>NC_092334.1:2220000-2582500 GCF_046630445.1 Rutidosis leptorrhynchoides | reverse complement strand
TTTAAACCACGTTTCACGCCCTTTATGCACACCATTTGTACTTTATGTACAATCGATATTAGGGTCTTACAACTCTCTCCCACTTAGAATCGATCACATCCTCGTGATCCTCGTCACTTAACCAACCGGACCTACACTCCACGGTCCTCAACATAAGTCCCAAACCGACTTTCCTAAGCAATTCTTCCCAATGAATCGCCTTTAACAACTAAATCGTCACCCGCGATTTATCAAATCCACCAATCCGAGCACTAAAACCATGCTCATTCCCTCACATCGGGAAAGGCTCAACCAATCTCGAACCGAGATATCGACCCCTAGGATACCATACCAAGTACGTCGCTAGTAACAACCGCACATCAAGATAAAGTCAACCTTCTAAACCGACAAAGATCGAAATAAAAGCGAATCCTTACGGATAACACTTACCACTTAACATCCCCTAGTAGTGCGCAACACGACCAATACGCAACTACTGTAACATCCTAAACAAACGGCTAAAACCGATATCTCCCAACCGACTATGGCAACGTAAATCCCAAGGTGTACAAAATCGACTATCGTCACACCCGTAACATCATGTGAGCGAAACACGGCTATCGCATCACTAATCATACAACATGGTCCTCACGACCCCACCGTCAGTGTATAAAACAATCGACAGTTCACACAACAAGGTCCTTACGACCCCACCATTGGTGTATAAAACAACCAATGGATCACACATCCATCAACAGGAAGGCTGGCCAAAAACTACACGCGCCTTAGTGAATTCGTAACCACACGCGACTCACTACCTCCATCGCACAACAATCGGGATTGGCCGAACTACACGCGCCTTAGTGAATCCGAACTACACGAGAGTCACTATCCCAATAGAATGACCGCAACCACACGTGTCATTTGTGAATCCAAACTACACGTGACTCACTCCTCAATACAATGACCGCAACCACACGAGTCATTTGTGAATCCGAACTACACGCGACTCACTTCCACAATATAATGACCGAAACTACACGTGTCATTTGTGAATCAGCATCCACACGCGACCCACTTCCACAATAAGATGACCGAAACTACACGCGTCATCGTGAATCCGCAAACACACGCAATCCACTTCCCAATCTTAATACCGGATGAAGTCAGTGAACCCCGTCAACGGTCATGCTTCACCGATATAACACCACTCCCATGATGAAGTCAGCGGACCCCGTCAACAGTCATGCTTCACCAATTGACGCTCTTTTTTTGCCTCATACAACGAGTAACGTAACATCGCGCTCTGCTACGCCATAGTGAATCCTAACAGATACCACTAACCATTCACACAATCGAGCAAGAACCACCTATATCGAACATAGGCACAAAACGATAATTCTCTAAAAGAGAATCCACCACGCACATCCCTTAACCGAGGGATTTCACCTTGCTCGTCAAACACGTCCATTATCTCTCAACGAGATTACCACATTATCACCTCGGTGATAATTTACATCCAAAACCATAAGTACAATTTAACCGAAATTGTACTCTACCACAATCGACCAAAATTTAGGTCCCGACACAAATTCCGGATCTACTAAAAACGTCATCCGAAATCTCCCACTAGAACTTCCTCGTGCGGGAGTATAACTCCCCTACTTGGAACTACGTTCCATAACTGCATCTTATACAACTGTACAATTCTATCAAAGGTAGACTTTACCAACAATTGGGTTCACACGACCCATCACCATATCTTGCTCCAACCTTGAGCATACTAAGGATCTTAACCTATTCTTAAACACTTCGAACGAAAAGTGTACCACAAATTACATAAACTATACTCTCGCAATCATCCAATTGCTTTAGTTTGTCAAATTTCACCCGATCACTCATGTACCTAAGGGTTTCACTTCGGTACACTAAATACAATGTAACCGCAACACAATAGGAGTCGAACACCACGCTAGTAGGTATAAAAGAGGCACCTAATGTCGCGTAATGTAGACTCCATTACCCACATACATCGAGATCCAAAACACTCAATCTTAAGGGTTCCAATCCACCCGACGAACCTCATGGTTCATCAACTTCACACAAAAGCGAACACGCGCTTAACAACCGAACACACGCTTAAAAACCGAACACCAAAACCCATTTCCATGGCTTGGTAGAAACATTTTACAAATATCAAAGAATGCTTGGTTGCACCAAGTCTTACGCCCTTCGCCCAACAACCAAACATCACCATAGGGTACTTCTATTAGGAACATAACCCATATCAATAACATGCACAAACAATGCATCTAATAAACTCAAACTCAACGGCGTATAATAAATAATCAAAGGACATATTTATTAAAATGAAACGTACCTTAACGTCTCCTTGCCGCACCTGTCCCCGCTAACTTGGGACATTCCGACTTACGATGTCCTTCTTCTTGGCAAATGAAGCACACCATGCCATCACCCTTTGGCACCGAACATTCCCAAGACTTGTGACCCCTCACGCCACAATTGTAACATCTAGACGCGCTAGAATCCGATATACTCGTTCGCGTACCACCCGTGCTCACACTCGGACCCTTAGTCCTCTTACTTGGAGCACCATACGAAACAACCCTTCTCTCACTTGAAGGTTCACCCATCTTTGATTGCGAATACGACTCGAAACCTCTAGCCACGACGAATAATTCTGAAAACAATTTCGCGTAATCCCGACTAATCTTATTCTTCAAGTCATCGTTCAAGGTTCGATAGAAATCTTGCATCAACAAATTATCATTCCCCAAATACTCCGGGCAAAAACGAGTCTTCGCCATAAAGGTCGTCTTGAGAGTATTCAAGTCCATAGAACCTTGTTTCAAATTTTACAATTCATTACGCATTTCCGACAAATCGGCTGAAGTTCGAAACTCCTCGAAGAACTCTTTCTTAAACTCGTCCCATGATAACGCCATAAACGGTTCACCATCGACAAGATCAATCTTACCATCCAACCAATCCTTTACCCTACCCCACAACAAACTAGTAGCGAGTCTTATCTTTTCTCGGGAGGGCATTCAATAGTACGAAAACACCCTTCAACATCCGAGATCCAAGTTGTGCTCACCAAAGGATCCGGTTTCCCGTCGTACATCGGGGGTTTAGTCCTCATGAAGCTCTTAAGACAACGCTCCATTTCACCGCTACTTTGAATTTCGGAATACTTCCTATCCATTTCTTCTCGAAACGCGCTCATTTGCTCCGCAACGGCGGCCGCAACTGTAGCGACCCGACCAAATCATGTTTGACGGCGCCGACTACTTAGGTCCCGTTACGTGGTCATAAGTCTTTACAGATAACGTTTGACCAAAATATGTCGCATTCATTTCAAAAGTAAAGTTTGTTCCCAAGTTTATAAGAATTGTTCAACCAAAAGTTTCGTTACACGTTATAAGTACAAATGAAACAATTGCAACACGATTTAGAAGTAGCCAAAAGACGCTCCAAATATGAATATATACTCGACGTCAAATGCAAGTATTAAAATAATGAGCGAAAGCATGTATCACCTAAAGTTCAAGGACCTGAGAAAAATATAGAAATCTGTCAACGAAAACGTTGGTGAAATCATAGGTTTAAATAAGTAAGTGAGTAAAAGTAAGTCGAACCACAAGATTTGCAACGTTTAAATAATAGTAAGACATTCTAAAAGTTGTTATATCATGAGCACCCAATTATCAAGGCTTAACTTTCCTTCCATAGAACCCCATCACAATAGTGTTAGAACATACACTGTTTCCCGAAAATACATTTCATCCAATGTAACGGTAGCGAACCGTTCGAATGAGGGTTTGTCAAACCCATATGGCCATATAACATAAGTTCTCGCTTACACCCGTCAAGTGTAACTAATGATAATCGAATTGAGGATTTCTGTTCAAACTCGTATGTAGAATGCTTGTTTTCATGTACTTGTGTTCACTTAGTAAAACGAAACGTTTATGTTTTCTCATCCCAAATGTAAGTTCAAAAGAGTAAAAGTAGGACTATGATCTCACCTTGAGTACACAAGTAATAAAGTACTTCAACAAGTAAACGTGTGCAAAGAACAATGCTAGTCTTGACCTAAATAAATAGGTTGTATCAATAACGGTAAACACGATAGGTCAAAGATGTTCAATTAGTCCTATGGCTTGTTACGACTCGATTATATAGCATGTGAATCAATTTGTCAAGTTTCATGCAAGATACAAGTATAGAATCATGTTAGAAAGATTGCATAATCATTTGGTTAAGTTTGACAAAAAGTCAAACTTTGGTCGGGTCAAGGTCAACGAAAAGGTCAACGCGTTCGGGTCGGGTCCCGAACTATTTTTCTGAGGTTAGGGGTCATATATAAACATGTTAGAACAAGTTACGGGGTAATTGGAGGCGTGTGGCATAGTTGAAATCGAATGAAAGTTGAAAAGTGATCAACCATCTGCCCATGCTTTAAGCCGCGCCACGGCTGGAAGACCCGCGCCGCGGGCTAAAACGTGTTTTGAAGGTCGAGCATTTTGATGGTCCCAGACCATCTGGGTCAGTGTTAAGCCACGCCGCGGCCTGGGAGCCCGCGCCGCGGTGAGTACCTGATCAGAATTTCTGGGTTGTCTTCAATGTCAAAACGAGCCAAACTTTAAACAAGTCTAATTTATGAACCGTAAATACTTAAGACTCGTATCTTATATCGTTGGAAAGGTAATTTGACAAAGAACACAACTAAACACATTTCACCAAACAATTCAATACCTACAACAACCAATATCACATTCAATGCTCATCATTTAATGCATTCAAGTTCATAAATACAATTTAATGATTCGGGCCACCAATTTACATGAATGATATGTCGTTTCGAAGATAATTAAACATACAATACAACTAAACACTTACTAATAACATCTCATGTCATTCAAAGCATCAAAGGTTCATTTCAAGTTCATCAAACCCTAACCTAAATCCACCAAAATCAATAATTAAGTTTATGAAGTTTTCTAAAGCAACTTACACATCAAATTGAAGCTAGTGATACTAGTAACACATTTAATACTTGCACTTTATCATAACAACAACATTTAAGCAACCAAATCATCAATCAAACACACCAAAGTTCATGTTCATGCTAGTTACTTCAAATAACAAGATCGAACATATAAATCATATATTCATGTTAGACTCGAGCCATAGACACTAATTAACAACTTTATAAGTTAAAAACATCAAGAACACAAAATCTAGTGATTTTAGAAAGTTACCCAAATAAGATGTAATAGGTATGGAATCGAAGAGGAAGTTGCAAGGATTCCAAATATGTAATTTGTTTTGATTGAAGCTTGCTAGATGTGATTTAGATGATGAATCTTTGTAATGGAGAATTTAAGAAAAATATGAAAGTATGAGAGAAAAAGGAAAATGAAAATGGAATAATGAAAGGATGAGGTTGAAGGTTTGACTAGTTGACCAAGTCAAATCTTTGGCCTCTTGGCAAGTTTAGTCCCTCCACTTTGAATCGGGTGCGTGAATTACCTAAACGAGATAATTTAAAACGCGTATCAACGGAAGATGTTACAAATATATAACGGACTTTAAATAGTTAAAAGGAAATTTAACGGAAAAAGGCAGGATGTTACAGCAACTCTAGCGTTAAACTCCAAATCGTTCGTCTCGATCCCGTTTCCCGTCGCCATTCTAAGGAATGCAAAAGCGATTAGATCACGAACGTATAAAGCACACACACAATACCGTTCCCATCTTGCTAAACACTCGTCGTACATCACTTGCTAGACACGATTTGCACCCGTAATAAGGTTTGCAAGTCCTTATTATGCACACACGCTGTATCAACTCGTTAGTACAATGACCGCTTCGCTCGATGATATATGCAACCGCAAACATAAACCAAATACAACGCAATCACATATTAATAATATCCGCATATTAATATAAACGTTAGTCCACCTACAAACAAGGCACTAACCTTAACCCATTCCGACCCGTATTCCTACAAGTCCCGTAACAAATAAGCACACACAAAAAGTCTAAGTCTAGGCACCTATCTCAAGTCACCTAAATCCCATAGACCATGCTCTGATACCACTTGTAACAACCCAACCCGTTAACCAAACAAAAAGCGGAATATTTTTTTTTTTTTAAACAGAGCTGACCAGATGGGGTGCGCGGCGCACAGCCCCACCTGTGCGCGGCGCGCACAAGGCCTGGCAGCCCGCTGTTCACTTTTTCCAATTTTCGTTAAAAGATCCCTTGCTTCCCGACACTTTTAGACCAAACGCTTTTCACAACATTTTATATTAGTTAAAACTAACACGCTCCAATAATAAAATGAATTTTACGAGACCGGGCCCACTTCGGCCGTTTTACGACTTTCGTACAAAATACAAGTTTTCAACCACATGATTTTTAACACAAAATGAAAACCGAGCATGGCGATTGGGGATACGCTACCCAATCCTAATCAATCCAAAAGCAAGATCTTCTAAAGCAACTATGCGAGTCCACTAGCCCCCACGCTTACCCGAGCCACTGTCTCCAAGCAAATCTATAAAAATGTAAACAACGAGAGGGTAAGCTAACGCTTAGTGAGTGAAAATATACTACATACATATATATGCATAAAATGGACACGCCACACAAATAATCAAATACCGCATACCGGAGCATCCAAGCATAAAGGCAAGCTAATCTAAGCATACCGTACGATCACTAAGCAACGAGCTAAAGATGCATCAACAAACATAAGTTCACCAACGACGATGTGAACAACGCCAATGAGCTACACCCAGAGGGTTAGCTACATCACAACAATACACTAATATATATACAACAATATATAGACATCCAAGGTTAACCCCTTAACCCAATACCGACAACCGGCAACCGACAACCGACAACCGATTACCACATGAAGATTGGCTGAACTACACGAGCCTTAGTAAATCCGCATCCACACGAGACTACTATCTTCATTACCATAACAACCTCGAGGTTGGCCGAACTACACGAGCCTTAGTGAATCCGCAAGCACACGAGATCACTACCTCAATAAGATGACCGAAACTACACGCGTCATCGTGAATCCGAACTACACGAGATCCACTTTCACAATTCAATAAGATGACCAAAACTACACGCGTCATCGTGAATCCGCATCCACACGCGACTCATTTCTCAACATCAAAACCCATCGCCATTGGGTTATATCATCCACATCACAACCACGTGTGATAATGCACACACAAAACTTGTACCTAGCCAAAGGTGGTCAACCAAAATGTACAACCGTACCAATTGGACCTATACACAAGTCCATCAAATCCACCTATATGTGAAGTGAGCTCTATGACCGAGAACCACTTCACCCGACCCGCACCCATCCTACACAAACATATGTACATAGGATATTAACACTCACCTTGTCGCCTTGAAGAATGCTACCGAATAATCCGCAACTCGCTGATGGAATGTACCTATTCCATTATCACAAATACAACAACACACTTAGAGTGGATTTACAAACCAACTCAATTCGATACTTAGTGCGAATTCGACCAATTGCACTTACAAACACAAATCGCGCCCAAACTAAACAATAATCACTAAACTAGTGACAATGGTCCTAATATGCCAATTTAACCCAATCATAAGTGTTAAACACTTAAAATTCTCAAAATCACCCATAAACCCTAATTTTGACTCAATTCAAAATTAGTCTTTCAAACACACTAAAATGGGTTCCAACACTTCCATAATCACTAAACCTAGTGATTAAACCCAAATTCAAGTCCTAATCATGGCCAATTTGTTCACTAACCCAAAATCCACCAACAACAATCAATAACCCGATTACTAGCATCAATAAACTCACTTCAAGAGTTTAAGTGGGTTTCTTAACAATTTAAGTTCAAACCCTAACTTTGAATATCAAATCAAACAATGGAATTCGGAGTTAGAACTTACCACAACAACCAAAACGTAGCTAGGAACGAGGTGAACAACTTTAACACTCAAGCTTTTGATCAAACCAAGCTTCTTCTTCTCCAAAACCCCAATTCTCTCTAGAACTCTCCCTCTCTCTCTAGATAGTTGAGAGTGTGTTTGTGGATGTGAAAATGATCCAACAATGGATCCAAACCAGCTGATAAGTCCACAGATCTGGCCTCAAGTGAAAAGACCAAAAAGCCCCTCATTAAACTCTAATTAGAAAGAGGCAGAATTCTGTCGTCAGGTGAGTGCGCGGCGCGCTCCCATGGGTGTGCGCAGCGCGCACCCATGTCTGGGCAGTTTCTAAACATTTAACTTTACACCACGTTTCACGCCCTTTATGCACACCATTTGTACTTTAAGTACAATCGATATTAGGGTCTTACAATTTCATTTCTTGATAACATGAATGGATCATCTGAATTGATTTCCTCAAAAGGGATGATAATGTTTTAGTCATACAGGCATTTCAGTAAGCTGGATGCATGAAGTGCATCATGAACATTACTAAGCTCATTTAAAACATTGAGCGTTTATGTAGCAATACTAAGGCTGAAAAACAGGGTGCAGTACATGGGGATCACAACCTTGTAGTTTGATGTCTGGATCGCTTTAGCTACACATGTTACTAATCTTTGGATTCCGAAAGATAACCATAAGCATAATGCCCTCGACATTTAAGAAATGACTAATATATATAAATGAATCGAGATGCCAGCTGAAGAGTCACTAATCAGACTTTCATGCAAGGCAAGCCATAATTACTTAAAGTGCCCTCAGAATTATCTGAGCGATGAATGGAAGATATCGTTCAGTTTATTACACTACACGTGAACTTATCCTTGGAAGGAACGAAAACACATTTGTAGAATGTAACTACATGATTTCAGTTATAGGTTGAGATGAAGGTTGAAATCTGACTAGAATAACATATAGTTGCAACAAACGAAGGAAGAAATATTTAGGGTAACCATATCAGTGTTATAGATGTTTAAGGCAATTCCTTCAAAGAGGATAATGAGTATCATAGATTTTTAAAGTAATTTACATTTCATTTCCGAAAGGAAACCACACGAAATGTGTGATCTCTCAACGAAAATGTACTCCCCGCACAGATGGGTGAGTCCATTTAGGATTCATCCTTATTCTTAAGTTTATGTGCGGATTAGAAGAAATGTGAATCATTGGTTATAAAGAATAGTTAACACCAGGTGAGAAAATCTCTGAAAATGAGTTCTTGTGCCACAAAATATTGAATCATAGAATTGATGTTTACGAGAGTGTTGCGGTTAGTCATGAAATATCGGGAGTAGAAACTTCTCAAACGATTTAGTGTAATCTCTATCCATGATACCAACTGTAATTACAGTTGGAATAGAAATCCACTCAGTGCCTTTCCTGAGAACAGGGTGACCACTGAGCGTACCTCAGAAAAACTGATTTTTCGGCCCGCGTTTCCGCCACGTCCACCCTGAAAAGGAAAAGTTGATGAGCGCAAAGACTTCCCAACTAATTTTATGGGATCGCCATTCAAGGTGGTGTAAGAGTTTTTAACGATGAACTTAATAGTAAGTTTCGTCCTTGCACGGAGGATGAGAAGAACTATGATCCAAATGAAGTGTAGAGTAATACAAAATTTTTTATATAATCAATCAAAGATATTTATGAAAAACGTTTGAGACGTTTGATGTGACAATATAAATGGAACTAAGCTCTTAGTAAAACTAGATGTATGTACAACGTGTACCATTTTACATAAAATAATTTGAGTTAAACAACTCATTAAAGGATTGATTTTTAAAAATTGATGGTATAATTTAGTATGTACTAACCAAAATAGGCAAAAGTAAATTTATTTATTTGATTACTTATACTAATTACTAATTAATGGTAGTTGTGGGTATGATATTATCAGTATGTATTAGTCAATGTAAACAAATGGTTTAAACAGATTTATGATATTTCAAGAGATTTTCATTTCACATATTTGGCCCATATTTTATTTATTATGTTGAATTATACTGATAATTATCAATAAGTCAACTTAAATGTCAAATGTGTCAAAATTAACCTTCACTTATGCTTATATATTCTTTCGAGGTCTGCCTTCATAAAAAATGGATGCTCATTTTGGGGTGGTGCTCAACGAACATTAGTTAAATGCACAAGTATGTAACTTATGCTTTCTTATACATCTTCATGGCTTCAAACTTTTAATTAGTAAAGTGTTGTGGTTGTCCATTTAGACACTTACCCGTTATGCATATGTTTGTTGAAATTCAACATGTTATAGACAAATTGCTTGATCAAAATAAGGTTATTTCAGTTACCATATTTAATTTAGATATGAATCTTCGTATCAATCTCTATGTTCATTTAATAGCTAAAATTCACTTTTAACTATTTATAGTAACAATTTACCTATTTGAATAGCACCTTTTGTATTACTTAGAATGTACATTGTCAAAATAATTTTAGAAACTATAATGCCTTGATCAGAACAGGGTAATTTCAATTTCAATAATAAATTTTTTATTAATTAAAGGTGTATAATACAAGTAACCGGTATTAATACTAACGTATCCGAATACAATTTTTTGATCGTATAGCTAGAACTCACTGTTCGATTTGTATAGTAACAATTTAGCTCTTTAAGGAACACATTTGATAATGTGAAAAAAGAACCTGCACCCATATACCATAGCAGATGTTTAAACTACAACTAAACATGGTCAAATGAATAATATATGTAAAACACACGTCATCTGTAGCAACATTATTATGACACTAATTTTTTGAGCTGTCGTGCAATGTACAGACTCTTATATATATATATATATATATATATATATATATATATATATATATATATATATATATATATATATATATATATATATATATATATATATATATAAAATTGAACTATTGGAGAATCGTTGATTAACAAATTCGTTCTTATTATTGCAACAAAATGTGTAAATGAATAATTCTTAGAATTTTGAAGGAGCTCACAATCATTAAAAACTTATATTATAATCCTTACACTTACCTATTTTTTACATAGATCAACTCATAAAATTTTATTTAATAAAACACTTTAATAACGAAAATTCGTAAAGTTTGTTTGTTATATAAATTAATACTATTATCTTTTTTTTATGTTTTCAAAATTCTAATGCTATATACCTTTTTTTTCTCAAACATAGACCTCAAATTAGACAGCTCTGTTATTAATATTGTGTATGATTTACTAGATAAATATGTTAATAGTTCTCTGATGAATGTCATTAAAAAATTAATTTATGCATGAATTAGTGGTAAATTAAGTTGGTTAAAGGTAGTAATTTTCGATAAGTGAGTGATTATTCTTAATATACAAAAGAATGATGAAAGACAATGAAAGACAACTCTTAGAATTGTCATTAGAAAAGTTCTAAATATATAATTAATTGCAAAAATAATAGTATAGTAATGGTTAGGTCTTTAGATTAAATGAGAATCGAATCAAGATATGCAGTTATTAAATTACTATAAACTATAAATTAATCATTACTAATATCTTTAGTTATTGTTTTTCCTATCGGTTATTTTAATTAATTTAATTATGGTTGAATTTTTCTACTCACGTTTAGTTTTGATGTGTCAATTCTAAAAGGTGATGGAGATGACATAGATTTTCTAAAAGGGGTTTTGGATTAAAAGTACTTATGTTTTATATATAAAATATAAAATATAAAATATATATATATATATATATATATATATATATATATATATAATATTTATTATGTTTTATATATGAAAAACACATATGTTGAGGGATGAGAAGGATTGTTAATCATGCGTTAAAGATCCTTAATTAGATCTTTTAGCTCTTAAAGGAAAACTTTTAACTTTGGTGGGGATAGAGATTGACACATCATAAGTGCTTTATAATTCTAACTTTTAAGTTAAAATTACTTTAATCAATACTATGTTTTGGTAATTATTATTACTACAAAGATGATTGTTTCAAAGTGTATTATTGTGTATTTGATTCATTATATAAGTTACTAATTGAAAAAGACTGAGATGTTATTTTGTTGGTTTATAGTACATAATTGCCATGTCTTTTTAAGTTTGAATGCTATTATTCATTATAGAGGGAAAAAAGTGTGACGACCCAGGAATTTTCGATCAAATTTAAACTTTAATCTTTATATGTTTCTGACACGATAAGCAACGTCTGTAATGTTGAGTCTCAAAAATCTTGAACTGTTTACATGAATACATTTAACCTTTGACCGATTCCGACGATTCACGAACAATTGTTGTAAATAAATAAATATATATATATATATATATATATATATATATATATATATATATATATATATATATATATATATATATATATATATATATATATATATATATATATATATATATATATATAAATGTAAGTAGTGGAAATAATAAAGTTTAATTGAATCATTTAATATGTAAAATAACAAATAAAATAAATAAGTTACTATTATATATAAATAGATATATGTATATATATATATGAATATTATATAAAAGTAATATTATATATATTGTAAAATATATAAATTGAATAAATATTAAAGATTTAATATATGATAATCAGTAAATATGATATAATTAATAAATGGTACTATATTAAATTACAAGTTGGAATATAATTGACATACTAATATTATTATCATTACTATTATTATTGATAATATTAATGTAAATATTTGTATTAACAATATTATTACTTCTATTATAAAGCATATATACATGTATAAAATCCGATATGTATAAGTTATTGTTATTAATATTATTGTCATTAATAATATTAATATTATTATAACTAGTAATATTGTTAGTATCATTAATAAGATTATTATTATCATTAGTATTAATTAAGTTAGGAAATTTATCATTTATTATATTATTTATAGTCTTTTATCGATAATATTAATAATCATAGGTGATATTAGTAATAGTATTACTAGTAATAATAATATGTATATATACAAATATATTAGTAGATATAGAAAATCATATATATATATATATATATATATATATATATATATATATATATATATAATATATATATATAACAGATAAAACATATTTTATATTATGCTTCCTATACCTATCACGATTTGGTTGTGGAAGATTTTCGATCCTGTCTCTAATTTTTTATCTGTCCCAATCCAATTCAGTACAACAATCGATTTCAATCACAGTGTCCAGCCAAAATCAGTTGAAGGTCCATGTCTAACTTTAATTTTTTTTGTATTTATTCCTTGTCTGGGTGTTAATCCTGTCGAGTCTGTTACCATAAAATTCATCCATCAGTCGAAGCTTTAATAGAACCATTCGAGTTTTTCATTATCAATCATTAAATAATAATCCTTATATCAAATTGATTTCAAACAGAAAGAAGCAAGAACCAGTCTCGTTCCCTGTTTTATCTCATTTTTACAAAATCTCTAATTCGAAAACAATTCCAAAATCCATAAATGCAGAGCTGTGAGAAAACATTCATGTAAACTCACTTCAAAACACCAGGTTCCAATTCCTTATATCAAAGTCGAATTTCGAAGTCAAAGCATCAGATTAAAAAGGTCAAACATTTTTTCTAGGACGAATTTGAGTATTTTGTAAAGATTTAAGTTAAATTAATGATTCCAGTATTTTCTATATATGATTTAAAATGTGTTTCATGTTATAAGATTTGTCCAAAAAGTTTTCAAAATTGAAAATCAATATTTTTTTTTCTTGTTTCAGTCGCGACACAGCAGCACTGGATTCTGTTCGTATTTCATTTTTTTTATCAATAATATCCTTTTATGTGTGGATGTTAAACCCTAAATTAGATTTGGTAACTATTATTAAGGTTTAAAGGATTTAGGTTAACTAAGTTATTGAATGAAGAAGATGAAGTTGAGCATAAAATTAATTACAGGTTATATAAATATGGGAAGAGGTTTAATCAGAAAGAAACAGATGGAGTAACGGTTAAGGGTGTTGACGGGTGAGCTAGAGGTCGCGGGTTCGAGTCCCGGCCTGGGCAGTTTATTAACTTTTTAGTCTTTAAAGGTAGTTTTTTTTTTCTTTCTTATCATTATTATTATTATGATTATTATTATTATTATTAATTATTAAGAATATTATTACTATTATTTTTATTATTATTATTATTATTATTATTATTATTATTATTACAAACATTAAGTATTAAAATTATAATTATTATTAGTAATATTACGATTATGTATTACGAACATTAGTTATTAGTATTATTATCATTACTAATACAAGTATTAGTAACATTTATAAATTTTATTATTATTATTAACAAAAGTATTATTAATTAAGATTATCACTAGTGATAAGATGGTTATAATTATTATTATCATTATCAAGTATTAGGTATTATTATCAAAATTGTTATTTTCATTACCATTACTATTAAATTATTCATTTTATTAAAAACTACTAATATTATCATGAGATTCATTATAAAAACTATCGTTAATATTATCATTCTTTATATTATTATCATTATTATTAATATTAGTACTACCATTATTATTATTGTTATCACTTAAAATATTATCTTAGTATTAATAAACAAATGGTATATATATATATATATATATATATATATATATATATATATATATATATATATATATATATAAATTAATACTTATAACATAACGAAATTTAATATTTTTATGTACAAAATAAATAAATAAATAAATATATATATATATATATATATATATATTAATAATATAAAAAGGATATAACTAATAAACTTATATATATATATATATATATATATATATATATATATATATTTACTCGGTTACCATTATGTATATTAATATATATACAAATGTTATAGGTTCGTGAATCCGAGGCCAACCCTGCATTGTTCAATATAGTCATATGTATTTTTACTATAAAATACATTAGGTGAGTTTCATTTGCCTTTTTACCCTTTATATTTTTGGGCTGAGAATACATGTACAATTTTTATAACTGTTTTACGAAATAGACACAAGTAATCTAAACTACATTATATGGTTGAATGATCGAAGCCGAATATGCCCCTTTTTACTTGGTAACCTAAGAATTAGTAAACCAGTCTACTAATTGACGCGAATCCTAAAGATAGATCTATTGGACCTAACGAACTCCCATCCAAAGTACCGGATGCTTTAGTACTTCGATGTTGTTTTTATCATGTCCGAAGGATTTCCCGGAATGATAGGGGATATTCTTATATGCATCTTGTTAATGTCGGTTACCAGGTGTTCAATCCATATGAATGATATTTTTGTCTCTATGCATGAGACGTATATTTATGAGAACTGAAAATGAAAATCTTGTGGTCTATTAAAATGATGAAAATGATCGTTTATGATAAACTAATGAACTCACCAACCTTTTGGTTGACACTTGAAAGAATGTTTATTCTCAGGTATGAAAGAAATCTTCCGCTGTGCATTTGCTCATTTTAGAGATATTACTTGGAGTCATTCATGACATATTTCAAAAGACGTTGCATTCGAGTAGTCGAGTTCATTAAGATTATTAATAAGTCAATTATAGTTGGATATATTATGAAATGGTATGCATGCAATTTTCGATGTAAAGAAAGTTTGTCTTTTAAAAACGAATGCAATGTTTGTAAAATGTATCATATAGAGGTCAAATACCTCGCATTGAAATCAACTATTGTTAATCGTTTATAATGTATATGAACTGGTCCTTTCAGTTGGTATCAGAGCGGTGGTCTTAGCGAACCAGGTCTTGCATTAGTGTGTCTAACTGATAGTTGTTTAGATGCATTAGTGAGTCTGGACTTCGAACGTGTCTGCATGTTAAAAGTTTTACTTATCATTTAGTGTCAAAATTCATTTGGTTATCATCCTTAAAGTCCAGACACGTCTTACTGCCTCTACTGATAGACAGTGTATATATAAATTCATATCTTAGCGTATCTGTTATTGTTACCTTTGTCTGACAGCTTCCGTAGATTCCTCCGTAACTTATGGGATTTTAGTATTATATATGCATATGAAATTATGTATTGCAGGGTACTAATCTACATCCTATAATCTATTTCTTATCGAAAATCCTTCATCTGATCGTACGAGATGAATCACTCAATCAGTTCGAGTCCCTCAGATTCCGATAGCTATTACGATAGTTATTCCGACAGCCATTCCAATATGGATATTCACCTAAGCTCCGGAAGCAGCGTTACCAGAATGAATCAACCAATCAGACATCCTCAATTCATCTGATGGGTTTGTAGTCGACTTAATCAATCGAGACGAGAAGAAGGCGATCCTTTCTACCAACCGAATTCATCTCTTGACGAAGAACCTATAGTACTTACCGGCGAACCTATCCGAAACACCATTTACAATCTCATTTCTAGAGCAGCTCGACACGATTATATTCTATCCACAATTCTGAACCTTATTCATCCGCTCGTTCCGACCGACAATCATCCTGGAGTAATGAAAGAAGTCAACAAACTTCGCGCTCGAGTAATCAATTTGGAGAATATGGTGCAAAATGTACCAGCTTCAGCAACCTCACTGGCACCAATAGTACCGTCAGTAACGGCACCAGTACCATCAACAATCCATGCCTCAACATCTCATTCTGTACCTCGAGTATTATCTTCGCTCTACGTATCCTTCTACTTCATTATCTTTGAGTTTCATGGCGATTATGTAATCGCTAATGTTTTAGAGATAATGTATTCTAGTTCGAACAATAAATCAGATGAGTTTAATAGCATATTAACTCATTAAATCCATGATTATATCTGAAGAAAATATATATGTATATATATTTTCATAAAGATTGTAATTAAAAATTCTTTTGTACAAACTGTTAATGGTGAAAATATTTTAACGGGTAGGTAATACCCGAGGAATATTTAGATTTCACATTAATAAGTACACTGTACATTCTTTCAAATCTAATTCAACAGTTATTTACTATCCTATTTACAACCACCAATATACGTATCCGTTCACCGCAAAATAACCATTTTCATTCAATTTCATATTTGGATTTTGATCTATCAGAATCTAACAAGTGGCATAATGAAGAAAACATTGGAAAAAAATAAAATTTGTTAGAAACAAACAATTTAACTATGAGAAGAATTTTGATAAGAATCCACGCTAACTGTTCCTAGCTAACTGATTAATTCTGTATTACAATTTATTTATCGCAATATTATTATCGTAATTTATTTATTGCAATTTAAATTCTCGCAATTTTATTTATCGTCATTTAATTTCTATTATTTATTTTACGCACTTTAAATATCGGGACACGTATACAAGGTTTTGACATATCATATCGACGCATCTATATATATTATTTGGAATAACCATAGACACTCTATATGCAGTAATGCTGGAGTTAGCTATACAGGGTTGAGGTTGATTCTACAATAATATATATACTTTGAGTTGTGATCGAGTCTGGGACATGCACACGGGTCACGACACGTATTAATTAATTCAAATATTATATATTGCTAACTGCGGACTATCAACTGAGGACTACCAATATTGGACAATTAAAATAAATTAAAATATTGATTATAATATATGAAACTAAAACATTTCTTCAAGTTTGCCACTTGATTTCATTTTAAACCTCATTTGTACCTTGACGATTACAATCTGCGTTCAAACCTTTCATGATTCTTGAAAACACCTCAATCGAGAGGATGAACCAACCGCACTTCATCTACGAAAGAAAAGATTGATGCATATAGTTATGCACCTGAAAACACTCGAAAACTGAGTAAACGTTTAACAGTAGTTGTGCTAATTCCTTTTGCGTTATTATTACCGAAAATAACTTTGCAACTCCTGTTCGAGATAGCCAGTTTTGTCACAGCTCCAATAAATCAACTTTGACTTTTCGTTTGAAACAACTGTAACATTCCAATTATTTAAGGTATTATTTTATGTAATTTTATTGTTATATACATGGATGGTATGATTTTGTATAAATAAATGGACAAGAGTTAAGTTTGTTAGTTAAGTTAGAAAGGACTAGAGATGAAAAGTTAGAATTAAGGACCTCCCTCATTATAGTTTTGGTGGGGAGGGTAGAAAGTGCAATTTAGCAAAGTTAATTTAATTAAAAGAGGAAAACACTGTAAACTCATGTTCAGTTGCAAAAATAAAATACAGTGGACTTGTGTGTGTGCTAGTGTGTGTCGACTCAAGCAAGAGGAAGAAGAGGGAGCCTTCAATTGAAGAAATTTTGTACATGCAATTGGAAATTGGTGTAATCTAGTGTGCTTTAATCATTCTAGCAAGCTTTAAATCTTCAATTTCTTCTTCTTTGTACACAATTAGGGTTCTTGAATCCCTAAAGACAATGTATGAGTGTTTATGTCTAAGTATCACTTAATTGGGTATTCTTGATGAATTTCTAGCTTAAAGGTTGTTGTTTGTTGAAAATGTGCACACTTGAATGATGTAAAACGAATTTGTTAGTGATTTTGGAAGTAAGTTCATGTATGAACTTGCATTTTGAGTGTATGAGATGAATATGGTGAATTTGGTGATGTTCTAGCTTAGAATCAAGTTATGCACACTAGGTGTTTGATGTAATGTCTCAATGAAATGTCTATGTGTTTTAGTTGATAATTATAATAAAGAAAGTTCATGTATGAATTGTTGTTATTGTTGTAAGTAATGAAATTTGGATAAATGATGATTTAGGATTACTAGTAGTAGTAATTGATTTATGCACATTTGATGTTTGATGAAATGTTTGAAAGAATTGCAAGTTATTATTGTAAGAGATGATTTAGAGAATTGTGTGATTGAGGAAATGATGTTGGCATGTTAATGTGACTATATTGAAAATGATAAGTTAAAATGTTATGTATATAAGTGTTCATGTGTATATTGGAGTAAATAGGGGGTTAAGTCAATATGTAAGTGTTTGAATGTGTTGAAAGTTTGTGAAAGTTGTAATTTTGTTGAGTTATGATATTGATGAGATTAGCTCATGTATAGGTGCTAATCAAGGCAAAGGAGTTTCGAGTGACCAAGGAACTTCAATTAATCAAGGTGAATTTATAGGGGGTAAATTGGGCGGGTCAAGAGTGGCTTAGTGTTCTCGGATAGCATCCGTGCAAGAGAGCAACGACTAAGTGCATGAGATGAGTAGCTTAGATAGAATTATTAGGTTCACCTAATAATTGTATCTATGGTTAATGATTAGCTTAGGCAAGGTTAATAAGCTTGCTTAGTAACCCTTGTCTATGGTATGACTTAGCTTAGACGCTTTGAGTGTCTATGTACATATGTATGAATGCAATGTGATTAAGGTAGCTTAGGCATATGCGTATGTCTATGGTTGTGTTTAGCTTAGACATGATTACTAGGGTTGGCCATAGTAAGTTATGTCTATGGTAAGTAATGGGTCGGATCCGAAAGTAAGTAAGCAACCGTTTGGTTGAGGGACAAAGTAATGTGATGATTATGCCCAATGTATTATGCTATATTATTCGCCTATAACTCACTAAGTGTAAAAGCTTACCCCCGTATTGTTTTATGTTTTAGGAACGAAAGGTCATCAAGAAGGTAAAGAACCCATTTGCGGGTAGCGGAGCATTGGCATTAGAGTAAGTGGTAATGCAAGTTTCTATTTGAATCAAGCTCTTTTGGTACCGCTTATCAACGCCGAGTCTTTTGTGATTGATGATTATGTTTCTTTTAAGCTTTTGGGACCAAATGTCATATTTAAATTTGTAAACACGTCGCTTTTGATTGAAAGACTTCCGCAATGTTTAATGATGCTAGAAACTGGTTTAGTCAAGTTTAAAAATGTGTTGTGATGATATAATGTGTTTTGAGTTGGTGAATTGGTCAAATTGTGGTTTTGTAATTAAGTTGCAGATTTGTCCCAGCTCGAGTGTTATGTCGCGCCGCGACAATCTGTGCCGTGCCGTGACAATCTGTGCCACGCCGCGACATTTAACTGATTTTGGTAACAGAAAGACTGTTAAGCATGTGATAAAATGGCTTTATATGTCGCGCCGCGACAATGAGAGCCGCGCCGCGGCAATTAACTGGGTCTGAGCAGACTCCAAAAAAAACAAAATCGTTTAAATGGCGTTAAAAGTTGGTATCAGAGCTATGGTTTAAGGGACTTAGATAACCCACTATAGGGATTATCTAGGCTTAAACCATTGTTGTTGAAGGATAAGCGGTTTAGGACTTACATGATAGTTAAGGTTGAATGATTGTGCCATGCTCCATAGGATAGATTCGTTGACGAGACTTGTAGTGTAATGCTAAGATCATGGTTGATTTAAGTAAGGAGTTTAATACTCATTAACCATGGGTCATAATGGATTAAGTGCGTAATAAGATGGTGTAATGACAACCGGCCATTGTCATTACTTCATTTTAGTATGCATGAACATCTACTATGGTCATGGTGAAATGAGTTAGGAATTCTTTCGTTTTTCTTGGTTATGGTAAGTAATGATACAGGTATTTGAAATAATGAGTTAGATGTTTTGTTTCAGAATGGCTATCATATCCCCAAACAGAAATAATGATGAGGACGATGAATATGTCCAAACCCCGTCAATGGAGTCTATAGAAGGCTCACACTCCCAATCCGATGAGGTTACTATGGCAAACGATATATCGGGACAAATAGGACAAGCTTTGATACGATGCACCCCAACCCTTTTAGAGAAGATTAAGACATTGATTAATGATCAATTGGACGAAAAGTTAAAGACTCTTATGACTAATAATCCTACTTTAAGAGGAGAAGGGGGAAGTGGGGTAAGACAGGAAGAAGTAGAAGCACCGAGAAAGAAAGGTGAGCGCTTTGAGTACAAGAATTTTGCTAATTGTCATCCACCGGAGTTTCATGGTAAGGTTGATCCGATTATTAGTAAAGGTGGATTGATGAGTTAGAAGAAACATTTATGTTGTGTGAATGTCCCGAGCACTTAAAAGTAATCTACGCGGCTCACCAAATGAAGGGAAGCGGTTATGAATGGTGGAATTTCATAGTTAAGTCTCATGGGTGAGACGTAGCCACAAGTTTTTCATGGAAAAAGTTTCGAGGGATGTTTATGGATCAATTTGCTCCACCCGCCGAGGTTAGTAGGTTAAAGTCCGAATTCATGAACATAGAGCATGGGAGTAAATCGGTGACCGAGTTTAATGCCGAGTTTAATGATAAGTCTCGTTTTTGCCCGGACTTTGTATCAAGTCCTAAGTTGATGATGGATCATTATCACGAGAAGCTAAACCCCGAAATAAGTGAGTTTATTGATAAGGGTACGTACAAGACTTTAGACGAGATGATGAATAGGGCTCTTGTGAGAGAACATGAACTTAGAAAGAAAGCCGCATTTAAATGAAAGTTAGATCAAGATTCAAGGTCAACGCAAAGTATGAGCCCGAAGAAGGGTAAGTTTAATTCCGAATCTCCTCACAAATCAAAGGGGGGTTTCATGTCGGGAAAGGGCGGCGGTAAAGAAGTAAAGTCATGTAATAGGTGTGGTAAGAATCATGCGGGTGAGTGTAAAGGGGGTACTACCGATTGTTATTCATGTGGTAAGCCGGGTCATAGAGCCGCCGAGTGTCCTAAGAAGGGAAAACAATGTTACTATTGTTTTGAAAAGGGTCATTTTCAAGCTGAGTGTCCGGAGTATAAGAAAGACTTGGCAAGTGGTAGTGTTAAGAAAGAGGTTAAAACGGAACCAAAGACTAGCGATAGCCGACCGAGAGCCCGAGCTCATCAGATTACCGCACTCGAAGCGAAGGAGTCCCAAAATGTGGTGTCAGGTACCTTTATTGTAAACTCTTTACCTGCGCATGTTTTGTTTAATTCCGGTGCTACGCGGTCGTTTGTTTCTTATTCTTTTTGTAAACATTTTAACATGACCCCAAGTATGTTAGAGCATCCTTTAGAGGTTGAGATAGCGGATAACAAAACCGTTATGGTGTATAATATCATTAAGGGATGTGAAATTATTTTGGATGATGAAAAGTTTGTCATAGATTTGATACCCATGCATATGGGAGAATTTCAAGTAATTGTGGGTATGGATTGGTTAGATGACAACGAGGGGATAATTTTGTGTCGTAAGAAAATTGTGTTAGTTCAATCACCAAGTGGGAAAGTTATATGGATTTACGGGGAACGGGCTAGACGTGCTATTCCTATATGCACGTATGCTAGAGCTAAAAGATTTTTGTCTCATGGGTGTTGTGCATTTTTGGCACATGTGGTAGATGATTCAAAGAAGGTTGTTGAAATAAGTGATGTACCGATAGTTAATGAATTTCCGGATGTGTTTCCGAATGAGATGCCCGGTGTACCTCCCGAACGAGAAGTAGAGTTTAGAATAGATTTGATTCCCGGAGCCACGCCAATTGCCAAAGCGCCTTATCAATTAGCCCCGTCAGAAATGAGGGAAATGATGACTCAACTACAAGATTTGATAGATAAAGGTTTTATACGTCCTAGTAGTTCACCTTGGGGAGCCCCGGTTTTGTTTGTGAAAAAGAAGGATGGGACAATGAGAATGTGTATAGATTATCATGAATTGAATAAGATCACTATTAAGAATAAATATCCATTGCTGAGGATAGATGATTTGTTTGATCAATTACAAGGTGCATGTTTCTTTTCAAAGATAGATCTAAGGTCGGGTTATCATCAATTAAAGGTGAGGGAAGAAGATATCCCTAAAACGGCTTTTCGTACGAGGTATGGTCATTATGAATTCGTGGTTATGCCTTTTGGATTAACTAATGCTCCAGCCGCGTTTATGGATTTGATGAATAGGGTTTGTCGACCGATGCTCGATAGGTTTGTGATTGTATTCATTGATGATATTTTGGTGTATTCTAAAGGGAAAGAGGAGCATGCGGTGCATTTACGACAAGTATTAGAGACTTTAAGAAGAGAAAGGTTGTTTGCTAAGTTCTCTAAATGCGAGTTTTGGCTTCGTTAAGTTCAATTTTTGGGACATGTCATTAATAAGAAGGGTATTTGTGTTGATCCGACAAAGATAGAGGCGATAATGAGATGGGAACCACCTACGAATCCCACTGAAGTTAGGAGTTTTCTAGGTTTAGCGGGGTATTATTGACGGTTTATACAAGATTTTTCTGGGATAGCCACCCCACTCACAAAGTTGACCCGAAAAGATGTGCCTTGGAGATGGGAAGAAAAGCAAGAACAAGCGTTTCAACTCCTTAAAGAGAAACTTGTTCAAGCTCCTATACTAGTTTTACCGGAAGGGAATGAAAATATGACGGTTTATTGCGATGCTTCTAAGAAAGGTTTAGGGTGTGTGCTAATGCAAAATGGGAAAGTCATAGCTTATGCTTCCCGACAATTGAAGGTACATGAAAAACGTTATCCCACCCATGATTTAGAATTAACGGCCGTGGTTTTTGCTTTGAAAATTTGGCGTCATTATCTTTATGGTGTTAAGTTCTCTATTTATACCGATCATAAGAACTTAAAATATTTATTTGATCAAAGAGATTTAAATGATAGGCAAAGGAGAGGGCTCGACTTGGTGAAAGATTATGATTATGAAATTTTGTATCACCCCGGGAAGGCTAATGTAGTGGCGGATGCTCTTAGTAGGAAGTCAAGTCATCAATCGATTAAGGTAACGAGTTTGGCTATGGTAATATCACCACAAATATTCGACAGTATCCGAGTAGCACAAGATGAAGCGTTAAAACCCGAAAATGTGAGAAAAGAAAGAATCAAGGGGAAAGTTAATGATTTTATGATAGATTCTCGTAGTTTAAGGCTTAGATATGGGAGAATTTGGGTACCTTTAGAAAGTGGTGTTAGAAGTGAGCTCCTTGACTTAGCCCACAAATCTAAGTATTCGATTCACCCCGGTGCTACAAAAATGTATAAAGATCTAAGGAAAGACTATTGGTGGCCGGGAATGAAGAGGGATATAGTAAAGTATGTTCATAAATGCCTTACTTGTCTTCAAGTGAAAGCCGATCATCAAATGCCTTACGGTAAGTTGCAACCATTAGAAGTACCGGTTTGGAAATGGGAACACATTACAATGGATTTAGTGACTAAGTTGCCTAAGACCCCTCGACAACACGACGCCATTTGGGTTATTGTTGATAGATTAACTAAGAGTGCGCTATTTTTGGCAATAAGAGAAGCTTCATCATCGGAAGCAATGTCTAAGTTATATATGAAGGAGGTTGTTGCAAGACATGGAGTGCCGGTTTCCATTGTTTCGGACCGTGACACCCGATTTACATCGCGATATTGGAGAAAGTTTCAAGAAGAGATGGGCACCAAGTTAGATGTTAGTACCGCATTTCACCAATAAACGGATGGTCAAAGTGAGCGAACTATCCAAACTCTTGAGGATATGTTAAGGGCGTGCGTCATTGCTTTTGGTGGTAGTTGGGATACTCATCTACCTTTAGTGGAATTTTCGTATAATAATAGTTATCACTCTACTATCGGAATGGCGCCTTATGAGATGTTGTATGGAAGGAGATGTAGAACTCCAATATGTTGGAGTGAAGTAGGTCAAAGGGAATTAGGAAGCACGGAAGTAGTACAACAAACAATCGAAATGATAGATCAAATTCGTGAAAGAATGAAAGCGGCACAAGATCGACAAAAGTCTTATGTGGATAAAAGAAGGAAGCCGATAGAATTTCAAGTGGGTGATAAAGTAATGCTTAAAGTTTCCCCGTAGAAGGGCATTATTCGTTTTAGAAAAAGGGGAAAATTGGGTCCAAGATTTGTGGGACCATTTGCGATAGTGGCGAAAGTCGGGAAGGTAGCCTATCGTTTAGCCTTGCCCGATGAATTGAGTAATATACATGACACGTTTCACGTGTCACAATTGAGAAAGTGTTTGGCAGATGAATCAACTTATGTCAAATTGAACGAGATTGAGGTTGATGATAAGTTAAGATATGCGGAAAAGCCAATAAAGATTTTGGATCATAAGGTGAAGCAATTAAGAAATAAGTCGGTTATGTTATTGAAAGTGTTATGACAATTTAGAAAGGGCTCCGAATGTACGTGGGAACCCAAAGAATGGCTTATGAAGTATTATCCATCGTTGCATCAAGAATGGTTCGCGAGGACGCGAACAATCCAAGAGGGGGAGAGTTGTAACATCCCAATTATTTAAGGTATTATTTTATGTAATTTTATTGTTATATACATGGATGGTATGATTTTGTGTAAATAAATGGACAAGAGTTAAGTTTGTTAGTTAAGTTAGAAGGGACTAGAGATGAAAAGTTAGAATTAAGGACCTCCCTCATTATAGTTTTGGTGGGGAGGGTAGAAAGTGCAATTTAGCAAAGTTAATTTAATTAAAAGAGGAAAATACTGTAAACTCATGTTCAGTTGCAAAAATAAAATATAGTGAACTTGTGTGTGTGCTAGTGTGTGTCGACTCAAGCAAGAGGAAGAAGAGGGAGCCTTCAATTGAAGAAATTTTGTACATGCAATTGGAAATTGGTGTAATCTAGTGTGCTTTAATCATTCTAGCAAGCTTTAAATCTTCAATTTCTTCTTCTTTGTGCACAATTAGGGTTCTTGAATCCCTAAAGACAAGGTATGAGTGTTTATGTCTAAGTATCACTTAATTGGGTATTCTTGATGAATTTCTAGCTTAAAGGTTGTTGTTTGTTGAAAATGTGCACACTTGAATGATGTAAAACGAATTTGTTAGTGATTTTGGAAGTAAGTTCATGTATGAACTTGCATTTTGAGTGTATGAGATGAATATGGTGAATTTGGTGATGTTCTAGCTTAGAATCAAGTTATGCACACTAGGTGTTTGATGTAATGTCTCAATGAAATGTCTATGTGTTTTAGTTGATAATTATAATAAAGAAAGTTCATGTATGAATTGTTGTTATTGTTGTAAGTAATGAAATTTGGATAAATGATGATTTAGGATTACTAGTAGTAGTAATGGATTTATGCACATTTGATGTTTGATGAAATGTTTGAAAGAATTGCAAGTTATTGTTGTAAGAGATGATTTAGAGAATTGTGTGATTGAGGAAATGATGTTGGCATGTTAATGTGACTATATTGAAAATGATAAGTTAAAATGTTATGTATATAAGTGTTCATGTGTATATTGGAGTAAATAGGGGGTTAAGTCAATGTGTAAGTGTTTGAATGTGTTGAAAGTTTGTGAAAGTTGTAATTTTGTTGAGTTATGATATTGATGAGATTAGCTCATGTATAGGTGCTAATCAAGGTAAAGGAGTTTCGAGTGACCAAGGAACTTCAATTAATCAAGGTGAGTTTATAGGGGGTAAATTGGGCGGGTCAAGAGTGGCTTAGTGTTCTCGGATTGCATCCGTACAAGAGAGCAACGACTAAGTGCACGAGATGAGTAGCTTAGATAGAATTATTAGGTTCACCTAATAATTGTATCTATGGTTAATGATTAGCTTAGGCAAGGTTAATAAGCTTTCTTAGTAACCCTTGTCTATGGTATGACTTAGCTTAGATGCTTTGAGTGTCTATGTACATATGTATGAATGCAATGTGATTAAGGTAGCTTAGGCATATGCGTATGTCTATGGTTGTGTTTAGCTTAGACATGATTACTAGGGTTGGCCTTAGTAAGTTATGTCTATGGTAAGTAATGGGTCGGATCCGAAAGTAAGTAAGCAACCGTTTGGTTGAGGGACAAAGTAATGTGATGATTATGCCCAATGTATTATGCTATATTATTCGCCTATAACTCACTAAGTGTAAAAGCTTACCCCCGTATTGTTTTATGTTTTAGGAACGAAAGGTCATCGAGAAGGTAAAGAACCCATTTGCGGGTAGCGGAGCATTGGTATTAGAGTAAGTGGTAATGCAAGTCTCTATTTGAATCAAGCTCTTTTTGTACCGCTTATCAACGCCGAGTCTTTTGTGATTGATGATTATGTTTCTTTTAAGCTTTTGGGACCAAATGTCATATTTAAATTTGTAAACACGTCGCTTTTGATTGAAAGACTTCCGCAATGTTTAATGATGCTAGAAACTGGTTTAGTCAAGTTTAAAAATGTGTTGTGATGATATAATGTGTTTTGAGTTGGTGAATTGGTCAAATTGTGATTTTGTAATTAAGTTGCAGATTTGTCCCAGCTCGAGTGTTATGTCGCGCCGCGACAATCTGTGCCGCGCCGCGACATTTAACTGATTTTGGTAACAGAAAGACTGTTAAGCATGTGATAAAATGGCTTTATATGTCGCGCTGCGACAATGAGAGCCGCGCCGCGGCAATTAACTGGGTCTGAGCAGACTCCAAAAAAAAAAAATTATCGTTTAAATGGCGTTAAAACAACCTTATTATAACCTTGATATAGGTGCGTGCTCTTTTATTGTTACCGGGGAACCTTTTATATTTCACCATATTATCATCAGCGTTTAATCATCTAAAAACACAATTCTCCTTAAACCACCTCGGATTGATAACCGATGATTCAGATATCGTAGCATTAGATGCAGAGGAAACAGAAAAATTGTAGATGGTCTAAACGTCCAAAAGTTTGATGATAAAGAAGGGAGTGTTAGGAACGCTCGATAGAAAATTTGGTACTGAAAAACATATTGAGCAAACCATGAAGGAGACCAAGGCCAAAAAGAAGGACCAAACCCTATATTCAAAGAATCCAGGTAATTCTGGACCCGATGGAATCTTTAGAGAATATCCTGCTCCGAAGTCATGTTAAAATATTGCGGAAAATCTTTCTTCATCAACCATCGAACTTAGAAATTCCAAAATATCATCATAAATATCTTCGATATTTCTGAAGATATTTTCATAACTATTCTTATCTGAAATCATTTATCTCTTCGCGATATCTGTGTTACACCAGAAAGGAAACTATTTTAGTTTCTAGATTCTGAAAAATTCGAATTTAAAATATGAATGTTATTGAAGTAATGTTGGGAACTGATGCATGAGTTAGTATAAAATAATGACACTTGATCAATGTGATTATATTACAATAAATCATGCTGAGTTTCTAAATGGAACATGATGATTCACAGATTATAACGTCATCATGTGTCATGTTATGTAACTCTTTCATTCTGATTAACTTCTGAACATATCAAGAAAGTATATTCTTGATAGTTCTATTATCAATGATTATGATAATTTGACAAATCAAATTGTACGATTACGTTCTTTCTTGGTTAGAACATTAAGTTCATTCGAAACTCCATACTTACGAATTCTGGACCGTTGCTCGCTTTACTAGAAGTCGAGAGGATAATAAAAAGGCAAAGAGATCCAAAATATAAGGGAGAATATAAAGCCCGATAACAACACATAAATTACAAACCGTGTATATTAATGTTTATCGCAACATAAAGACACGGGAGAATTAAAAACATTATAATCCCAAGGGCGAAGTAGAAGAAAGCAGATTCCTCTGGTGGAAGTTGGAAAAGGAGAATGATTGTTGCGATAGTAAGGATGAGGACAAGGATCAGAACTGGATTAAGCATTTTCACAATCTTTTGGGTGTATGAATTAAGGAAGAAAGTGTAGGAATGGCGAAAATAATGGAACGGATAAAGTTTAATTTATAATGGAAATATCAGACAGAGTAATTGAGACAGATCATCGCATTTAATTATAGAGATCTTAATTTCCTTACTCGCTGAAGAATCAGAACTTTTAGGTTTCGAAGATTTTCTTTAAATCCCTTGAATTCCGGAATTCAACAAAGACAACGTTAAAAGTTAAGACGCACCTTACTTTCCAAATTCAAACGTGACTACGTCAGAAGTTAAATCTCTATCTCAATCTTTTGCGATAGCTTCACTCGTACGCTTCGAGTAATCGAATTTCTTATCCAAATTACTCAACAGTAATAAAACTATATTTATCAACTCATATTCGTCATGAAAACATTTTTATTGTTAGCCATGATGACCACACTCAAATTTCGGGACGAAATTTCTTTAACGGGTAGGTACTGTGATGACCCAGGGATTTCCGATCAAATTTAAACTTTAATCTTTATATGTTTCTAACACGATAAGCAAAGTCTGTGTGACGATCGCTCTAAATCCACTTGGACGAACACGTCATTCATCGATTTCATTGCGAGGTATTTGACCTCTATATGATACGTTTTGTAAACATTGCATTCTTTTGAAAAGGCACATCATAAATGAATATTTAAATCAAAGGTTTTCGACATCTGATGATTTCTACATATAGACAATCACCGTAATATAATAATTTACAATAATACTTCCGTTGACAATGCAGTCAAAATAAGATACATGGTGATGATTTGGTGAATGCAACGTTTCCTTGAAAAATATGCCATGTATGACTCCATGCACATAGCTTGTCTAACATATAAGCAAATAGCGGAAGACTTCTAGGGAACCTGAGAATAAACATGCTAACAAGTGTCAACACAAAGGTTGGTGAGTTCATAGTTTTAATGTTGCGCATAATCTGTATATAAAGGTGGATCACAAGATTTCAGTTGTTCAATTCAGAAACGTTTATCAAAATATTCTATGAAATTGAGCACCCTGGTAACTAAACTTAACGTATATATAATTTGTACTCTTTGTATAATCATCTTAATAATACACGCAAACCAACGTGTACGCTTCTCAAATAGCGTACGTCCGTTAAAAGGCTAGTGCTCTAGCTCGGACGGGGATATCAAGCCCTATGGATCCATATACTACTACTCGCACCCACCAGTTCTTATAACTGGCAGTTACTAGTTACCAAAGCTAAGGGATTTTCAGTTCAAACTCAGTGTAGAATTTAGTATGTACTTGTATCCATTGCGTTTAAAATAAAGTGCATGTATTCTCAGCCCAAAAATATATTGCAAAAGCAATTAAAAAGGGATCAATGAAACTCACCTTAGCAGCATATAAAGTCGTTCACCAAAATGTGATCGAAACTCGGATTACCAAATAACCGTAGATCTCAACCTAGAGAACATATGTTGGTCAATAAATGTCTATCAAGCTAGGTCAGGTCATAGTGTATCACAATCCTAATGCTCGAGATCGACATACAAAAGTTATCCAAAGTCGTTTCAAAAAGTCAATTTTGACAGTTGTTTAACAAAACGAGACGTACCTTATATAAGAATTCATTTACTCGGTTGGTAATATTCAAAAATCCAATTTATCAATATCGTAAACAAGTTGTTTAAATCTTAATTGCAGATTCAAAAGCAATTTCAATTAACGTCAATCATAATTCAGTTGATCATATCTTTTAATCCGTTCATCTAATTTATTCGATATCTAAATGAAAAGTTATTGATTTTTTGCCAGCTTTCTAAAAACATGTATATCATATACCTTTTACCAGTAATATATGTATTTAATTCGTGATTCATTATAAACTGTTTAATGACGAAATTTAGCATATAAGCATATATAAATATATATACTCATGCGCTAGACATGGATACACAATTAATGTATAAAAGATAAAATATGAGTGCTTACGTATCAATATTGAGATTCAATATTATAGGAAAGTACGTAGACACAACAGAGATGATAAACACTAGATTTGATTCACAAATATACCCTCGAACATTACCCATAACCTCCTTGGCAATAACCCATAATTTCCTTAGCTCTATCCCGCTCAAAAACCCATTTTGAAGGTGACACGCTCATAACCTCGTCGTAGTATTTTATGTATATATACAGCTAATAATAATATTATAATAAGATTAATAATAATAATATTAATCTTAATAATAATAATAATAATAATAATAATAATAATAATAATAATAATAAATAATAATACGGAGGAATGAATCGAGCTTTTATAGTATGTGGCCTGCTACAGTACCTCATGCGATGGCATGAGTTTTCAGTGTTTTTGCCATGCGATCGCATGGCCGCCTTATCCGCTTTTGTTTGCTAGTTCGTCGACATCAAATAGTGTTGCTGTAGCAAATAGTGTTTACTGTAGCAATAGTGTTTACTGTAGCAAATAGTGTTTACTGTAACAAAATCATTTTTACTGTAGCAAATAGTATTTTACTGTAGGAAAGTCGTTTTTACATGTACATATATATATATATATATATATATATATATATATATATATATATATATATACATACATACATATAATTGTTCATGAATCGTCGAGAGCAGTCAAATGTAATTTAATACATGAAACAGTTCTAAAATTTTGAGATTCAACTTCATAGACTTTGCTTATCGTGTCGGAAACGTTAAAGATTAAGTTTAAATTTGGTCAGAAATTTCTGGGTCATCACAGTCTGTAATGTTGAGTCTAAAATATCTTTAACTGTTTACATGAATACATTTAACCTTTGACCAATTACGACGATTCACGAACAATTGTTGTAAATAAATAAATAAATAAATAAATAAATAAATATATATATATATATATATATATATATATATATATATATATATATATATATATATATAAATGTAAGTAGTGGAAATAATAAAGTATAATTGAATCATTTAATATGTAAAATAACAAATAAAATAAATAAGTTATATATATATATATATATATATATATATATATATATATATATATATATAAAAGTAATATTATATATATTGTAAAAAATATAAATTGAATAAATATTAAAGATTTAATATATGATAATCAGTAAATATGATATAATTAATAAATGGTACTATATTAAATTACAAGTTGGAATATAATTGACATACTAATATTATTATCATTACTATTATTATTGATAATATTAATGTAAATATTTGTATTAACAATATTATTACTTCTATTATAAAGCATATATACATGTATAAAATCCGATATGTATAAGTTATTGTTATTAATATTATTGTCATTAATAATATTAATATTATTATAACTAGTAATATTGTTAGTATCATTAATAAGATTATTATTACCATTAGTATTAATTAAGTTAGGAAATTTATCATTTATTATATTATTTATAGTCTTTTATCGATAATATTATTAATCATGGGTGATATTAGTAATAGTATTACTAGTAATAATAATATGTATATATACAAATATATTAGTAGATATAGAAAATCAGATATATATATATATATATATATATATATATATATATATATATATATATATAAATATAACAGATAAAACATATTTTATATTATGCTTCCTGTACCTATCACGATTTGGTTGTGGAAGATTTTCGATACTGTCTCTAATTTGTTATCTGTCCCAATCCAATTCAGTACAACAATCGATTTCAATCACAGTATCCAGCCAAAATCAGTTGAAGGTCCATGTCTGTTACCATAAAATTCATCCATCAGTTGAAGCTTTAATAGAACCATTCGATTTTTTCATTATCAATCATTAAATAATAATCCTTATATCAAATTGATTTCAAACAGAAAGGAGCAAGAACCAGTCCTGTTCCCTGTTTTATCTCATTTTTACATAATCTCTAATTCAAAAACAATTCCAAAATCCATAAATGCAGAGCTGTGAGGAAACATTCATGTAAACTAACTGCAAAACACCAGGTTCCAATTCCTTATATCAAAGTCGAATTTCAAAGTCAAAGCTTCAGATTAAAAAGGTCAAACATTTTTTCTAGGAACGAATTTGAGTATTTTGTAAAGATTTAAGTTAAATTAATGATTCCAGTATTTTCTATATATGATTTAAAATGTGTTTCATGTTATAAGATTTGTCCAAAAAGTTTTCAAAATTGAAAATCAATATTTTTTTTTCTTGTTTCAGTCGCGACACAGCAGCACTGGATTCTGTTCGTATTTCATTTTTTTTATCAATAATATCTGTTTATGTGTGGATGTTAAACCCTAAATTAGATTTGGTAACTATTATTAAGGTTTAAAGGATTTAGGTTAACTAAGTTATTGAATGAAGAAGATGAAGTTGAGCATAAAATTAATTACAGGTTATATAAATATGGGAAGAGGTTTAATCAGAAAGAAACAGATGGAGTAACGGTTAAGGGTGTTGACGGGTGAGCTAGAGGTCACGGGTTCGAGTCCCAGCCTGGGCAGTTTATTAACTTTTTAGTCTTTAAAGGTAGTTTTTTTTTCTTTCTTATCATTATTATTATTATGATTATTATTATTATTATTAATTATTAAGAATATTATTATTATTATTATTATTATTATTATTATTACAAACATTAAGTATTAAAATTATAATTATTATTAGTAATATTACGATTATGTATTACGAACATAAGTTATTAGTATTATCATCATTACTAATACAAGTATTAGTAACATTTATAAATTTTATTATTATTATTAATAAAAATATTATTAATTAATATTACCACTAGTGATAAGATGGTTAAAATTATTATTATCATTATCAAATATTAGGTATTATTATCAAAATTTTTATTTTTATTTTCATTACCATTACTATTAAATTATTCATTTTATTAAAAACTACTAATATTATCATGAGATTCATTATAAAAACTATCGTTAATATTATCATTCTTAATATTATTATCATTATTATTAATATTAGTACTACCATTATTATTATTGTTATCACTTAAAATATTATCTCAGTATTAATAAACAAATGGTATATATATATATATATATATATATATATATATATATATATATATATATATATATATATATATATATATAATTAATACATATAACATAATAAAATTTAATATTTTTATGTACAAAATAAATATACGAATATATATATATATATATATATATATATATATATATATATATATATATATATATATATATATATATATATTAATAATATAAAAAGGATATAACTAATAAACTTATATATATATATTTACTCGGTTACCATTATGTATATTAATATATATACAAATGTTATAAGTTCGTGAATCCGAGGCCAACCCTGCATTGTTCAATATAGTCATATGTATTTTTACTACAAAATACATTAGGTGAGTTTCATTTGCCTTTTTACCCTTTATATTTTTGGGCTGAGAATACATGCGCAATTTTTATAACTGTTTTATGAAATAGACACAAGTAATCAAAACTACATTATATGGTTGAATGATCGAAGCCGAATATGCCCCTTTTTACTTGGTAACCTAAGAATTAGTAAACCAGTCTACTAATTGACGCGAATTCTAAAGATAGATCTATTGGGCCTAACGAACCCCATCCAAAGTACCGGATGCTTTAGTACTTCGATGTTGTTTTTATCATGTCCGAAGGATTTCCCAGAATGATAGGGGATATTCTTATATGCATCTTGTTAATGTCGGTTACCAGGTGTTCAATCCATATGAATGATATTTTTGTCTCTATGCATGGGACGTATATTTAAGAGAACTGAAAATGAAAATCTTGTGGTCTATTAAAATGATGAAAATGATCGTTTATGATAAACTAATGAACTCACGAACCTTTTGGTTGACACTTGAAAGCATGTTTATTCTCAGGTATGAAAGAAATCTTCCGCTGTGCATTTGCTCATTTTAGAGATATTACTTGGAGTCATTCATGACATATTTCAAAAGACGTTGCATTCGAGTAGTCGAGTTCATTAAGATTATTACTAAGTCAATTATAGTTGGATATATTATGAAATGGTATGCATGCCGTCAATTTTCGATGTAAAGAAAGTTTGTCTGTTAAAAACGAATGCAATGTTTGTAAAATGTATCATATAGAGGTCAAATACCTCGCAATGAAATCAACTATTGTGAATCGTTTATAATGTATATGAACGGGTCCTTTCAAAAAGGGTGGGTGTGTGAGAGAGAAAGTGATGAGAGAGAGTGAAAGAAGAAAGAAAGGGAATGAGAGGTTCACACACGACACAAGCACGGTCAGGGAACGAGTTCGATACAACGGTTAACTATAAAACGGATTTACAAGACTAATCAGGACCCATTTAACATCGTTCATGTTTTTTGATTTTCCAGAAACTTGGGATTCACGGGGCTATAGTGAACCTTCAAAGCATACAGAGACATAAGGGATATATATATATGGCCGGTAAACGTCTCAAATGAGGCCATAGATTTACTTTTGAATGCTTTCATGGGTTTGTAATGTTGATCAATTGTTAAAGTCACTAGAATACATCAAGTTTGATGGGAATCCTATCTGTATCTTCAAAGCATACGATATAGACCAAAAGGCTCCAAACAACAATGCACACACTGGAAAACATAATTCCATGAAGAAGGACATTCATCATAACGCATATATGAATAGTAGAAGATTATGTAACGTTGTTGGATGCCCTAATGAAGATCTAAGAGAAAAGCTAAATAGTTCGAAGGAAGACCTGAGGGAACAAATTAACAACATAAAAGAAAGACGGAAATATAATGATCTGCCTAGCGATTTTAAGAGAATGGTGGTACTGGATGTAAGAGAACTATTAGAGTTAATGAAGCTGATTTCATTTATGAGCTTTTTGGAAGATGTTTAGTGGGGGAACTAAAGAATATTGGCCTCCTAAACCAACTCAAAACTTTGTGTCAAATGGAAAGCATGGAGTCATGCTAGACCAGTGTGGATAAAGAAGATGCAAGTAGGGTTATTAAGTATGAACCCGAAGCCAATATAGAAAATAAAGAAAATCCAGAAGATGACTATGAGTTGGAGCCTATAATTAATACAAATAACAAAGTCCAGGAATCCGGCAATGGTGATTCCGGAAAAACAGGTGACCTGAAAGCAAATGACATCGAAAATGAAGAGTCTATTTGCCTAAGGATTGAGAAAATATTTCAAAATTTCAATGATGATCCTGCTTTGGAGTGTTGGTGTTACGTATTCCAATAAACGTAATGAATGTATTTCTCTGAAAGTTTTGGCGGAAGGTTTTGGTAACAGTTCACGTCGAGATTTCCAATTTCAGAACTTGCACTGGGATGATGGAGTGGACCAACCATCTATAAGCCTAGTTTATAGAACTCCAGTCTGTATAAACAGTCAAAGACGAGTTAGCGGAAGCCCAATAGCAAAAGAAGTTCAAGAAGCCTGTAGCTCAATAAATAGCGACAACCTTCCAAAGAAAAAAGCTGAAGAAAATAATAGCTCTAGAGTATGTGATAGCCCAATATCTAAAATGGACATGTTAGCTGATGAAATTCCAAGGAAGCCCATCCCTGACAGCAACTCACCTTATATGCAGCCCAACCCACCACCATGCTTTAATAATGCAACTGTGAAGGTAGCAAAATCTATTTGTGTTTAAAAAGGTATTAGGCTAAGTAATGGGCATGTTCAAAAGGTAAATGATGTTGGGTCATCTGAAGTCAATCCCATCCCTACTATTCCCACTAGATCGATGAAAGAATTTAATCATTCTAAGTCAAAGAAACCTAATTCAAAAGGCAGTTCCAGTAGACAAATGGGTAAAGGTGATAGATTGAAGAAACGAAATAGAAATGATTGTTGCTGGTCAAGCATCCGTAGGTGGAAAACCTCCTATAGATTTCTAAATATCAATAATGTGGCGAGGGATTCCGAAGGTCCAAATACTAGATCGAGATGTACATCTTTTGATTACTCTAGCAGAGAGAAAAAGGCCGAAATAAACTCTAAAGGGAACCCCATTCCAATAGACACTAGTTGTTCAAGTTCCTCGAAAAATGACAATAGAGTTCATGATTTTGGAGTTAAGTTTGGGCTCAAGTAGAAGGCTAAACTATCCCAGTAGGTACATTCTCCTTTATCATTTTATACTGCTTCTATGAAGATTCTGTTACTTAATATTAGAGGGTTCGGGACTGAACGGGACGGGACAGGAAAATTGATTCGTCTAAACGTTTATATAGGACTCTTAAGCCTAACATAGTTACCTCACAAGAAACCAAACTTCATCAAGTAGATAGTTAGATCAGAGCTATTTGGGGTTCGAACGATTGTAATTCATACAAAAAGAAATGGTTGGTAAAGCAGGGGGTTAATTAATTTATATGGGATGTAACTAGTTATGATGTTTCTGACACATTTAAATGTGATATTTTATTGGATTGCGAGGTACTTGGAAAAGTTTAGGAAACAAATTTAACATTGTTAATGTGTATAGGCCGCATAACGAAAGTGACAAACATAAAATGTGGGATAATCTTACGTTAGTTTTAAAGAATGGTGGTGATGAGGCTTATGTTATTTGTGGTGATTTTAATGAGGTTCGCGATCAAGATGAAAGGCACAATTGTGAATTTATTGTAAGTAGAGCTAAAACATTTAACGAATTTATCTCCTCCAATGACTTAATGGATCGACCTATTGGGGGTTGTAAATTCACCCAAGTAAGTGATGAAGGGATTAAATATATCAAATTGGACCAGTTTCTAGTAACGAAAATTTCAATCTTATGTGGGAAAATTTTTTGGTGGTTTTTTTTATATAGAAGTCTCTCAAATTATATCCCTATATTGTTGAAGAACGATGAAAAAACTTTGGCCCAAAGCCCGTTAAAGTGTTTGATGAATGGCTAAAGGTAGAAGGAATTGAGAAGATAATCAGTGAGTCATGGAATGAAATCCTTCCAGGTGGCCCGAGAAAGGACTGCCACTTCAGAAATAAAATTAGGAGATTAAAGACATTCTTGGAGTCAAGATGTAACTCGACAGTCAAATTGATGGTGAAATCGAGGCTTTCAAAAACTTAGCTCTCAATCTTGAAGCTAAGGCAGAATGCGGGGTTTTAACAGTTACCGAAAGAGTAATGTGGAAGGAGGTGGCGAAAAATTGGCTGGAAAATTTTAACGACCCATCAAAGTACACTTGACGACCATCGTTATCTTCGTCCCACAGCTTGATCATAACTCTAAATGAATTTAAAAAATAACCTTGCATTCTTTATTTAAAAATGATTTCCTATAAAGGAAACCTACCAAAATATGTAAGTTTAGAAAAACCATACATAAATACTTAATCAAAAGTTGACCAAAAAAAATTCAACAAACACCCACAATTTAATGTATCAAAATAGAATGCAAGATTAATGTTTAACAAAAGCTGCCATCATAAATATGCAGACTCTCTAAGCACAGCGAAAGCAATCAATCATGAACCAGAGAATAAAACATGCGAGTAACTGTCAACAAAAATGTTGAGTGAATTATAGGTTTAATATTGCAAACAATATTTAATTTAAACCATAAAAATTTATGTTTGGAAACATAAAGCCTTATTTTGGACCACAAAAATTATATGCTCGAAAACATATAAAACATTATTATATTAACCCGTGAGCCACCTGGTAACCACTTAACCAATTCCACCCTTACCAAATACAATATACACTGAACAGGTGTATCTTCAAATAATTATGAAGTACTAATACATTCCGTCTTTAAAAATTGCTAGCGCGACTACCACGAAATGGGGTTGTCAAACCCGATAGATCTATCCATAGGATTCGCGTTCACCAGTAGAAATCAGTGATTACAGTTACCATACTAGGGAATATTTTCGTTTAACTCACAATGAATAACTTAAACCAACTTCCACTTGTGTCCAATATAAAAAAAAATGCATGTATTCTCATCCCAAAAGATATAAAATAGAAAAATGGGACAATAACTCACCTTAACGAAAATGAAGTAATATCACATAAATGCGAACAACAAACGGTAAAGTGATCAAGAATGATCACAACGCCGACCTATAAATAAAGCAGGTCGATATAAATAACTAACTTAGGTCAAGTCTTAGTATGATAGCTATAGTACTTGTTGCAAGTAGACATAGAACAACACTCGGTATGCTTCAGTTTGATCAGAACATCGTAAGGACACGTACTTTCTATTTTTAGAAAGTTTCTATTTTAGGATTTCTATTTTTGGAAAGTTTCAATTTTTAGAAAGTTTCTATTTTTGGAAAGTTACCATATTTAGAAAGTTGCTATTTTTAGAAAGTTTATAAGTTAGGAAAGTTTCCTTATTTAGAAAGTCAACAAAAGTCAACTGATAGTCAAAGTCAACCGAAAGTCAACTCAAAAGTCAACCTTGGTCAAACATAGTCAACATTGAATTTTAAAGTATAAGTTATATTAATAATATAAGTTATAATGTTATTTAAAGTCATATATGTATAATTATGTCATATCATAAGTTTAATTAAATTAAAATGAATTATTAAAGTTAACATAAGTTTAAATGATATAATTAATATAACATAAGTATTTAATTAATTAATTAAATATTAATCATTATATAAGTATTATTAATTAATAATAAATTTTAATCATATCATATGTATTATTAATTAATAATGAATTATTAATCATATCATAAGTTTCTAATTATAATCATTAAATCATAAGTATTTAATAATTAAATTGTAATTAAATAATAACTAAGCCTTATAATAATTAAATAATAAATAAATCCTTATTATAAGTCTTATTATAATTATCTCATAACATAATTTTAATACATACCATAAGTATTTTTCATTAATAATAAAGGTATTATTAATCATAAGTTTAATTAAAGTTTCATTAATCAAAATGTAATTAATAAATGATATAATAAATATGTATATCATAAGTCTTAATTTAAAATAATTACTTTTATATCATAAGTAATTTAATAATAATGAAAATCATTATTTATATCATAAGTCTTATTTAATAACCATAAGTTTTAATTAAAAGTTCATCGGGTCATAATTTGAGCCCTGGGAGTCGGTTTTCGGCGAGTCTTATATATATCTCCGCCTAACCAAACCACCTAAAATATTAGTGCACTCAAGAACACCCTAAGAACAGCCACCAAGTCGTGACCAACAGCCACCATTCAACTTGGGGCTTTAATCCGTTCAAAAACATGTTTTAGTCATAACGGGTGATCCGTGGCTCGAATTTCGATGACCCGAACATGAATGTTCATCCAATCATCAATACTAACACACTAATACACCCTAGAGACTCCAAAAATGGTCACAAAGTCGGACCAAACCTGAAACAATTCGTTCTTATATTTTGATTTCAATAAAACATCGTTTTAATCATAACTTAAGCTCCGGGAATCGAAATAACATGAATCCGGAGTCTAAAGTCAATGTCTTGATTATAGGAACACATATAAGCACTTTAATTTAACATTTACATCAGTTAATTTTACAGAAATGATCAAATTAACCGCTGTCCAAAAACAATCAAACCGAAAACATGAATTAACGAGTGATTCTACGCATACAATCAACAATACAACAACATACAATCATCATACTATCATACTAACATATAAATACAGAAAAATAAATGAACAATCAAAAAGTTAGGGTTAGGGTTTATACCCTAATCAAGAATCAAAGAGTATGAATGCGTAGAGAACGATGAGATGAACGCGATGATGAAAGCTTCTTGATCCAAGCTATAATTTTTGTGAAATGATGGTGATGATGATGATGATTGGCTACGGACAAAAAGAGAAAAAGGGAGAGAAGAGAGAAAATAAAATGGAAATTAGGTTAAGGAAAGTTTTAATGAAATGTGATAAAATTAAAATGGAAAACAAATGAGCCTATACCCTCCTCCCATGAGGGTTCGGCCGAATTTAGCAAGGGTGGGCCCCTTAGTAGGCCACTTTAATGTTTTGATAAATTTCTTTTAGCCCGATCGAAGCCCGAAACGCGAAAACACTTCTACGCGATTAATTATTCGGAGAGAGATTAAATACGCGAAGAAAAATATATATAAACACTATATAAAAATATATGACATTAAAATATCATATTTAAAATAATTTGGATTTAAAAATCCCAAAAGTTTGACCGTTGGTTTGAAAACCGAAAAGATTCGCCGGATAGAAATCCACGACACGTAGAAACGTACAATTTAAAATATGAATACAAATATTCATTTAACACATAATAATTAATATATTATTACTAAAATAATAATATAGATCATAGAAATGATGTGGCATGGATAAAAATTAACGGACGTTAAATAATAAACGGTAAAAGATAACGGAAAAAGTAGGGTCGTGACAGTACCTTCCCGTAACGGAAACTTCGTCCCAAAATTTAAGCAGGTGCAGGGGTTGACTCGGCATCTGGGAACAAATGCAGGTACTTCTGTCTCATCTGATCTTCATGCTCCCAAGTGAACTCGGGACCGCGTCTGGCATTCCATCTAACTCGGACGATAGGAATTCTACTCTGCTTGAGAGTCTTAACCTCTCGATCCATAATTTCGACAGGTTCCTCAATAAAATGGAGTTGTTTATCAACATGAAGCTCCTCAAGAGGAATGATTTCATCGGCCTCGTCCAAACACTTCTTCAAATTCGACACATGAAAAACGTCATGAACAGCACTGAGTTCTTGTGGCAATTTCAAACGATAAGTCACGGGTCCAACTCTCTCTGTGATCTCAAACGGTCCAACAAAACGAGGATTTAACTTTCCTCTCTTACCAAAACGAACCACACCTTTCCAAGGTGGTACCTTCAACATAACACGGTCACTAACTTGAAATTCAATATCTTTCCTTCTCTTATTGGCATAACTCTTTTGCCGACTTCTGGCGGTTCTCAACCTTTCTTTAATCTGTACAATCTTCTCGGTAGTCTCATGAATAATTTCTGGGCCTGTGAGTTGAGCATCCCTAACCTCATTCTAACAGATAAGAGACCTACACTTTCTACCATACATAGCTTCAAACGGTGCGGCTTTAATACTTGCATGATAGCTGTTATTATAAGAAAATTCAGCTAGCGGCAAATATCTATCCCACCCATTACCAAAATTAATGACGCATGCTCGTAACATGTCTTCTAACGTTTGAATGGTCCTTTCACTCTGACCATCTCTCTACGGATGATAAGTTGTACTCATATCCAACTTAGTTCCCAAAGCTTCCTGTAAGGATTGCCAAAACCTTGATATGAATCGACTGTCTCGGTCCGAAATAATAGATACAGGAACAACATGTCTAGAAACAATCTCCTTCAAGTACAAACGAGTAAGCTTCTCCATCGAATCTGTCTCCTTAATCGACAATAAATGAGCTGACTTTGTGAGTCGGTCAACAATCACCTAAATGGTATCATAACCACCCACAACTCTCGGTAATTTCGTAATAAAATCCATCGTAATACCTTCCCACTTCCACTCGGGAATCTCAGGTTGCACCAAAAGTCCAGACGGTTTCTGATGTTCAGCTTTAACCTTAGCACAGGTCAAACACTTAGCTACATACGTAGCCACATCAGTTTTCAAATTAGGCCACCAATACAGCTCCTTAAGATTATGATACATGTTTCCTGAATCAGGATGAATAGAGTACCTAGACTTATGAGCTTCATCTAAAACAAGTTGTGGCAAATCACCAAATTTCAGAACCCAAAGACGTCCTGCAAAATACCGAGTACTGTCAGTTCATACCTCAAACTGTTTACTCAAGACCATGACCTTCCCATTACGAAATTCTCCTCCTTCAAGGCTTCTTGTTGTGCCTCAAGAATCTGCCTAGCGAGGTTAGTTCGAATTGTCATATTTAAGGCTATAAACCTACGAGGTTCAATTCTCTCTTTACGACTTAACACATCGGCCACAACATTGGCCTTCCCCGGATGATATAAAAGTTCACAATCATAATCATTCAACGTCTCAACCCATCTTCGTTGGCTCATGTTTAGCTGTTTTTGATCAAGAATATGTTGAAGACTTTTGTGATCAGTGTACACTGTACTTTTGACCCCATATAGATAATGTCTCCAAATCTTAAGTACAAACACAACAGCTCCCAACTCTAGATCATGGGTTGTATAATTTTGTTCGTGAATCTTCAACTGACGTGACGCGTAAGCAATGACTTTCTTTTGGTTTAAACCCGTAGATGCGTTCATCTTCTTCATCAGATGAACACACTCGGTCGAGTGTCTCTTGACACTTGACCGACCGCGTAAACGATCGACCGGTTGAGTGACACACTCGACCGAGTGTGTTTGAGTTCTGACCAGATACTTTATTTTACTCAGTCGACCGAGTGAGAGGACACACGACCGTGTGTGTGTGGACACAGTCGACCGACTGTGTGAGTCAGTCGGCCGAGTGTCTTTGTGGGCAGAATATTTTACTAAGTGTTGTTTCCTAGCCGTTATGCTGTCCGCGTGACTTATGATGATCAGGATGTAAATTCTGAAAATGCATAAGTGTTAGGTGGACTTTTAGTGGTGCTTTTTGTGACTGATTTCTGTACTGTGTTGTTTTGTGTTAACAGACAGAAACTAACTTGATTTACCTTATGTTCAGGTGATAAGGATAAGGAAGCCGCTCAGTGATAGATTATCTGAGCTTATTGCTGGTATTCGGTGAGTGGGTCTATCTCCGGATAGAGTATTAAGTAGCTGACAAGCTACTTGTTCAGACTCTTTATTATTATGTTTATGCCTTGTATGATTGCCATGTGTAGTTAGATATTGCCATGCTAGTTAGGACGATTGCATGACTGAATATCTGTGATATTATGTGCGCACTGTTAGTTGGACACCAACCGAGGCGGCAAGGTTGGGAACCCACCGAGGCGGCAAGGTAGGGTTGATGTGAGGTCAACTTTGGTAGCCTGGTCATGGTGTTACTGATTGTTTAGTATAGCATAGAAGGACGCAGCGTCTGGACGGTTATGCAGTGGAGTCAGTAAAGCGGACTATCGGTAGACTGTAGCTTGATCAACTAAGTCGTGTGCTCGTACAAGCTGCCGATCCTCATATTGTCAGTTGTTGTTATATGCTAGTTCAGGACGTTAGCATATCTGTGACCGTTAGCATATCTGTGACCTTTGCATGTTTAGTTGCTTATGCTTGATCTGTTAGATAGTATCCATTCACTTAGCAGTTGTGCTAATTCCCCCACATTTTCACCCCTTTCAGGTTTAGGTACTACTGGTTAGGACGGGTTGAAGACATGTTTGACTATGCGTTGACTCTGATGTTTTCTAATTTAATTATGTTTTCACGTAACACCGTTGTTGTATAAAGTTGGTTTGTAAACAATGTTATGTAAATATTAACTAAGGTTGTTTTGGTAATTATGTAAATACTTCCGCTGTGTTTAAAAAAAATCAGGGTGTTACAACTTGGTATCAGAGCGAGGTTTAGCAGCAAGTACGTGCACGTATTTGTTCCTAAACCCTGAGTTAAGTCAAACATGTCCGCGAGATGGGAGCTAAGTTAATGTAGGATATTGTGCATGTTAGTGTTTAGGAAACTAACAGTTATCCACTAAGCTTTTGTGCGAGTGTTTTGTAGCACAGATGGCAGATAACAGGGATGCAAACTCTACAAACCCAATCCAACCCGAAACGTTCAGTGCTCCAGATGTGGAGGATGAGGCAGAGGTTTACGATGTTGATTATGTGCACGAGCTTGAAAATAAGTTTAAGGAAGCTCAGGAAAAGATTGCTGAGCTTGAGTTAGCTAGAAATTCAGGTAATGGGGATACACCACCGGGTTTTGCTACTGCTCAGTCGCATACCGTACCACAGATAAACCAGAACCAGTATCAATACACCTTCCAGAATTAAGTCCTTTAATACATCACGCCACCACAGATTAACTACCAATACTCAAACCCAATGATGATGAACCAAGTTCAGCCACCTATATATCAACAACCATTTTCACAACAGCAATTCCAACAACAATACCAGCCACCAAAGAGATTCACTTTTAAACAATTTATAGATTATGGACCGTCTCCGTTTTCGAGAAGTCCTGACCCAACTGTGACTCTCAATTGGTTACGGGAGGTTGAAAAGGCATTTGAGGCTTGTCAGTGTGAGCCAGAACTAAAGGTGACTTATGCAAACAGGTTATTGAAAGATAGAGTAATGGTGTGGTGGGATTCTATGATAGCTAGTGTTCCACCAGAGCAAGTTAGAATGATCACCTGGGAGCAGTTTTACGCAAAAGTATGTGAGCAGTATTGCAATGTGTTTGACATGAACAGAATTAAGATGGAGTTCCTTGAAATGCAGATGACGCAGATGTCAATTGATGAAGTAATTGAGAAGTATATGGACAAGTTGAGGTTTGTGCAACAGTGGGTGCCGGATGAACAATCCCGAATTCAGCATTTTGTGAACATGATCTTGCCAGAGTACAAGACCTTTGTGAGGTCAGCACCGACATTATCTCAAGCTTTTGTGTTGGCAAAGATGGTGGAAAGTGATGTAAGAGCAGCTAGAGGAATGATCTGGGGAAACATTGCACTGCAGGATAATAAGGCTACCAGTCAATCCGGTTCGAAGTCTAAGAAATCGTTTGAGTTTAGACAAAAGTTAAGGGTAACCAAGGTGGTTCAGGTTCAGGTTATGGAAAGAAAGAATGGTGTAAGGGATGTAAGTCTTCTCACAGTGGGTAGTGTTCAAAGGCGACGAGAAGGTGTTTGAGATGTGGTATAGTAGGTCTTGAATCTCAGGGGTGTTCCTTCAGGGAGAATGTGTGCTGGAGATGTCATCAGCTGGGTCATCGCTCAGCAAGTTGTCAGGTGTCTAAGGTCTCAAGTTTCGGGGCAGGGTCAGGGGCGCATTCGGTATCTGTCGGGGGTTCCACAGCTTCAAGTGGACAGAAGAGAAAGAACCCGCTGACTGCGGAAGCAAGGAACTTTCAGATGATAGTTGAGGCCGTAACTAATAATGATGATGTCATAACTAGTATGTTCTTGATCAACTCAATACCTGCTAGAGTATTGTTTGACTAGGGTGCAAATAGGACGTTTATGTCTATAGATTTCTGTACTAAGTTAGGGTTACCTGCTACTGTGCTGCCTGAGCCTGTTAGAGTAGAGGTAGCTGATGGTAAGACGGTTCTAGTCACAACATATGTGTCTGGAGCTAGTATAGAAATTGATGGTAGACCGCTTGCTATGTCCTGTTTAGTGTACCATATCCCTAGTTTTGATGTAGTGTTAGGAATGAACTGGATGAGCCTACATAAGGCCCACATTAAGTGTGATAAGAATATTGTAACCTTCCGTTTGACTGATGGAACCCGTATTGTGGCCCGAGGGAAACGAAGTGGGTTCAGTTTTCCGTTGATTTCTATGATGAAGGCGAAGAAGTCACTTTCGAAGGGGTGTGAGTCTTTTATCGCTTATGTTATTGATGCTAAGATAGAGAAGAGATCTTTTACTGATATTTCGGTGGTTTCGGAATTTCCTGAGGTTTTTCCTGATGAATTACCAGGGTTGCCGCCGGTAAGAGAAGTAGAGTATAAGATTGAGTTGGTTCCTAGAACAACTTCAGTAGCTAAGGCTCCTTATAGGCTAGCACCTTTCGAAATCAGAGAGATGATGTCTCAGATACAAGAATTATTAGACAGAGGGTTTATAAGACCGAGTTCTTTTCCGTGGGGTGCACCGGTGATGTTTGTAAAGAAGAAAGATGGTTCGTTAAGAATGTGTATAGATTATCGAGAATTGAATAAGAGAACAGTTAAGAATAAGTATCTGTTGCCTAGAATCGATGATCTGTTTGACCAGCTTCAGGGTGCGTCGTATTTTTCGAAAATAGATCTTAGATCCGGGTATCATCAGTTTCGGGTTGCAGAATCAGATATACAGAAGACAGCGTTTAGAACTAGATATGAGCATTAAGAGTTCTTGGTTATGCCATTTGGGTTAACAAATGCTCCGGCAGTCTTCATGGATCTGATGAACAGGGTTTGTAAACCATATTTAGACCAGTTTGTTATTGTGTTTATCGATGATATATTGGTATACTCAAAGACAGGGGCTGATCATGTGACACATCTTCGATTAGTGTTAGAGTTGAGAAGTTATACGCTAAGTTCTCGAAGTGTGAGTTTTGGCTTCGAGAGGTGCATTTTCTGGGTCATGTTATCTGTGAGGCAGGTATTAAAGTGGATCCATCAAAAATAGAAGCGGTAATGAGTTGAAACTAGCCGAAGACGCCGATAGAAGTTAAGAGTTTCTTGGGTCTTGTGGGTTATTATCGCCGATTTATAAAAGATTTTTCTAAAATAGTGGGTCCGTTAACCAAATTGACCAGAAAAGATGTAAGTTTCCGATGGGGTGATCAACAGGAACATGCCTTTCAGACTCTAAAACAGTTTTTGTATCAGGCTCCAGTGTTAGCATTACCAGAGGGTTCAGATGACTTCGTGGTTTATTGTGATGCGTCAATTGCTGGGTTGGGGTGTGTTCTGATGCAGAGAGATAAAGTTATCGCGTACGCTTCTCATCAGCTAAAGACACACGAACGTAACTATCTGGTTCATGATTTAGAAATGGCTGCAGTGGTGTTTGCTTTGAAGTTATGGAGACACTACTTATACGGTAGAAAGTGTGTAATATGTACAGATCATAAGAGTCTTCAGCATATTTTCACGCAGAAAGAACTGAATATGCGACATAGACGGTGGATAGAGCTTATAAAAGACTATGATTGTGAAATAAAGTATCACTCTGGCAAAGCAAATGTTGTTGCCGATGCTTTAAGTCGTAAAAAGACCACGGAGAGCGTAAAATTTATGAGAACCGAAATAGTTTCTGACCTAATTGAACAGATAAAACAGGTGCATGCCCAAGCTTTATTGGAGGAGAATTTAAAGACTGAATTGATGACCCAAATAAAGGACCAATTTATTGACGATTCTCGTAGACTTAAGACGTTAAAGAACTGAATTTGGGTGCCTATACTTGGAGATTTAAGGAAATTGATCTTAAATGAAGTACACAAATTGAGGTTAACTGTCCATCCGGGTAGTACTAAGATGTATAACAAATTAAAATCGATGTATTAGTGGCCAACAATGAAGAAAGATGTTGCTCAATTGGTGGAAAAGTGTCATATTTGTGTACAGGTTAAGGCAGAATATCAGAAACCCTATGGTTCATTACAGCAGTTGAAAATTCCAGAGTGGAAATGGGATCATATTACGATGAATTTTGTAACCAAATTACCTAGATCTCAGAAAGGTAATGATATGATATGTGTAATTGTTGATCGACTGACGAAAAGTGCACATTTCTTAGCAACAAAAGAGACAGCTTCGTTGAGTACTTTGGCAGAATTGTACTTGGAAGAAATAGTTAGTCGACATGGGGTTCCATTGTCTATCGTATCTGACAGGGATTCTAGATTTGTATCAAACTTCTAGAACAGTTTACAGAAAAGTTTGGGAACGAGGGTAAATCTGAGTACCGCATATCATCCACAGACCGACGATCAAAGTGAGCGTACTATACAGACACTAGAGGATATGCTTAGGTCCTGCATATTAAAGTACGGTGGTCCGTGGGATATACATCTACCTTTGATCGAGTTTGCCTACAACAACACTTACCATTCGAGTATTGGTATGCCACCTTATGAGATGTTGTATGATCGCAAATGTAGAACGCCGACTTGTTGGTTAGAAGCCGGATAGAAACAGTTTGCAGGTCCAGCATTAGTTCAGATAACAGCAGACAAGGTAGTGATAGCACGTGAAAAGTTGAAAGCGGCACGTGATAGACAGAAAATGTATGCCGATCCACGTATGCGTCCGGTAAACTTTGAAGTGGGAGATCGTGTTTACTTGAAAGTTTCGCCGTGGAAGGGTGTTATCAGGTTTGGTAAGCGGGGAAAGTTAGCTCCGAGATACATTGGGCCGTTCAAGATTATTCAGAGAGTTAATGATCAGACGGTTGTATTAGAGCTCCCGACAGAGTTAGCAGGAATTCATAACACTTTCAATGTGTGTTACCTTAGGAAGTGTAAGGTTGATGATGAGACGCAACTGGTTCCATTAAGTGATTTGAGGGTGGACTTAAATCAAAAGTTAGTTGAAGAACCGGTAAGAATTGTCGATAGAAAGGTGACTAAGTTGAGAAAGAAGGAGATCCATATAGTGCTTGTTGAGTGGAAGCATAGTTTAGGATCGAACCTTACGTGGGAGATCGAAGAGCTGATGAAGGCTCATTATCCACATCTGTTTGACCTTGACCAGATTCCGAGGACGGAATCTCTTTAAGGGGGTGGATTTGTAACATCCTCATATCGGGCCTAGAAGTAAGATGACTATTGTGCCCTTAGGCATATTAGTGTGACTGTTTATGCCTTTATTTTATTTATATGTGTAATTTTATTTTATTATTTAGTTAAGATGTGACGATCGCTCCAAATCCATATGGACGAACACGTCATTCATCGATTTCATTGCGAGGTATTTGACCTCTATATGATACGTTTTGTAAACATTGCATTCTTTTGAAAAGGCACACCATAAATGAATATTTAAATCAAAGGTTTTCGACATCTGATAATTTCTACATATAGACAATCACCGTAAATAATAGTTTACAATAGTAATTCCATTGACAATGTAGTCAAAATAAGATACATGGTGATGATTTGGTGAATGCAACGTTTCCTTGATAAATATGCCATGTAAGACTCCATGCACATAGCTTGTCTAATATATAAGCAAACAGCGGAAGACTTCTAGGGAACCTGAAATATAAACATGCTAACAAGTGTCAACACAAAGGTTGGTGAGTTCATAGTTTTAGTGTTTCGCATAATTTGTATATAAAGGTGGATCACAAGATTTCAGTTGTTTCATCCGAAAACGTTTATCAAAATATTCTACGAAATTGAGCACCCTGGTAACTAAACTTAACGTATATATAATTTGTACCCTTTGTATAATCATCTTAATAATACACGAAAACCAACGTGTACGCTTCTCAAATAGCATACGTCCGTTAAAAGGCTAGTGCTCTAGCTCGGACAGGGATATCAAGCCCTATGGATCCATATACTACTACTCGCGCCCACCAGTTCTTATAACTGGCAGTTACTAGTTACCAAAGCTAAGGGATTTTCGGTTCAAACTCAGTGTAGAATTTAGTATGTACTTGTATCCATTGCGTTTAAAATAAAGTGCATATATTCTCAGGCCAAAAATATAGATTGCAAAAGCAATTAAAAAGGGAGCAAATGAAACTCACCTTAGCAGCATATAAAGTTGTTCACCAAAATGTGACCGAAACTCGGATTACCAAATAACCGTAGATCTCAACGTATCAATATTGTGATTCAATATTGCAGGAAAGTACGTAGACGCAACAGAGATGATAAACACTAGGTTTGATTTGCAAACAATACCCACGAACATTACCCATAACCTCCATAGCTATAACCCATAGTTTCCTTAGCTTTGACTCATTTGAAAACTCGATTTGAAATCATTTGAGCAGTACTTCGTCGTAGTATTTTATGTATAATACTAATAATAATAATATTAATACTACTGATAATAATAATAAGATTAATAATAATATTAATCTTAATAATAATAATAATAATAATAATAATAATAATAATAATAATAATAATAATAATAATAATAATAATAATAATAATAATAATAATAATAATAATAATAATAATAATAATAATATATAAATTAGAGAGACAGAAAGATTGAGATCCTATAAACTGGGCAAAAATGATCGAGCTTTATAGTGTCTTCTGTCCCCAGCCTCCATGCGATCGCATGGGGAATGTGAGGGGAACCCATGCGATCGCATGGCCCCTTTTCACAGCTCATATACATTTTTTTATTCTCGTCGACATGTTATAATAATATATATATAATATATTTAAATTATATAATTAATTATATATTACATTAAATTCACGTGCATAGTTGATTTGTAATTTTTGTTCCGATAAGTCTTACTTCGTCACTCGACTTATGTCCCGGTTCCGGTTTTTCGAATGTCCTTTCGTACACTTAGAAAACTTGCATTTTACATTTCGTAACACGTACCTTTGTCAAAATATAAACTTAATCATTGATAAACTATGTCACTCGAAGTGTAGCTTTAATCAATTAAGTGTTTTGGTTATTTGCTTCTATAAATCATCGTCTCGTAGTAAATACATATACATATATACATATACATATATACATTTTCATTTTGAAATAGTGACTTTCGAAAACACTGTAGCTTTTCGGGTATTGTAGCAATTCGAAAATACTGTAGCAAATTAGTGTTTTACTGGTTCATCTTAAACGTTTTAGTTAACTTATCTAAATATCAATCGAATCAATAATTGAATGTTACTATCTTTTACTAAATAACTTGAAATCATATACATATACATATATATATATATATATATATATATATATATATATATATATATATATATATATATATATATATATATATATATATATATATATATATATATATGCACATTAAGTTATATATATATATATTGTTCGTGAATCTTCGAGAACAGTCAAAGAATAATTGATTACATGAATATAGTTCCAAAACTTTGAGACTCAACATTACAGACTTTGCTTATCGTGTCGAAAACATTAAATCATTTAAAGATAAAGTTTAAATTTGGTCAGAAATTTCCGGGTAATCACATAAGACCAGTTTGTGACAAGGGTCACAGAACAGGTTCGTTTATTTAATTTGGACTCCGTTAGGGCAGTCAAATTAAGTACGAAAGATATTAGATAACTGGTAAATACCCGTGTGTGATGGGGTATGGGATTTTAATCCCAATTAAGTGTATAGTGCTGTCCTTTTCTTCTCATTTCTTCTTGAATATTCTAATTACTCCGTACACTCTCATCTCATTCCATCAAACCCTAGATTTCCAATTTGTGTTCTAGAGCTCAAATCATTCATATCATCTTGTTCCTTACGATTTACTGAGTGTTTTGAGGTAAGAATCATAGTGTATCAAGCTTTAATCTTTGTGAAATTGAGGTTTTTGTGTCAAGTTTGTTAAAAGTGCAAATTGGGTCAAAATGGTTGATTTTGATGTTGTTAGTGTCAAAATCTTATGAGTTTGTGTTTATTGATGTTTAGTGTAGTCGATTTGGTCAGTTTTGAGGTAAGAAACGAGCTCTAGAGCAAGAAATGGCGAATTTTGGGTTAAACCAGTAGATGTGTTCATCTTCTTCATCAGATGAACACACTCGGTCGAGTGTCTCTTGACACTCGACCGACCGCGTAGACGATCGATCGGTTGAATGACACACTCGACCGAGTGTGTTTGAGTTCTGACCAGATACTTTATTTTACTCAGTCGACCGAGTGAGAGGATACACGATCGTGTGTGTGTGGACACAGTTTACCGACTGTGTGAGTCAGTCGGTGGAGTGTCTTTGTGGGCAGAATATTTTACTAAGTGTTGTTTCCTAGCCGTTATGCTGTCCGCGTGACTTATGATGATCAGGATGTAAATTCTGAAAATGCATAAGTGTTAGGTGGACTTTTAGTGGCGCTTTTTGTGACTGATTTCTGTACTGTGTTGTTTTGTGTTAACAGACAGAAACTAACTTGATTTGCCTTATGTTCAGGTGATAAGGATAAGGAAGCCGCTCAGTGATAGATTATCTGAGCTTATTGCTGGTATTCGGTGAGTGGGTCTATCTCCGGATAGAGTATTAAGTAGCTGATACGCTACTTGTTCAGACTCTTTATTATTATGTTTATGCCTTGTATGATTGCCTTGTGTAGTTAGATATTGCCATGCTAGTTAGGACGATTGCATGACTGAATATCTGTGATATTATGTGCGCACTGTTAGTTGGACACCAACCGAGGTGGCAAGGTTGGGAACCTACCGAGGCGGCAAGGTAGAGTTGATGTGAGGTCGACTGTGGTTGCCTGGTCGGGTCATGGTGTTACTGATTGTTCAGTATTGCATAGAAGGACGCATGTGTTGCGTCTGGATGGTTATGCAGTGGAGTCAGTAAAGCGAACTATCAGTAGACTGTAGCTTGATCAACTAAGTCGTGTGCTCGTACAAGCCGTCGATCCTCATATTGTCAGTTGTTGTTATATGCTAGTTCAGGACGTTAGCATATCTGTGACCTTTGCATGTTTAGTTGCTTATGCTTGATATGTTAGATAGTATCCATTCACTTAGTAGTTGTGCTAATTCCCCCACAGTTTCACCACTTGCAGGTTTACGTACTGCTGGTTAGGATGGGTTGAAGACATGTTTGACTATGCGTTGACTCTGATGTTTTCTAATTTAATTATGTTTTCACGTAACATCGTTGTTGTATAAAGTTGGTTTGTAAATAATGTTATGTAAATATTAACTAAGGTTGTTTTGGTAATTATGTAAATACTTCCGCTGTGTTTAAAAAAAATTAGGGTGTTACAACAGCGGAAGCAATTAATCATGAACCTGAGAATAAAACATGCGAGTAACTGTCAACAAAAATGTTGAGTGAATTATAGGTTTAATATTGCAAACAATATTTAATTTAAACCGTAAAAATTTATGTTTGAAAACATAAAGCCTTATTTTGGACCACAAAAATTATATGCTCAAAAACATATAAAACATTATTCCATTAACCCGTAAGCCACCTGGTAACCACTTAACCAATTCCACCTTTACCAAACATAATATACACTGAACAGGTGTATCTTCAAATAATTACGAAGTACTAATACATTCCATCTTCAAAAATTGCTAGCGAGACTAGCATGAAATGGGGTTGTCAAACCCGATAGATCTATCCATAGAATTCGCGTTCACCAGTAGAAATCAGTGATTACAGTTACCAGACTAGGGAATATTTCCTTCAACTCACAATGAATAACTTAAACCAACTTCCACTTGTGTCCAATATAAAATAAAAAATAAAATGCATGTATTCTCATCCCAAAAGATATAAAATAGAAAAATGGGACTATAACTCACCTTAACGAAAATGAAGTAATATCACAGAAATGCGAACAGCAAAAGGCAAAGTGATCAAGAATGATCACAACGCCGACCTATAAATAAAGCAGGTCGATATAAATAACTAACTTAGGTCAAGTCTTAGTACGATAGCTATAGTACTTGTTGCAAGTAGACATAGAACAACACTTGGTATGCTTCAGTTTGATCAGAACAGCGTAAGGACACGTACTTATATTTTCAGAAAGTTTCTATTTTAGGATTTCTATTTTTGGAAAGTTTCAATTTTTAGAAAGTTTCTATTTTTGGAAAGTTTTCATATTTAGAAAGTTGCTATTTTTAGAAAGTTTATAAGTTAGGAAAGTTTCCTTAATTAGAAAGTCAACAAAAGTCAACTGAAAGTCAAAGTCAACCGAAAGTCAACTTAAAAGTCAACCTTGGTCAAACATATTCAACATTGAATTTTAAAGTATAAGTTATATTAATAATATAAGTTATAATATTATTTAAAGTCATATATGTATAATTATGGCATATCATAAGTTTAATTAAATTAAAATAAATTATTAAAGTTAAAATAAGTTTAAATGATATAATTAATATAACATAAGTATTTAATTAATTAATTAAATATTAATCATAATATAAGTATTATTAATTAATAATAAATTTTAATCATATCATATCTATTATTAATTAATAATGAATTATTAATCATATCATAAGTTTCTAATTATAATCATTAAATCATAAGTATTTAATAATTAAATTGTAATTAAATAATAACTAAGGCTTATAATAATTAAATAATTAATTAATCCTTATTATAAGTCTTATTATAATAATCTCATAACATAAGTTTAATACCTACCATAAGTATATTTCATTAATAATAAAAGTATTATTAATCATAAGTTTAATTAAAGTTTCATTAATCAAAATATAATTAATAAATGATATAATAAATATGTATATCATAAGTCTTAATTTAAAATAATTACTTTTATATCATAAGTAATTTAATAATAATGAAAATCATTATTTATATCATAAGTCTTATTTAATAACCATAAGTTTTAATTAAAAGTTCACCGGGTCATAACTTGAGCCCCGGGAGTCGGTTTTTGGCGAGTCTTATATATATCTCCGCCTAACCAAATCACCTGACACATTAGTGCACTCAAGAACACCCCAAGAACAGCTACCAAGTCGTGACCAACAGCCACCATTCAACTTGGGGCTTTAATCCGTTCAAAAACATGCTTTAGTCATAACGGGTGATCCGTGGCTCGGATTTCGATGACCCAAACATGAATGTTCATCCAATCATCAATCCTAACACACTAGTACACCCTAGAGACTCCAAAAATGGTCACAAAGTCGGACCAAACCTGAAACAATTCGTTCTTATATTTTGATTTCAATAAAACACCGTTTTAATCATAACTTAAGCTCCGGGAATCGAAATAACATGAATCCGGAGTCTAAATTCAATGTCTTGATGAGAGGAACACATCTAAACACTTTAATTTAACATTTACATCAGTTAATTTTACAGAAATGATCAAATAAACCGCTGTCCAAAAATAATCAAACCGAAAACATGAATTAACGAGTGATTCTACTCATACAATCAACAATACAACAACATACAATCATCATACTATCATAATAACATATAAATACAGAAAAATAAATGAAAAATCAAAAAGTTAGGGTTAGGGTTTATACCCTAATCAAGAATCAAAGAGTATGAATGCGTAGAGAACGATGAGATGAACGCGATGATGATGAAAGCTTCTTGATCCAAGCTATAATTTTTGTGAAATGATGGTGATGATGATGATGATTGGTGATGGCCAAAAAGAGAAAAAGGGAGAGAAGAGAGAAAATAAAATGGAAATTAGGTTAGGGAAAGTTTTAATGAAATGTGATAAAATTAAAATGGAAAACAAATGAGCCTATACCCTCCTCCCATGAGGGTTCAGCCGAATTTAGCAAGGGTGGGCCCATCAGTGGGCCACTTTGATGTTTTGATAAATTGCTTTTAGCCCGAACGCCCGATCGAAGCCCGAAACGCGAAAACACCGCTACACGATTAATTATTCGGAGAGATATTAAATACGCGACGAAAAATATATATAAATACTATATAAAAATATATGACATCAAAATATCATATTTAAAGTAATTTGGATTTAAAAATCCCAAAAGTTTGACCATTGGTTTGAAAACTGAAAAGATTCGCCGGATAGAAATCCACGACACGTAGAAACGTACAATTTAAAATATGAATACAAATATTTATTTAACACATAATAATTAATATATTATTACTAAAATAATAATATAGGTCATATAAATGACGTGTCACGAATAACAATTAACGGACGTTAAATAATAAACGGTAAGAGATAACGAAAAAAGTTGGATCGTGACAAAAAGAAAGGGTGAAGATAAACATGTTAAAGCAGAAAGCGCGAGTTCGTTGGATTCTTGAAGGAGATGAAAATAAAAAATATTTTCACTCACTTATCCGCAAAAGATATAGTAGAAACAACATCCGAGGCCACTCAATTAATGAATTTGGAACAAGAATCCAACTGATACTAAGGAAGCAGTGGTTAACCACTTTTTGCGTATCTTTGAAAGTCAAAACAATGAAAGGCCGAGTATGGAACACTTGATATATCCCTCGTTATCACATGAGAATGTCGCGAGTCTAGAAGCACCGATTTACGTGAAAGAACTCCTTGAGGCTATTAAAGATTTTGGTAGTTCTAAGGCGCCCGACCCATACGGTTTCAACATGTTTTATTTATAAGAAATTTTAGAATGTTATCAAAAAAGATCGTTTGACAGCAATATCGTGATTTTGGGAAAAAGGTGAAATTTCTCGGGGTTGCTACGCATCTTTTATCACCCTGGTTCAAAAAAAAAATGGAGACCATGGGGCTTGGTGATTATAGGCACATAAGTCTTATTAGTAGTTACTACAAGATTATAGCGAAGATTCTTTGCAAATAGGTTGAGGAAAGTCATTCCTAATCTTGTAGGTGTGGAACAATCGGCCTTTTTGAAAGGGAGATTCATCTAGATGGAGCGTTAATCTCAAATGAAATGCTCGATTACCTTAAGTCTTCAAAATTGAAAGGCATCATCTTCAAGGTTAACTTTGAAAAGGCATTTGATTTGATTGTTTGATTTGGAATTTCTTCATGGAGGTGATGCGATGTATGGGATTCGGGGATAAGTTCAAGGTTAACTTTAAAAGGCATTTGATTTGATTGTTTAATTTGGAATTTCTTCATAGAGGTGATGCGATGTATGGGATTCGGGGATAAGTGGAGGAGGTGGATCCTAGCTTGTCTTAAATCCGCATCCCTATCGGTCTTGGTTAACGGTTCGCCAACTAAAAAATTTTCTTTGGATATAGGAGTTTGGCAAGGTGATCCATTGTCGCATTTTCTATTTATTGTAGTCGTGGATGGTTTGAACATCCTCACTAAAGCCACATTAGATAGCAATCTATTCAATAAAAGTTGGTAATGACAAGCTAGGTATTCATCTCGCATCTTGATTATGCAGATGATACGGTCTTTTTTGGAAAATGGAGTAGATCAAACGCACTCAACCTTATACATATCCTCAATGTTTCAAATTATCCTTGGGGTTAAAGGTGAATTTTCATAAAAGTTGAGTATATGGTGTCAGAGCAAGTAATGATGAGATCGAGGCTTTAGCTAGTAGAATGGGTTGCCAAGCAGGAAAGTTTCCATTTACCTATCTTGGACTTCCGATCGGTACTAAAATGAACAAGTTGAATGTGTGGCAAATTTTGCGTTATTGGAAAAATGGTGGAGGAGGTTTAAAACCGAAACTAACTCACTTTGGACGAAAGTTATTCGTAGCATTCATGGTTCTTGTGGTAACCTAGGGTAGGAGTTTGGGTCCTCCCATACATCAACACTTTGCATTTATTGTTCGTGTAGGAAATCAAATTGAAGGCTTACAAGTGTGTCTTAAGGATTCTTTCATAAAAACTATTGGTAACGGTGATAACATTTCTTTTTGGAACTACCGTTGGATTGGAAACAATTTTCTGCTTATACTCTTTCCAAGGCTTTACAGATTAGATGCAAGAGTTAACGCTTCAGTCAAGAGTTCGAGTTATTTCTGCTAATTTCGGACGCTGCTAGTTTCATACCTACTAATGATGTTGTTGTCGTCACGCTGTTGAAGATACCAGAGTTGCCGCTGATGCCGATAGTCTCCCTGCTGCTGCTCAATCATTCTGCTCGGAATGGATTAGACAGCCTACTAGACATACTTTCGACGAGTTGGAACAAATTATCAACTTGATCCGTACTTGATCCGTTCTGTTGCTTTGAATCCTAGTGTTGATGACTCATGGAATGGAGTTTATCATCAAATGGACGTTTTACGGTAAAGAAATTATCCGCAAAAATTGATGATAAAATACTTGCTATTGGTAATCACAGAGATGAAACAATACGGAATCCGATAGTTCCATAAAAGATCGAGTTATTTGTTTGACGAGCATTAAAGAAAATATTATCCGTTCAAATAGAATTGGACAAAAGAGGTATTGATTTACATAGAGTTCGTTGTCCACTTTGTGATGATGACCTTGAACGGTAGATCATACTCTAATTTTTTGCAAACATGCGGAAGAGGTTTCGTCTCGGGTTTATCGGGTTTACAAATGGTGGAATCGAGGTAACTTCTCAAATTTTAGCATTAACGAGCTTCTTCGAGGAGTTGTAAACATCTGAAAAGCGATTACTTAGTGTACTTCTTACTTAAATTGGAAGAATCGGAACAATATGGTTTTTCAAAGAAAATGTTGAAATTTTCCTACCGCGCTTAATGACATTCAAGTTTGCTCGTTTGATTAGATTTCGAGAAGGATAAAAGGTATCATAATCGATTGGAATGTTTGGCTAACCAACCCGGTGGGAGATGCAATCTCTGCATCTTTGCCTTTTTTAACCTCCATTCTTTTCTTTCGTGTAATATTTTAGTACATTCGAGTTTCCTTTAGTATATTGTAAGTTTTGTAATCGTGTTGGGTTTGCTATTGGGTTAGCCCTTTATTTGTACCATATTTTATTAATATAGTTGTTTGCGTTTCGGGGGAAAAAAAAAAAAAACTACTTATTGGAGGCATTATGATAATTATATCCTATCTTTTTTTTTTTTTTTTTTTTGGTATGACATCTTTTTTTCTTCCACTCCTACATAGTGGACAAATGAACATTTCAGAAATTGTCCAGTAAACAAATATGACAAGTGGCAAAAATATAACATTTTGAGTTATATATATTAATTAACATAATAATACATAATATATGTTTATATATAATTAGTTAGTTAATTAGTTGATAATATATGTTGTGGATCACACCACTAACGAATAGTATGAGTGGTATACGAGAGGGCAGTCTGTTTGTCCTTAACGAGTAGACGCATGTTCGATTCTAAGGACTGTAATCTAATTGGTACTACCAGCAATTAGCTTCTCGAATGGCGTTTTTCCGACCTTCAACCGTACTGCCCGGGTTGTTGCGATTTCGGTTTACTCCTAATGCGTATGTGGGTGACATATGATCGTGAAGGTAGTTAATTAACTCTTGGTGATGCTGATACTGTCTTTAAAAAAAACATGTGTTGTTGATCACAAATTATAATTGTTTCAACTATTATTTTTATTTTGAAATTTTATGAAGAATAATAATGTTACAAAGCAAACGGGAATCAACAACGCACCTACCAACAATACAAAAGCAATCAAACGACTCTTGTGGGCAGAAAACGAAATAAAAAAGTACGTCAATAGCAATGAACAAAAGCAAATAAAGAGAAAAGTGGGCAATAAAAACATACCTCGGATGTTTATTATATATGCTATATATATAAAGTTTAAGTTAATGTTTGAAGATTGTAAGGAATTTATTTAGATAAATAGCAATAAGGTTGAGAAGTTTCGGTTATTTTAAACAAGATTTGGTGGGACGGAATAAGATAAGTAAGATAGGAAATATAATAATGAAGATAATAATAAGTTTTCAACATAAAATAGCATGTTTCACATTTGAATCTGGTCCAAATTCTTAGAGGTACGTAGTAATGAAGTTACTTGGATCCATTTCTTGATCATGAAAGTAGGCTAAACTATTGACTCCATATGTCGAACATGAATGAGGCCATGAGGGATCAACAAAAGCCCATATATTTAAATTACCTGCATGGGGCCATGGGCTCCAATAATTTGAATGGGTTTCATTGTCAACTCCTTTAATTTGGATTAGTAGAGAATACATATAGCCGTTTGCCCGTTTATATATGTTTTCTGGATTTTTTTATTTTTTTTACCCCTACAAATTTAGTATAAATTGTTGTATAAATATAAATTCGAGACATACCGAATACGAGCAGCGGAAACGAGTAGGATCGACGTTTAGATCATCGGTCGGGGAAAACGATCACGAATGGAAGGCTTTCAGGTTTTCACAACCTAATTCCTTTAATGATTTGCCAAGTACCATAAATTTTGTTTCTCTAATGTGTGTATTATTCTCTATCACTTGTGTGTTTCTTCATGAAGAGACTAACTCTCTATTTATAGAGATATGAGTGGAAATATTACCTTAGTTATACTACCAAATGTAAATGGTACTTATTACAATGTGTACTATCATTTACCTTAGTTGTACTACCAAATATAAATAGTACTTATTACCATGTACTATTAAAGTAAATAAGTTTACAAATAGTACTTATTACTATGTACTACAAAGTAAATAAGTTTACAACTCACTAATAGTGGGTCTAACACAATGAGTTTGTAAGTGTACCACACATAATTTCCAACATAAATAATAGAGGTATTAAATTTGGTTGAAAAAACATCACTCTAGTCCACTTCTACTAAACGTAATTAACCTCTTAATTCTACCTTTAAAGAGCTTCGGTTCGTCCCTTTTTTACCTCTCATTTCTCACGAAGGATTGATAACGCATAATGATAAATAAGAAACTTAGACCACTCCTATTGGTGGCGTACTGGAGCCGCCCTGAAACATGTTTGGGAGGGCGCCGATGGCATTCCCATCGCCCTGTGCCGCTCTCCGAGGCCTGAACCAATTTTGCCCTGCAATTTTCCTTGAGATAACATATTTGAGGACGAGAAATGTGGGCCTTTCAAGTATAATTTTAATTTCTTTAATTGTTTGATTGCTGGAAGTGAAGAAGGGTATAAAATGGAAGAAAAAATAGATCTGTGTTCAATTGGGTTCAATGGAGAAAGAAGATGGAGTTTGGGGTTTTAATTTAATTTTATTATTTTATCTATGTGGACGGCCCAGGACTAGATATTTAAGTATTAGACCCATGGTTGATAAATAATCTAGTACTCCGTAATAATATTTCTATATCAATTTTCAATTTATATAATAAATTTAAATAATAATAATAATAATAATAATAATAATAATAATAATAATAATAATAATAATAATAATAATAATAAATAAATAAATAAATAAATAAAATTTGAAGAAATATGTCATGGTTGGCAATGATGTGTTATGAGAGTGTTATGGGAGGAAGTGGTGAGGAAGGTGGAGAAAGAAAGCTAATGTGACACTAAAAAAATTTGAGAAAATATGTCATAGTTGAAAATAGTATTATAGATAATTACTTTAAATGAATTATGAACATTAAGACTTCAAAAAGTTGTGATTATAACTTCAATAGATATTGCTCTAGACTTGACTTACATAAGACCATTTGTAGTGCAGCGTTTTGGCCTCGTAACCACCACCATCACGCCTCCATCACGCTATTATGGGGCGTGATGGAGCCAAAAAAAAAGCCAGGCGTGATCAGCCCATCACCGGTGTGTGATAGGAACCTCCTTCGATCTGATTGGCTGATGAAATTATTCATTAATTCAATTGCAAAATCTATCCGTTGACCTTTTTTTTAAAACTTTTTTTTAATAAATTTTATATATAATAAATATTTTATATATCTCAATAAATACAATACATATCACTCTCATTTTTTTATTTTTTTTTCACAAAAACAATCTCATTCTTTCCATTTTTCACAAAACACTCTCAACTTTCCACCAAAAATGAGTCAAACTCGTGTTGTTTTAGAAGTTAAATTCGGCGGTGAATTTGACCGCGAAGTGAAGACATATTCCGGTGGTGATCAAAAAGAGTCTTCTTTGGAGGTGTGCAATTTGGTGTTACCGAATGTTCTTGCGTTTGACCATTCCCGAGAATTCACAAACAATTGTGTGTAAATGAATATGTAAAAATAAATATAAATATATATAATAATTTTAAGTAATAGAAAACAAATTAATCAATTGAATTGATTAAGTAAAATATTATATAAAACAATAAAGTTGTGATTAAAATAAATCTATATGTAAATATGATTTCTATACATAGTTAATATTATATATAGATTGTGATATATATATATATACATATTAACAATACAATAAATGTCATCACATAATATAATATTACATAAATGGTATCATATTTAATTTCAAGTTTGAAATATTATTATCATTATTTTTGTTATTGTTAGTATTGATATTATTACTTGTAATTAAAAGTATCATTATTGTTATTGTATATTATTATATTATTAGTTATCATTTATTATTAGTCTTTATCAATAATATTATTACTAATAATATTATTATTAGTATTATCAATATTAATAGTATTAATATAATTATATTAGTTAATCATCAAAAATAAGAAAATTAGATATATATATATATATATATATATATATATATATATATATATATATATATATATATATATATATATATATTTACACACTTAGATACGTATAACCAAATTATAAAATACACATATATAAATACATATACATATATAAAATACAGAAATTTATATATATATACTTATAAAGATATAAAGATAAAGATATAATGATATAAAGATATATATATAGATATATATACGTACAGATATATACGTAAACATAAATACAGAAATTTAGTATTCTGTTTTCCATTGTTTTCAAAAACTGTAGGTGATTGAGCTTTGTTTAATTAGTCGTACAAATCAAGTTTGATCTCTGCAGCAGAAGCCAAAATCAGTTGCAAGTCTAAATCAAGTTTTAACGTTTTCTTTTTGTTCATTCTTAAAGGAATAAATCTGTCAACATACACAATTATATATGCATCATCTCTATCTTATTGAGAATACATTCGATCACCATCAACCACGTCCGCCACCAAACACCATAACCCCCATTCAACCAAAACACAACCATTAACACACTCGTACCTTCTTCTGTTTCTTCGACCGTTGCAAACAACCAACAAACCGAAACCCAAATTATTCTTACTCATCATTCGTGTACCCACGATCCACTCACCACCCCACTCTCGTCTCTCTCTCCTCTTCATAACCAAAAACCACATTAATCACATCTATATCTATACATTATATACATTCACTTACACATGAAATCATCTAGCTTGATCACCATAGGATGACCATGAATCGCCATTACCTCGAGCCACCATCGAAATTACTATTGTTTTCTGCTACGTATTTTCTTCCTTCTTCCTTTCATGTTTTTGTTTGAACAACCAAACGCCACCAACAACTTACATCACCAGTAATCACTTTCATTACTATTTTTTTTTCTTCTTCTTCTTTTCTTTTCTCCCACGAATGAACCTCACAAAACCCTCATTGTTTCTGATGTAATAAGGGTAGAGTGGACTGTAGTTTTATAGCGGTTTTTCTTTGTTATGCTCGAAAGAAAATACATATTTATATATCTCCTATACTCGCTATTAGATAAGAGAGAGTTAGCCTTTACAGCTCATTTCAGCGTATTTTTCTGCTGGGTTTTATATGCAAAACAGATGGAATACTTTATGTTGCTATCCAACCCTCTAAATCATTTTGTTTATTTCCTTTCTATCCCACCACCGAATCCCATTAACAATTGTCTGCCACTTTTGCCTTTTCCTATGTTTCCTGCTCAAACAAGTGTCTATTAAAGACTCCTAAACCGAGCTATTCGTTGGCTAATTAATTAAATGTATATTGGGCTGTAATCCTATTCTTTTGTTGATGGACCATCGTAAGTTTTTCCTTTTTGGGCTGCTACAGCAGCTTCTGGTTTACTCCTGCCGAAGCCCCTTCCTATTGTTGGGCCAAAATTACGAGCTAATTAATAGAGGGTGATGATAATCCGATGATGAAGATGGAACGAGGACGATGGTATGTATACGATGATGATGATATGACTTGATACATAAAATAACGATGATGATTATTATGATACAATGATATCGATTATGATGATGATGATAATTCAAAACAGAAACCATCCCGTTGCCACACCTTTAGATCATTGTTACAGTCCCTGGTGCTACTGTGTTATAGAAAGATAAGATGATTAGGTTATGATTGTTTCTGTTTACAGTCGAATTATTTTGGGAAAGAAGAAGGGAAAAGGAAAAACGGGTTATAAAGTTTTGATTGGTAAAATAAAACATAAAATAGATCAGCTCAACTGGTTAGAGGTGTTTGGTTTAATCAAAAGGTCAAGGGTTCGAGCCCGTGCGTAGGCATCTTTATTCTTTTTGGGGACTCCTTCATTGTGAGGTAGTTTTCCTTATTAATATTGATTATTATTATTATTAAGATTATTATTACAATTGTTGTTATGATTAATCTTACTAATAATATAGTTATTATTATTATCATACTTATAAGTTTTATTATTATTATTATCATTATTATATTTATTATTATTACTATTATTAGTTTTATAATTATTAAGATAAGTATTACTACGAATGTATGATATATGATAGAAACTCATTTATAGATACAAATACGAATATTATTATTACTAATGTATTTATTAATATCATTTAAAAATATAACTTTAACATTTTACTACTAGTATAACTATTATTATTATTATTATTATTATTATTATTATTATTAATATGATTATTATAATGGTTATAATTAAACTTATAACCATAATTAATAAAATAGGTATCTCTATAATTATTATTATTATCACTATTAACATAAGTACTACTATTATTAATATTATCATTATCATTATTAGCATTATTATTAAAAAATATTATTTTTACAACTATATTATTATTAAGAGAATCAATATTAGTAAAACTATCATTTTTATCATAGGTATTAATATCTTAACCTTAATAGTATTATAAATATTAATTTTACAAACAAAAGAGACTTGTATGTAAAAAGTATATTACATACTATATTTTCATATGAAATATTAATAACTGTAATAATAACTAAATTACATATATTATATAAAAATATTTAAAGATATTATAAGTAGTAATAAACACATATATAAATATTGAATTCAACACATTATATATCTATAACCATAAGTTACAATTTAATAAAAATATTATAATAAATATATATATACAACATTGTTCAATTACAATATTAAGTGTTAATATATATATAAATGATATAGGTTCGTGAATCCGAGGCCAACTCTGCATTGTTCAGTTGTTCAATATAGTCATATGTATTTTTACTACAAAATACATTAGGTGAGTTTAATTTGATTCCCTTTTTACTCTTTACATTTTTGAGACTGAGAATACATGCGCTTTTATAAATGTTTGACGCAATAGACAAAAGTACCTTAACTGTATTCTATGAAAGAATTATCTGGGATTGGGGTTGATTATTATGACACGCATTAGTCCCCGGTTTCCGTTAGAGCGTATGAGCTCCCGAGCCGGGTGGATGGTTTATTATTTATGACATTTTGGCACCGGTTGTCCTATATTTTATAAACATGTGTTCAGCCGTGGGGTGTAAAGATCGGCACAGAGGTTCTATATTTTGAAGGCACATGTATTCAGCCGTAGGGTGAAAGACCGGCACATATGATTACTATTATATTTTGAATCCTCACCAGGTGTTTTTCATATGAAAGATATTTTTTTTTTGTGCAGTTGGAATGGGACTTCTGCACGTTTTATAATATTTAAAATCTTGTGGTCTATTAAAATGATAAAAATGAAATGATTACAATAAACTGATGAATTCACCAACCTTTTGGTTGACACTTGAAAGCATGTTTATTCTCAGGTTTGAATGAAATCTTCCGCTGTGCATTAGCTCATTTTAAGGATATTACTGGGAGTCATTTATGACATATTTCAAAAGACGTTGTATTCGAGTGGTTGAAGTTCATTAGAGATTATTATTAAGTAAATGACAGATTAGGTCATTTATAGTTTGGATATTATGAAATGGTATGCATACCTGTCAACTTTTAATGAAATGAAAGATTGTCTTTTAAAAACGAATGCAATGTTTATAAAATGTATCATTTAGAGGTCAAGTACCTCGCGATGTAACCAACTATTGTGAATCGTTTATAATCGAGATGGACTTCGTCCGGATGGATTAGGACGGGGCATTTCAGTTGGCATCAGAGCGGTGGTCTTAGCGAACCAGGTCAACATTAGTGTGTCTAACCGGTAGTTGTTAGGATGCATTAGTGAAGTCTGGACTTCGACCTAGTAGTTGTTAGGTTACATTAATGAGTCTGGACTTGAACCTCGTCCGCATGTCAAAAGTTTTGCTTATCATTCTTAGTCTAGACACATCTTACTGCATTGATTGCATGAATAGTGTATAGACAAAATTCATATCTTAGCGTATCTGTTAATTTATATCTCCGCGTATCTGTTAATGTAAACCTTTCCTGACATATTCCATAAATTCCTCCGTAATCTACGGGATCTTCTGTACTATGTATAGGTATTCTATGTAATTAGAATATCATCCGATATCCGAAAATCATTTCATATCGAAAAATCCTTTATTCAATCGTACGCAATGGAACTCCCAACTAGTTCAAGTCCCTCGGATTCCAATATGGAGTCCCACTCCAGCTCCGAAAGCAGTGGCACCAGAATGAATCAATCAATCAGTCATCCCCAAATCATCTGATGAGTTCGTAGCCTACTTAATCAATGGAGACAAGAAGAAGGCGATTCCTTCCACCAACCGAATTCACCTTTTGGCAAAGAACCTGAATCACTTACCGGCGAACCTGTTCGAAACACCATTTTCACCCTCATTCTCTGAATATCTTGCTATGATTATACACTATCTCACATTCAAAACCTTATTCACTCTCCCGTTCCTACCGACAATCATCCTGGAGTAATAAGTCAACGAGCTTCGCACCCGAGTTGTAGCCTTGAAAAGTATGGTGCAAAATGTACCAGCTTCAACAACATTACCGGCACCAACAGTACCACCAACAACAACATCCGCATCCCAAGCCTCAATTTCACAATCTGTCCCACGAACATCAACATCATATGTACCATAGATACCAAGGAGTACCAACAGCAATGAACAATGAAGTATTGATCCATAACTTCATTAATATTCTGCGAAGAATATGTGGATCCTAATAGTTTTAGAGATTACTTATTCTAGCTCAAATCGAAAATCAAATGAGTCTAATATTATATTGACTCATTAAATCCATAATTACATCCGAAGAAAATATATATGTATATATGTTTTCATAAAGATTGTAATTAAAAAAAAATAATTTCTTTTGTACAAATTGTTAATGGTGAAAATATTTTAACAGGTAGGTAACACCCGAAGAATATTTAAATTTCACATTAATAAGTTACACTGTACATTCTTCAATTCAGATTCAGCAGTCATTAACAACACTGCTCAAACTCACGCATATACGCATCCGTTCACCAAAGAACAACTATTTTCATCCAAGTTCAATTTCATATTGGATTTTGACCTATCAGAATTCAACAAGTGGCATAATGAAGCAAACATTTGACGGAATAAAATTTGTTAGAAACAAACAAATTAACTATGAGAAATTTGGTTAAGAATCCACGCTAACAAAATCCTAGCTAACTGTTCCTAGCTAACTGTGGACTAATCAACTGAGGACTACCAACAGTGAACAATTAAAATAAATTAAAATATTGATTATAACATATGAAACTAAACAATACTTCAAGTTTGCCACTTGATTTTCATCTTAAACCTCATTTGTATCTTGACGATTACAATCTGCGTTCAAACCTTTCATAATTCTTGAAAACACCTCCATCGAGAGAATGAACCAACTGCATCTCATCTACGGAAGAAAATATTTATGCATATAGTTATGCATCTGAAAAATTCTCGGAACCTGTATAAATGTTTAACACGTATCTATGCTAGCTTCGTTGGCATTGTTATTTTCGAAAATAACAACGCAATTTCCTTTCAAATTAGCCAATTTTGTGACAGCTTCAGCAAATCAACTTCAAGTTTTTCATTCGAATAAACCCTATTATAAAGATTACCCCTTCATCATCGTTACCGGGGAACCGTTTATATACCACCACATTAGCATTAAACTTAGCAGCAACTTCATTACTCATTGACTTAAGTCTCTCCGAAGAACCATTATGGTTGTTCATTAAAACCTTACCATATACTTATCCGCATCTTATAACGAGATTTGTCATATCAATTACCGAGAAGTAGCAATCAATATTTTGAATCTCGCAGCATTTCTACATCAACAGTTATATGTATACATATAACATTATCTTTTAGAACTATGATCTTCCATTCTGATATTTTGAAAAGCACCCAGTCTACAAATCAATACTCCAAATTCTGAAAAAGCTGAATACAGCAGCAAAAACTGTACACGACCTTAACCTTCGAAGGTATAAAGATAAAGAATAGTATATTGGCAAAGCTCAGAAAAGTAGAAACTGGAAATCGAATTGAGCAAACCATGAAGGAGACTCTGAACAGATTACAAGGACTAAACTTGTACATAAAGAATCCAGATAATTCTGTTTCTGATGAAATCTTTAGCGAATACCTTACTCCTTAATCACTCTAAATCATCGTGAATGAATTTCTTCATCACAATTTGATTATGAAATTCTAAGATATCATTGTATCTTCCATTATACATATTCTCCATATTTCTGAAGATATTTTCATAACTATTCTTATCTGAAATCATTTATCTCTTCACAATATCTGCGTTGCGACATAACAAGAAACTGTGTTAGTTTCTAAATTCTGAAACCTTCGAGTTTAAAATATGAATGTTTTGAAGTAGTGTTGGGAACTGAAGCATGAGTTAGTATAATATAATGACACTTGATCAACGTGATTATATTACAGTAATTCATGCTGAGTTTCTAATAGAACGTGATGATTCACAGAACATACCGTCATCATATGCCATTTACACGACTCTTACATTCTAACCAATCTCTAAACATTATAAGAACATATCTTCTTGATAGTTCTATGTTTCCGGATATTCTGGTAATTTGACAAATCAAGATCGTACCATTATGATTTTCTTCTTAGAACATTAACTATGTTCATTTCAAAATCCATACCTATGAATTCTGGACCATTATTCGCTTAACTGGAAGTCGGGAAGAGGAGACAAAAGTATGGAACCCTTGAATATAAAAGAAAATATAAAGCTCGACAACAACACATAAATTACAAACCGTGCATATTAATACGTATTGCCACGTAAAGGCACGGGAAAATTAATAACACTATAAACCCAAGGGTATAGTAGAAGTAAATAGATTCTTCCAGTGGCAGATGAAAAAGAAGAATGACAGATATGAAAGTTAGGAGTATATCAAGAATCAGAACTGGATGAAGCATATTGATGAATACTTTAAAGTATGAGTTGAGGGAGAAAGAATAGAAGGTGTGAGTTGTAAGGAAACGACAGGAGTGGATTTATAGTGAAATATTCGACAGAGCAATCGAAACAGATTTTTGCATTTAATCAAAGAAGATCCTGATTTCCTTAATCGTCGAAGAACCAAATCTTATTACAAAGATTTTCTTTTGAATCCCTCGAATTCCGGAATTCAACCATGGCTACGTCAAAAGTAAAGACGAATATCTATTACCCTATCCCAATCTTTTGTGATAGCTTCATTCGTACTCTTCGAATAATCGAATTGTTTTATCCATATTATTCAATAATGATAAAACTCTATTTATCAACTTATATTCGTCATAAAAACATTCTTATTGTTAACCATGACGACCTCACTCAAATTTCGGGACGAAATTTCTTTAACGGATAGGTACTATGATGACCCGGAAATTTCTGATCAAATTTAAACTTTAATCTTTATATGATGCGGACACGATAAGCAAAATCTGTAATGTTGAGTCTCGAAAGTTTTGAAATCTATATTAGTGTAATTAGTTAACCTTGACCATTCCCAAGGATTCACGAACAATTGTGTGTAAATGAATATGTAAAAATAAATATAAGTATATATAATAATTTTAAGTAATAGAAAACAAATTAATCAATTGAATTGATTAAGTAAAATATTATATAAAACAATAAAGTTGTGATTAAAATAAATCTATATGTAAATATGATTTCTATACATAGTTAATATTATATATAGATTGTGATATATATATATACATATTAACAATACAATAAATGTCATCACATAATATAATATTACATAAATGGTATCATATTTAATTTCAAGTTTGAAATATTATTATCATTATTTTTGTTATTGTTAGTATTGATATTATTACTTGTAATTAAAAGTATCATTATTGTTATTGTATATTATTATATTATTAGTTATCATTTATTATTAGTCTTTATCAATAATATTATTACTAATAATATTATTATTAGTATTATCAATATTAATAGTATTAATATAATTATATTAGTTAATCATCAAAAATAAGAAAATTAGATAAATATATATACTTAGATACGTATAACCAAATTATAAAATACACATATATAAATACATATACATATATAAAATACAGAAATTTATATATATATACTTATAAAGAAATAAAAATAAAGATATAATGATATAAAGATATATATAGATATATATATGTACAGATATATACGTAAATATAAATACAGAAATTTAGTATTCTGTTTTCCATTGTTTTCAAAAACTGTAGGTGATTGAGCTTTGTTTAATTAGTCATACAAATCAAGTTTGATCTCTGCAGCAGAAGCTAAAATTAGTTGCAAGTCTAAATCAAGTTTTAACGTTTTCTTTTTGTCATTCTTAAAGGAATAAATCTGTCAACATACACAATTATATATGCATCATCTCTATCTTATTGAGAATACATTCGATCACCATCAACCACGTCCGCCACCAAACACCATCACCCCCATTCAACCAAAACACAACCATTAACACACTCGTACCTTCTTCTGTTTCTTCGACCGTTGCAAACAACCAACAAACCGAAACCCAAATTGTTCTTACTCATCATTCGTGTACCCACGATCCACTCACCACCCCACTCTCGTCTCTCTCTCCTCTTCATAACCAAAAACCACCATTAATCACATCTATATCTATACATTATATACATTCACTTACACATGAAATCATCTAGCTTGATCACCATAAGATGACCATGAATCACCATTACCTCGAGCCACCATCGAAATTACTATTGTTTTCTGCTACGTATTTTCTTCCTTCTTCCTTTCATTTTTTTGTTTGAACAACCAAACACCACCAACAACTTACATCATCATGAATCACTTTCATTACTATTTTTTTTCTTCTTCTTTTCTTTTCTCCCACGAATGAACCTCACAAAACCCTCATTGTTTCTGATGTAATAAGGGTAGAGTGGACTGCAGTTTTATAGCGGTTTTTCTTTGTTATGCTCGAAAGAAAATACATATTTATATATCTCCTATACTCGCTATTAGATAAGAGAGAGTTAGCCTTTACATCTAATTTCAGCGTATTTTTCTGCTGGGTTTTATATGCAAAACAGATGGAATACTTTATGTTGCTGTCCAACCCTCTAAATCATTTTATTTATTTCCTTTCTATCCCACCACCGAATCCCATTAACAACTGTCTGCCACTTTTGCCTTTTCCTATGTTTCCTGCTCAAACAAGTGTCTATTAAAGACTCCTAAACCGAGCTATTCGTTGGCTAATTAATTAAATGTATATTGGGCTGTAATCCTATTCTTTTGTTGATGGACCATCGTAAGTTTTTCCTTTTTGGGCTGCTACAGCAGCTTCTTGTTTACTCTTGCCGAAGCCCCTTCCCATTGTTGGGCCAAAATTACGAGCTAATTAATAGAGGGTGATGATAATCCGATGATGAAGATGGAACGAGGACGATGGTGTGTATACGATGATGATGATATGACTTGATACATAAAATAACGATGATGATTATTATGATACAATGATATCGATTATGATGATGATGATAATTCGAAACAGAAACCATCCCGTTGCCACACATTTAGATCATTGTTACAGTCCCTGGTGCTACTGTGTTATAGAAAGATAAGATGATTAGGTTATGATTGTTTCTGTTTCCAGTCGAATTATTTTGGGAAAGAAGAAGGGAAAAGGAAAAATGGGTTATAAAGTTTTGATTGGTAAAATAAAACATAAAATAGATCAGCTCAACTGGTTAGAGGTGTTTGGTTTAATCAAAAGGTCAAGAGTTCGAGCCCGTGCGTAGGCATCTTTATTCTTTTTGGGGACTCCTTCATTGTGAGGTAGTTTTCCTTATTAATATTGATTATTATTATTATTAAGATTATTATTACTATTGTTGTTATGATTAATCTTACTAATAATATAGTTATTATTATTATCATACTTATAAGTTTTATTATTATTATTATCATTATTATATTTATTATTATTACTATTATTAGTTTTATAATTATTAAGATAAGTATTACTACAAATGTATGATATATGATATAAACTCATTTATAGATACAAATACGAATATTATTATTACTAATGTATTTACTAATATCATTTAAAAATATAACTTTAACATTTTACTACTAGTATAACTATTATTATTATTAATATGATTATTAAAATGGTTATAATTAAACTTATAACCATAATTAACAAAATAGGTATCTCTATAATTATTATTATTATCACTATTAACATAAGTACTCTTTTATTAATATTATCATTATTAGCTTTATTATTAAAAAATATTATTTTTACAACTATATTATTATTAAGAGAATCAATATTAGTAAAACTATCATTTTTATCATAGGTATTAATATCTTTACCTTAATAGTATTATAAATATTAATTTTACAAACAAAAGAGACTTGTATGTAAAAAGTATATTACATACTATATTTTCATATGAAATATTAATAACTGTAATAATAACTAAATTACATATATTATATAAAAATATTTAAAGATATTATAAGTAGTAATAAACACATATATAAATATTGAATTCAACACATTATATATCTATAACCATAAGTTAAAATTTAATAAAAATATTATAATAAATATATATATACAACATTGTTCAATTACAATATTAAGTGTTAATATATATATATATATATATATATATATATATATATATATATATATATATATATATATATATATATATATATATATATATATATATATAAATGATATAGGTTCGTGAATCCGAGGCCAACCCTGCATTGTTCAGTTGTTCAATATAGTCATATGTATTTTTACTACAAAATACATTTGGCGAGCTTCATTTGATTCCCTTTTTACTCTTTACATTTTTGGGACTGATAATACATGCGCTTTTATAAATGTTTGACGCAATAAACACAAGTACCTTAACTGTATTCTATGAAAGAATTATCTGGGATTGGGGTTGATTATTATGACACGCATTAGTCCCCGATTTTCGTTAGAGCGTATGAGCTCCCTAGCCGGGTGGATGGTTTATTATTTATGACATTTTGGCACCGGTTGTCCTATATTTTATAAACATGTGTTTAGCCGTGGGGTGTAAAGATCGGCACAGAGGTTCTATATTTTGAAGGCACATGTATTCAGCTGTGGGGTGAAAGACCGGCACAGATGGTTACTATTATATTTTGAATCCTCACCAGGTATTTTTCATATGAAAGATATTTTTTTGTGAAGTTGGAATGGGACTTCTGCACGTTTTATAATATTTAAAATCTTGTGGTCTATTAAAATGATGAAAATGAAATGATTACAATAAACTGATGAACTCACGAACCTTTTGGTTGACACTTGAAAGCATGTTTATTCTTAGGTTTGAAAGAAATCTTCCGCTGTGCATTAGCTCATTTTAAGGATATTACTGGGAGTCATTTATGACATATTTCAAAAGACGTTGTATTCGAGTGGTTGAAGTTCATTAGAGATTATTATTAAGTAAATGACAGATTAGGTCATTTATAGTTTGAATATTATGAAATGGTATGCATACCTGTCAACTTTCAATTAAATGAAAGATTGTCTTTTAAAAACGATTGCAATGTTTATAAAATGTATCATTTAGAGGTCAAGTACCTCGCGATGTAACCAACTATTGTGAATCGTTTATAATCGAGATGGACTTCGTCTGGTTGGATTAGGACGGGGCATTTCAATCTGCGCACTAAACCGCGCACGAGTAATTTGATTAGAGAACGAGAAAAAAATAAACAATAGTGCACCCCGCGCAAAATAACCAGAGCGCGTCGCGCACCCCTCCGCGCACTTTGACCTTTGAAGCAGAACTGAGCATGCAATCGTTGGCTGTAAAGTAAAGTGGGTTAGGTGAATAGTGCGCTCCGCGCACTCCTTCTGTGAGCGCCACGCACTGTGCTTTTTAACTACTTTTCAGCCTATTTAATGTCCTTTCCAGTTTCATTCTAAGGACACCAGTTTCTTTTCTGTTCTGAGACTAAAACATACGAATCAAAGTAATTCTTGGACTTATCAAAGTGCATCTAAGCACTCAAATCATTGAAGAATCAAGGATCATTCAAGAGCTTCATCCAAGATTACTCCAAAAAGGTCAATCTTGTATTACAATGAATTCTATCTTTGTTACTATTTTGTTTAAGTTTTCAAGCATGATTGTTAGCTAGTCCATTTTATGTTCATCTAGATAAATAACCGAAATGTTGAATGTTTACTATTGATTGATTGTTATTATGCACGATAGTTTGATGTTTGAATACAAGAACCATTCTTGTTAAGTTTAATTCTTTCGATTCAACTAGTTGATATATTCATTTGATTAAGAAACACCATCTTGTTAAGTTAGTATATTTATTTACACCTAGTGACATGTGTTTATCCGTCTTTTACCAAAAGGGATAAGTTGAGTTCAAATGGTTAGTTTACATAAGAATATAAGAACGTCTCTTGTAGATACTTTGGAATAACTTAATTAGTATGTGTAATTTTTTAGAAGAATGGTCAATTCCTTAGAATCTGTTATACACACTTTCAACTACCTAGTTCCATTAATCAACATGTGTTAGTGATTTGCCATATCTAGTGACGTTTATAAGGATCTTATTATATCACTTTGTTAATGACTTGGGTTGGGTAAATTGAGCATTCAACCGGACCAAGGGAATGAACTAAGTTAAACCATTAGTTGATATAGGAGTAGATCATGTACAACACACCATTGACTTGATCATTCTTCAAGTCTTCAAACTAGTTGAATTAATTAATTACATATAGGAGGTCTTAGATGGCAAGAACATCACTTGCATCGTGTAATCCCGTTTGAGTGTTTGCGCAAGACTACTCTTGGTAAACCAATTAATTAGTTCTCGTGCATAACCAATCAATCCGATCTTAATCCTAAATAACATTCAACATTGAGGGTAAAAAGTCTAGATGAGCATATTTCCTTAATTTGATATCAAAACTATCTTTTTTACTTTCATAACCTTAAAATACCAAAAACATTGTCTTTTAATCTTATTCATCTTTTGATTCGTCCATCGTAAAAGGGCACACCAAAATATCTTGTAATTGTAATTTTCTTAGTTAATCACAATTTAGTTTATAATCCTAATTTGACTTAGATATTGTCCTTGGAACGATACACGGATTTTACCATTTACTCTACTACCACACGATCGGGTACACTGCCCGTTAGTGTGTAACAATCTTTAATCGGTATTTTTCCATACTATTTCATACAATAATTCATATACCACGTTTTGCACATCAAGTTTTTGGCACCGCTGCCGGGGACAGTTTTGTGTCAAAATAGAATTGTTAACTACTTTGTGATTAAAATAGTTTCTTAATTCTTTTAAATTATTAATAGTCTCTGATTTTTAAACTTATAGAATCGGTGCGTTTAATAGTTTTATTAGTTGTGTTTTTGACAGATTTTTAGGTTGCATATGCCACATACCCGAAATTCAGATTCTCCGCTACTTACACCACTTATAGAACCGGACAGAAAGCTTGAAAGAATACCAAAAGAAGTACTTGAAGTTTTTGAATCTTCATCAATACAAGAAAGCTTTTATTTAGAATCATCAAGTACAACCAAGCCACGATATTCTAATTTTGGTGAACCTGTTAATCCTCCAAATTTTTAAATGGAGGCACCAAAACATCAATGGCGGCAAAGATGAAGGCCACCCGAACCGGTCAAGGAAGTGCAATTACTCAGCCCACCGGTGAGGCAAGATTTGAAATCAAAGGACCTATTCTCCAAATGATCAACAGCAAATGCCAATTTGGTGGGGAACCAAATGAAGATGCTAATGAGCATATTCGTCTTTTTCAAGAGATATGCATTTTATTCAAACTTCAAGCAGCTACCGATCAAGCTGTAATTTTAAGACTTTTTCTTTGGACACTCCAAGGGGAAGCAAGGAGTTGGTTAGATTCTTTACCCGAGGGTACGATTGACACTTGGGATGATATGTTAGAAAATTTTCTAAAGAAATTCTTTCCAGCTTCCAACCTCTAGACTCCAACACGAAATTACGCAATTTTGTCAAAAGTCGTTGGATACCTTGTATGAAGCATGGAATCGATTTTCCAAGATGTTAAGAGGTTGTCCAAACCACGGTTTGGATACCTTCCAAAAGGTTCAAATCTTCTACAAAGGTTGCGATGTTGCAACCCGAATTTCCATTGATCAAGCCACAGGAGGTTCACTCATGGACAAAACTGAGCAAGAAGCTTATGAGATAATCGTAAAGCAAGCCGATTATTCTCATGAATGGCACCAAGAAAGACCCATTTCCCGTCATGCTCAAGTATCAAGTGCCGGTACTTATGATGACGTTGGTTCTCGTAGTGTAAAGATAGATGGTATTGCAAGAAACATGGAAAAGATCACCAAGGATATCCATGGTATGAAGGTGGGGTGTGAATACTATGGTGGTTTACATTTAGGAAAAGATTGTGATGCAGGTTTGACGATGGCTCAGAAAGAAGAAGTGGCTTTCATAAACTAAAGGAATAATAACCAATATCAAGGAAGGGCCCAATTCAACCGAAACTTCAATAACCCTTACAACCCTCAAGGCTAAAATTCCAATTTCCAACAAGGGTCAAATAGTGGGTTCCAACAACAAACTCCGGGTTTTTTATCAAAAATCCCAAAATGAGGAGAAAAAGTTAAATGTGGAGAGTATGTTGGAAAAGTTGATTGCATCACAAACGCAACTTGTTACAAGCATAAGGCAAACGAACGAGAAAAATGAACACCAATTTAGAAACCAACAAGCCGCAATTCAGAATTTGGAGAAGCAAATGAGTGGTTTGGCAAGTTTACTTAGTGAAAGAAAACCAGGGAGTTTACCGGGCGATACCAATAAGAACCCCCGAAATGAGCACGCCAATGTTATCACCACACGGAGTGGTTTAACATATGAAGCACCAAGGATACCCGAAGATTCTAATTTTAGTGTTCCGTTGAAAAAAGAAGATGAACTGGTTAAGGAGCCGGAACAAGTGGTTGAGGAGAAAGAACAGGTGAAACCCGTAATAAAGCCATATCAACCACCGCTCCCATACCCGAGAAAGCAACAATAAGAAAGGTTCGAAGCCGAAAGATCAAAATTTCTCAATATGTTTAAACAAATTAACATAAATATGCCTTTTATTGATGTGATTTCAGTTATGCCCAAGTATGCTAAGTTCTTAAAAGACTTACTTACTAACCGGAAGAAAATGGAAGAACTTTCCTCCGTCACCATGAATGCAAATTGTTCAGCAGTTTTGATGAACAAAATTCCAAAGAAATTAGCGGATCCTGGGAGTTTTACCATACCATGTCTCCTGGGAGATTTGGAATGTATTAAACAATTAACGGATTTAGGAGCTAGCATAAACTTAATGCCTTATTCATCGTATGTTAATCTAAACCCAGGGGTAATAAAACCGACCAGAATGGCAATTCAACTAGCAGACCGCTCTATTAAATTCTCTCGTGGAATTTTAGAGAATATGCTAGTAAAAGTGGGTACCCTAGTATTTTCATCCGATTTTGTAATTTTGGACATGGAAGAGGACACACAAGTGCCTCTTATATTAGGTTGACCTTTCCTCAATACCGCTAGATCTATGATAGATGTTTATGGGTAGAAATTGACCCTTAGTATTGAGGACATTAAGGTGACCTTTTCCGTTGACCATGCCTTGAAATACCCCGAGGTTACTGATGATAAATGTTATTATTTGCAAACCATAGACACAAGATCGGATTTGTTGCGGGAATTTCCAGATTTACAAGGATCGGGAGAATGCATTTTGGCGGAAAGAGATGAAGAGAACATGGTGGAAGAGGTGGAGATGTTGACCGCCTTAATGGCTAACAGTTATGAGCCAACAGTTGAAACATACAGGAAGTTGGATTTGGAAAATGAATACCGATCCAAAATATCGATTGAAGAACCTCCCATTTTGGAACTAAAGCCACTTCCAAGTCACTTGGAATATGCTTACCTTCAAGAGGATTCTACTCTCCCGGTTATCATTTCATCTGAACTCTCTGTAAGTGAGAAATCTAAACTCGTTTCCATGTTAAAAGCCCATAAACAGGCTATAGCATGGAAAATTCATGATATCAAAGGTATAAGTCCCTCTTATTGTACACATAAAATTTTAATGGAAGATAACTTTAAACCGTGTGTACAAAGACAGAGGCGACTAAACCCTCACATGCAGGAAGTCGTTAAAAAGGAGATTGTCAAACTCCTAGATGCGGGTCTTATTTACCCAATTTCGAATAGTCCATGGGTGAGTTCAGTCCAATGTGTACCAAAAAAGGGTGGCATGACCGTAATCACCAACAAAAATGACCAACTAATCCCCACCAGGACTGTCACGGGTTGGAGGGTATGTATTGATTATCGAAAATTAAATGATGCTACCCGAAAAGACCACTTTCCCCTTCCCTACATCGATCAAATGTTGGAAAGGTTAGCGGGAAAGAACTTCTATTATTTTCTTGACGGTTTCTCGGGATATTTCCAAATCCCTATCGCACCCGAGTACCAAGAGAAAACCACCTTTACATGCCCTTATGGTACATTCTCCTATCGACGTATGCCCTTTGGCTTATGTAATGCCCCTGCTACCTTTCAAAGGTGTATGGTGGCCATTTTTCATGATATGATTGAGGACTTTATGGAAGTATTCATGGATGACTTCTCAATTTTCGGTGATTCTTTTGACTCATGTCTTCATAATCTTGAGCGTATGTTGATTAGGTGTGAAGAATCAAATCTTGCACTAAACTGGGAAAAATGCCATTTTATGGTAACAGAGGGCATTGTATTGGGTCATAAAATTTCTTGGCAGGTATGGAGGTGGATGGAGCTAAAGTGGAAGTCATAGCCAAATTACCACCACCATCGAATGTGAAAGGTGTAAGAAGTTTTCTAAGGCACGCCGGTTTTTACCGTCGGTTCATTAAGAGTTTTTCGAAAATTGCAACCCCTATGAACAAACTTCTAGAGAAAGACGCTCCATTTGTCTTTACGGATGAGTGTCTAAATGCCTTTAATCTTCTTAAAGCAAAGCTCACACAATCACCCATTCTCATATCACCAAATTGGTCACTTCCATTCGAACTTATGTGTGATGCGAGTGACTTTGCTATTGGTGTCGTCTTGGGGCAAAGAATTGGAAAACATTTCCAGCCCATTTATTATGCTAGTAAGACATTGCAAGGAGCCCAACTTAATTACACTACCACCGAGAAGGAATTCCTGGCAATTGTCTTTTCATTTGACAAATTCCGATCTTACTTGGTACTATCAAAGACGGTTGTCTACACGGACCACTCGGCCTTAAAGTACTTGCTTGCTAAGCAAGATGCTAAACCTCAATTAATACGTTGGGTCTTGCTTTTGCAGGAATTTGACATTGATATTAAGGACAAAAATGGGGCCGAAAACCTTGCAGCCGATCACCTTTCTCGCCTTGAGAACCCAAATCTTGAGGTTCTCCATGAGACCGTTATTCAAGATAATTTTTCTGATGAAAATCTCATGAAAATTAAGAAAATTGATGATCCTTGGTTTGTAGACATAACCAACAATCTTGCGGGTGGATTCCTAGAAACAGGTATGTCACATAAAAAACGAAAGAAATTTTTCAGTGACTTGAAATACTATTTTTGGGAAAACCCGTATCTCTTTAAACAGTGTCCCGATGGGATAATCCGTCGTTGTGTCTCCGAAAAAGAATGCAATCAAATTCTTCTCCAATGTCATCTTGGTCCCACTGGTGGACATTTCGGACCCCAAGTCACGGGGAGAAAAGTCTATGAGGCCGGTTTCTATTGGCCTACCATCTTTAAGGATGCCCACCAAATATGTAAATCATGCGATTCTTGTCCAAGGGCAGGAAAGATTAGTCAAAGAGACGAAATGCCTTAAAACATAATTCAAGTTTGTGAGGTTTTCGATATTTGGGGCATTGATTTCATGGGACCATTCCCAAAGTCTCATTCTAACCAATACATACTCGTTGCCGTTGACTACGTGTCAAAATGGGCGGAGGCAAAGGCTCTCCCCACAAACGATGCACGAGTTGTTGTAAATTTTCTTAAAGAGATTTTTGCCCGGTTCGGTACCCCGAAGGCTTTAATTAGTGATCGTGGTACCCATTTTTGCAACACCCAATTGGAAAAGGTGTTGAAACGATATGGGGTAACCCATAAAATTTCTACACCTTATCACTCACAAACAAGTGGGCAAGTTGAAAATACTAACCGGGCACTAAAAAGGATCCTTGAGAAAATGGTTGGATCCAATCCTAAGTTGTGGTCAACGAAGCTTGACGATGCTTTGTGGGCATTTAAAACCGCCTACAAAACTCCTATTGGAACCACACCTTACCGCCTAGTCTATGGGAAGGCATGTCATCTCCCTTTGGAGATAGAGCACAAATCACATTGGGCTCTTAAGACATGTAATCTCGATCTTGAAGAAACGGGAAACCTTCGTTTGAACCAACTTAATGAGTTGGATGAGTTGAGACATAACGCCTATGAAAACTCACTCATATACAAGGAAAAGACCAAAGTTTGGCACGATAACCGTCTTAAGAATCCAAATGATTTTAAAGAGGGTGATCGTGTTTTGTTATTTAACTCAAGATTTAAACTTTTTCCTGGAAAACTCAAGTCCCGATGGATGGGACCGTTTGTTGTTAACAAGGTTTTCTCGTATGGAACGGTGGAATTAAAGAATGCGAAGGGTGACATTTTTAAGGTAAATGGACACAGGGTCAAACTATATGTTGATGGACCCAGGAACATTGAGGATGGGGTCAACCTCGTCTTCAACCCCAAAGCTACCTAAGTTTGGGGGAGAGTCGGGTGAAGCGACTCACTTTTAAAACCTTCACAAATGTTAGAATTAGGATGGCATGATTTTTATTGATTCTTTGTGATTTTAATATTCTTTAAACTATTTCTGTGATTACTTTCACGTTACCAACCAAAAATTAACTGATCAAAATCAAAAAACAATGAAGAAAACATGGTGAGCGCCGTGCACCCTTATGTGTGCGCCCCGCGCACACATCTGCATTCCGTGAACTCGAGAAAATTTTGATCAGAAGGCTTTCTGAGCTTATGCCTTGTGCATTCCGCGCGAAATTGAAAAGAAAAACTCCGTGCACGCTTGTGCGCGCCGCGCACAATTAAGTGTGCGCTCCACGCATCCCCTTTTTTCAGCTGCTTCTCGGTTCAATTGTTGTGGGGTCCACGTTTTAATCTCAACCACAAATAACCCAAACCCGATTTCTGCCATTCTTCACCCTAATTTACTGAATCCTTTTCTCTCTATTTTAAAAACCATTCAAACCCTAACCTAATTACTTCCAATCTTCATCAAATCTCTTCCAATCTCAAGCTAATTCAAGATGAGGAGAGTATGTTCATGTTCTTCTACATTTTATTCTTTTTAATACATCAATTTCATTTTCTTAATTTCGATTTGTTTAAAGAATTTATGTGTGTTTTCTTCAATTCATGATTTTTTGCGAACTATAACATGCTCTAAGTGATATTTATGCTATGTATAACTTAAAAATCATATTCCATTGTGTTTTTAGAATACATTCATGATTCTAGGGTTTATATGCCAATGTTTAGCTTGTTATTGTGTTAAGATCGGTTATAACTAGTGATTTGGGTTTAGAGATTTTATATACTTCATAAGTTTTTGTTACCCTAGGATGAATATAAGTATTAAAACTTGGAATGCTAGCATGAATTAAATGATAAATTGATAATGAAGCATGAAAAGTTCTAGTTTTTTTTCACTTATTTATGCTTATTGTGATATTAATGAAAAAAAATTGTGGGTAACAATAACATGATGGGATAGATTGTGCTTGATGCCTATGTACAAATTTGGTTTCTATAATGCTATGATAGTCATGATAATCTTTGCTCTTTAAAGGATTTATTTGCTTGAAGGATTAACATAACTATGTGCTATATGTATCTTTGAACATTTGTTTTGACTTAAACTCACACTAACAAGGTATTATTTCTATATGACTTTTGTTTTGGTGTTGTTTCTCATGTGTAGACAAGGTCAACAAGACAAGCACCTCAACAAGGAGAAGGTTCACATCAAAGAGGACAACATGCACCCGCACCGGATCAAAATGATCCTATTGTTTGGTTATCTTATGTTCGGGACCATCCGGACTATGCGGACGAGTTTGCTTGGGTTATAAGAAAAAAATGTGAAGCTACTTGGTATTTTGAACCCGCGCCATTGGTTGAAGCAAGAGAGTATGATAGAGTTGCACGTATGTTAGAAGTGAAACACCAATTTTCATCAAGACAGGAGATTACAATTAGGGCATGGGAAAATGTCATGCGGATCCATGACATCATTTACCCAGAATTGTGCAAGGAATTCATTGCAACTTTGAGCTTTGAATGTATTCTAAATCCAAGAGGGCAGCAATTTATGAGATTTAGATTGGGTGGCATGGCTCGATCGATGAGCCAAATCGATCTGGCTCGAGCTTTAGATATATATAACGAACTCGATGATGAACAATTAGATGAATATCTCCGACAAGCCGAATATTATGAATCCACCTACGATCCAAGACCATTTTTGGACAACATGAGTAATGACGAATTCTCCGCTAGCCGAAGCAAATTTAGTCAAATCACTCATAAGGATAAAAGAATGATACAAAGGTTGGTAGCTTGCACATTCAATGCAAAAAAGGACTGGAATAACAAGGTAACCCGGCTCGACGTTTTTCTAATTGACAAAATCTTCAATAGAAATCCAGTTGATATTCCAACCATCATAGCGAGATATCTTAACGAGGCATGGACACGCGGAGTGAACCCTATTTTAGGTGGTCACTATATCACACGGATAGCAAGGTCGTTTGGCATTAATTTTGATTGGTTAGCAAAAAATCAAGAAAGAATGGATCCTTTGGGTAACAAGTATTATGTTAATGCAGAATTCTTACAGTACAACAGTCGCCAAAGGCTCGTTCCATTCGTTTCTAGGGTCGATCCACCACGTGCTCAAAACACACCCCGTGCCCATGATCATGAAGCGGGTGGTAGCGGTGTTGGAAGAGATGATGCGGAGGAAGAGGTTCACATGGAAGAACCTCAAACCGAAGATGAGTTACCACAATTTCAAAGACGAAGGCGAACCAAAAGGTCGAGGGAGGAAGAGTTGGAGGAAGTTATTTCTGGTTTTCATGACATGAGGGTAGGTTATCAATACAGGGATGACCAATATGAGCAACAAAGGCAATAATTCAACCAATATCATGAAGAGCAGCGTGAGCATAATAGGGCAGTCAGGTATGATCAAAGGTGGGGGAACTATAGGGGCGATTGGCTTCGCCATAATATTGGGTTATATATGCAAAAACCCCCAAGAATATTATGCTACCTCCTACCAACAATCGACCTATTACCATACTCCAAACCGAATTCCTAGTCCTCCATTATATGACGAATAAGCGTCCATGCAAGATGCACATAGACGTTTTCAAGAACAATACCAGCATGGAAGGCCAAGGAATGATGGTCCGGGAACCTACTCTGGTTGGCCATTTGGTAACATCTTCGATGATAATTAGAGGGCTCATGTGCCTTATTTAGTGACATTTGGTAACAATTTGGTAGTTTTCAGAACAGTTTTTATTTTAAAACATTGGTTTGTAATAACTTTTAAACTATTTATATTGTAGGATTAACGTTTATGGGTGGTTGTGTTGAATACACCACCTTTATCTATATCATTTTGTGTGTTGTTATTTCTTATTGTTAAGGTTTGGTGATGCTGCCATTAAGTTCAGCGAAGTACAATCAATTTGGAATTTGTGATAGAGATCAAGGAATGAACGATGTTCATATGCTGGCATTAAGTTCAGCGCCATCGCTCACCTAAGTTTCACGATCTCGGGCTTTATACCAAGGTTTTTTGAACTCTTTTCACACTAGTGCCCTCGTGAATTTTTAAATTTTTCTGCTTTTAAGTAATGAGGGCCTTACTTAATCTTAAGTGTGGGGGGAGGGTAATTCTCTCGGGTATGCAACTTGGGCTTAATTTCGCAATTTATTAAGAAATTTTAAATTTTTGAACTAAAAAGTCTTAGTGAAAAAGGCAAGTATGGGGGAATTTTACTAATCGTTTCGAATTAATATCATAATTTTTTTCAAAATAAAGAGATTTAAGTACTTTTTAGCTTGAAAATAAAAGGAATAAAAGTCACTAAATGGAAAGGATGCATCTAGTCCATCCTTGAAGGAAGTAAAGTCTTCTAAATTTCGCCTTATTTGATATAGCAAACTTCCTAAACTATGTCATTTTATACCAATATCATTTCACGATATAAAGGTAAAGTGGGAAGGGAAAGCCTTAAACTTTCAAACCCGAAAATAAACTTGGTAGGGTAAAACCAAGGAGCTGTCCAGTGTAAAACCGATTACGGTATATAAGCTGGAGCAGGATCTGTCCCACGCGATAGCTCAGTCTTCGCAGTTTTAACCCTTGATCTAAATTGTACAAATTCTCATGAAAGACCGATATTTATATCGCGTCAGGGGGCGCCCGATTAAGAGTTCCATGATACTACAATCATGGGGGCGAATAGCTTGCTAATCACCGACTGAGACTTCGGTTTTCAGTTACCCTCAACCGGAATTTGAGGTTAAAACCGAAAAACGTGTCTAGTGTAAAAACTAGCATTGATATTTTAAAAATCTTAAAACATTTTCACAAGATCCAATTTTCCCCTAAGGATCAAAATTTTTAAAAGAACTTTCACCGAAGTTCGTTTCTCCCAAACAATCCAATGTGTGCGTGTGTTTCATATATTGTGCGTGTACCTCAACGATTGTGTATTCCATTTGTGTAATATGTGTTCCATATAGCGTGAGTTTGTGTTCCAAAATAATGTGTGTGTTTTGCGTGTTTCGTATGATTAGTGTGAATGTTTACTATAAAAAAAATAAAAAAATAAAAAGAAAACAAAAAGTTGTGTGATTCATATATATTATTGTTTTGTATACGGATGATTTGAACAAGACTTGCTTCAGGACAAGCAAGAGTCAAGTATGGGGGATTTAATATTGCTACAATTAGAAATATCTTTAGTCGCAATATCGAGTTCTATTGATATTCATTTAGTATGTAAACATTGTATTTCCGTTTGTATTTCATATCATTGTAATGTAGTCTAAAATCATGGTTAACTTGAAGAAACATTAAAGAATATAGATGTTACAGCTCAGGGAACGAAAACAAGACAAAAAAAAGAGCCAAAAACAGTATTGTGCGCGCCGTGCACAGTATCCGCGCACTCAACCGCGCACGAGTAATTTGATCAGAGAACGAGAAAAAAATAAACAAGAGTGAGCCACGCGCAAAATAACCAGAGCGCGCCGCGCACCCCTCCGCTCACTTTGACATGGAAAGCAGAACTGAGCGTGCGATCATTGGCTGTAAAGTAAAGTGGGTTAGGTGAATAGTGCGCTCCGCGTACCCCTTCTGTGAGCGCCGCGCACTGTGCTTTTCAACTACTTTCAGCCTATTTAATGTCCTTTCCAGTTTCATTCTAAGGACACCAGTTTCTTTTCTGTTCTCAGACTAAAACATACGAATCAAAGTAATTCTTGGGCTTATCAAATTGCATCTAAGCACTCAAATCATTGAAGAATCAAGGAACATTCAAGAGCTTCATCCAAGATTACTCCAAGAAGGTCAATCTTGTATTACAATGAATTCTATCTTTGTTACTGTTTTGTTTAAGTTTTCAAGCATGATTGTTGGCTAGTCCATTTTATGTTCATCTAGATAAATAACCGAAATGTTGAATGTTTACTATTGATTGATTGTTATTATGCACGATAGTTTGATGTTTGAATACAAGAACCATTCTTGTTAAGTTTAATCCTTTCAATTCAACTAGTTGATATATTCATTTGATTAAGAAACACCATCTTGTTAAGTTAGTATATTGATTTACACCTAGTGACATGTGTTTATCCATCTTTTACCAAAAGGGATAAGTTGAGTTCAAATGGTTAGTTTACATAAGAATGTAAGAACGACTCTTGTAGATACTTTGGAATAACTTAATTAGTATGTGTAATTGTTTAGGAGAATGGCGAATTCCTTAGAATCTGTTATACACACTTTCAACTACCTAGTTCCATTAATCAACATGTGTTAGTGATTTGCCTTATCTAGTGACGTTTATAAGGATCTTATTATATCACTTTGTTAATTACTTGGGTTGGGTAAATTGAGCATTCAACCGGACCAAGAGAATGAACTAAGTTAAACCATTAGTTGATATAGGAGTGAATCATGTACAACACACCATTGACTTGATCATTCTTCAAGTCTTCAAACTAGTTGAATTAATTGATTACATATAGGAGATCTTAGATGGCAAGAACATCACTTGCATCGTGTAATCCCGTTTGAGTGTTTGTGCAAGACTACTCTTGGTAAACCAATTAATTAGTTCTGGTGCATAACCAATCAATCCGATCATAATCCTAAATAACATTCAACATTGAGGGTAAAAAGTCTAGATGAGCATATTTCCTTAATTTGATATCAAAACTATCTTTTTACTTTCATAACCTTAAAATACCAAAAACATTGTCTTTTAATCTTATTCATCTCTTGATTCGTCCATCGTAAAAGGGCAAACCAAAATATCTTGTAATTGTAATTTTCTTAGTTAATCACAATTTAGTTTATAATCCTAATTTGACTTAGATATTGTCCTTGGAACGATACACGGATTTTACCATTTACTATACTACCACACGATCGGGTACACTGCCCGTTAGTGTGTAGCAATCTTTAATCGATATTTTTTCATACTATTTCATACAATAATTCATATACCACGTTTTGCACATCATTTTAATTTAGTTTAATTATGTTTAGATTATTTAAAAAAATGTAATCGTTTTATGTTATTAATAAAAGTGTTGTTTAAAAAAATTAAATTCTGTTAAAAATAATAATAATAATAATAATAATAATAATAATAATAATAATAATAAAATAATAAAATAATAATAATAATAATAATAATAATAATAATAATAATAATAATAATAATAATAATAAAATCAATATGTTATGAAAAAAATGAAAAAGAAAATAAAAATGTGGGACCAATTAGTGCATCACACAACCATCACACCATACCACTACAAACTTCATCACGCCATTACTTTTGTAAAATCACTACTATACCCCACAAAAACACCCATCACACCCCATCACCCCTATCACTCCTATCACCGTTAAGGAATGGTCTAAATGTGTGCAGGATAAATGTGTGCAGGATGGTATTGATGCAAGAATAGTTGTAGATGGGCCATCCACAACATGTAGCTAAAAAACATTCATAATCAGCTGAAGCTGGTCTGTTGCAATATTTTTATTTGCTAACGTTTCATCATGATATTGAAGTACATCACTAGAAGCTAGATCTTAAGGCACATGGCACTGCTGGAGCTAATCGATTCATTGTATCCCACATCAAAAAGTGAAAGAAACAAATGTACATATATAATTTTATGGGAACCTCCCTCTATCACCAATTGGTTTTAGAGAAATGTGGAACTCATGAGCTTATATGTTGTACATGTTGGTAGACCTTAAACGATCCTACAAATGGTATCAGAGCCTGGTTATAGCCCATATGTGTGGATAGTGCAGAATGGTAGAGGAGGTTCAAACTGAGATGACTATGGACGTGACCGAGGAGGAGGTCGGGTGTCCGGGAAGAGTCGAGATGGTATTGAACGTGTCCGTGAAAGTAGCGTGGAATGAATCGATTAAGGGGGTGATTGTTGGAGCTAATCGATTCATTGTGTCCCACATCAGAAAGTGAAAGAAACAAATATGCATATATAAGTTTATGGGAACCTCCCTCTATCACCAATTGGTTTTAGAGAAATGTGGAACTCATGAGCTTATATGTTGTATATGTTGGTGGACCTTAAACGATCCTACAGGCACTGCTTGCATGAATCACGTTCATTTGCTGTTGCATAACAATACCGTATTAAATGACTGATCTGTATGTACTATGGTTTGAATTGCAGGTTGATGTGGTGGAAAAAAATGCATAAAGATAGCAAGTGTATGTATTGTTTCTAGATAATGATGCTAAGCTGCAACCTGGATCAGTTGGAGCTCTCACGTACTGCAGAGATGATAAAAAAAAACCCCAGGTATAACCATGTTGATGTACATTTACCCCATGTACTCATGTTATGATAAATTGTACTTGGTTTTTGAAACTCTAATACACTACCACAAAAAGGACATTGCAAACCGGTTTTTCGGGCTTTAAAAACCGGTTTTAGAACCGGTTAGTATTGGGAGGGGTTTGCAAAGTGAGGGCAATTTTAAAACCGGTTCCGAAAACATTACTTTGCAAACCGGTTGTTTTAAGAAAACCGGTTTCGACACTATTTATTTTTTTACTAAAATATTATACTTATACATCTGATCTTCATCAATCACAACATCATCATCATCATCATCATCACTAGATCTTCATCATCACCAGATCACCATCATCACCTTCACCTTCATATGTTCGCTAATTAATCAGGTTCGTTCACTAATAATCTTCATCATCTTCGATAATCTTCATCCTTATCTGTCTTCATCTTCATCCTTTTAAATCGCTAGCTTTTTACACCTGAATCGAACCTGTTTACGAAGCATCAAAAGCATTAATCGAACATCAAAAGAATTAATCAAACATGAAAGCATTAATCGAACGAAAAAAAAGTGTATGTGGAAAAATAACTAACCTGTTGATGAAGTGAGTGGTGGTGATGATGAGTTTTTTGGGGTGAAAGTGTTTGAAATTTGAAAGAGTTTTCTTGGGGACTAAACCCAAAACTCAAAACTCTAAACCCTAAACTCTAAACCGGGCTAATTTTTGACAAAAATTACTTCACAAAACATGAAAAAACGTTCGAAGATTAACATTCTTCACGATCAATATTATCTTGAATGTTATTTTTGTCGATCGTTTTCCCGCCTAAATAATAACATTCATCACGAAGTGTCTTTTTTAAATGATCTAAAAAAATTCGAAAAAAATGAAAATTTTTTTTTTTGCTTCCCTCCGCTTTCTCCCAATTGGTCAATTCCCTACTGATCCTACCCATATATATATATATATATATATATATATATATATATATATATATATATACACATATATATATATATTGGTCAAAATGATAAATGAAGTAATGTATATGTTCAAAATGATAAATGAAGTAATGTAAAGAACATAGACACAAGGATTTATAGTGGTTCAGGTGGATGTTAACTAATCCACCTTAATCCACTCCCCGATACACTAATTGGGATTTGTTGCTTCACTAAGCACTTTTCTCCAAACCCGTGGAGATCTGATTTACAAGTCTTCAACTTCTTTGTTAGACAACAAACCTAATCTTTCTATTCCTTTGAAAGATCAACTCCAACCTAGATCAACTTATCTTCACCTTGGACAAGTATTAACCTCCAAATAAGATTAATCAACTTCCTAAGTCCCTTTAAGGAAGTAGATCACTAAGCTAGCCTATGCTTCTACTAATTGAAGTTACAAGACTTATACACTTTGCAATGATGATCCTAAGACAATTCTAGGACATACATTACATTAAGTAAACTCACAAGATAAATGATTTTGATTAGTAAGTTTACAACAACCCAATTCTATATCTATGAGATCATAGAATCTTCTTTTGCTTGATCACATTTGAGTAGTAATTGATACACTTGTGATAACTAGAAATAAGCCTTTGAAATATGCAAGAGGGTCAGCTTCAAATACTCTTAAATGTTTGCCTTTTATAGTGGGATTCAAAAAGTAGGCGTTGACACACGGTTTCCTTCACGATCGACCGTGGTGCGACCATGCGTGCTCCAGTCCAAATTTAGTATCCGTTGTATAGCCGTTTGACTCAAATTTGAACACCACATTTTGGCACCTTTACTCCTTCTAGCACTTGCAAAAGAAACCAAACATCCTATACAAGTACTATATGCACACTAATCATTCCAAAAGTGGCAAACTCAACATTCTTGGAGAAGTGTCTTGATTGATATTCTGGAAAATCTCAGTTTAGTCAAGACTTAGTTAGTCACTTTAATGTCCTTGGTTTAATTCTAAAGGCTAGTCGCTATGTCATTAACTTTCTATTTTCAATTAATCACAAGTCATGTTCTTTTTTAGTTTAGTTTAGAGATTAATTGAATAATGTCTCTACAAGATAATAATGAAATATGTAGAGACATCAAAGTTAAGTCTTAAGTAATCACCCTTAGTTACTTAGACTAGACCAAATAGACAATTGACTATACTTTCATTGTGAACCATTTTACACTTAATCTATTGGAGTATAGTTACTTGAATCCTAACTAGTGAGCACGTGGCAAACATATTAATCAAGTTGACAAGTTTATGAGTATTAAGCATATTGAAAAGTAGGAAGTAATACTCACATAGTAAGAGATAGTTATTCTAGGATCAATCATATAGATACTTGCACAACTTATAATTCAAGTTCTTAACTAGTTTAATTGCAATATAATATATTGCTTGATTAATGTGTAAGCACACATTAATGTCCAACACATGCACAAGGCAAGAGCAATCTCTAGTTGGGACTTGGCGACCATCCTAAATGTATCTAAGTGTGTTTTAGGATTACAAGTCATTACTAGTTAACCTTGAGAGCATTGTTCCTCATTTAGCCTTAATTAATCACTAAGTCATTTCTAATAGCAATTATTATTCTAGTGACATTGGCTTAAGTGTGTTGGTACTTGATGATCATACTAAGGATATCTAGATAAGAATTATGATCTCAAGTTGTTGATTAACACTTATGTGTTATGCCTAATCTTGGTTAATTTGTCCTTAAGATGTCATTAGGGGTAATTAATCACAATTAGTGTTTTTATGACCAAAACTCAATTGAGTATGGAGAAGGCATCTATTCTAAGTATGTTGAGAAACGTTTCATGAATTATAGATGTCGGGAACTAGTCAAACTTTATTTGGTCGAAAATGGTAAGAGAGAAAACTGCAGTCGCACTGCAGTTGACCGTGGTGGCGACCGTGCAACTTGTTTTCACAAAACTGCGTTGCAATTCAGTTTGGGGTTTCACGGTTGACTTTGTAGTCGACCGTACCTCGACCGTGTGTTTAGCTGAACTTTTAGTTTCATTCTTTAACTTATGTTTGACTTGGTCGTTTGCAAGATAAAGTATGGATTAGTGATCTTGCGTGTTTTATGTTAAGATGTCAGTCATCACGTATGCATATGTATGTGTCATCATCAAAATGTATTCTTTGGTTAATCATATTTAAGTTTATAGTTTAGTTCATTAACCAACATTCTCCCCCTTTTTGATGATGACAAACATACAAGTGATGAGGGACATTTTTCCATAAATACGTAAGTGTTAACAATCACTTGTATCCATCTTTCTCCCCTTTTGTTGAAGCAAAAAGGTTAGCTCCCCCTAGAACTAAGCTCACCCTTAGAACAAAACTCCCCCTTAACTTGTGCAAGTTGGAAAAACAATTATATTAAAACATAACAAGCACACATTTTATTCAAAGTAAGCAAGAAACATAGTGATGCATATATGAAAATATGCATGGAAGGCACATAAATTAGATGTATCGGTAGGCATTCTTCAAATTGCCTTGGCCTATTTCTTGAGGTGAATGTAGTGATGAGTGTCTCTTATAATTCCTTCTAGTTTGTTTAGATGTCATCCGATTTTTAGAACATTCTCGTGAATGACACTGCTTTGTCCTGTGGTCGAAAGGAGGTTAAAGTTTAGAGGGTTATCAAGAGAAGGTTCAACAAATGGCCTAGTTGAAGCTCTGCATATTGGGTATGACGAAACTTGAGCAGCATAGTGATAAGAAGTCGTCAATTTGAGATGAGCAAAGAGTTTAGTTAAGTGAAGGCCATAAGGTAGTTTCAAGAAGGGTTCTTGAGCTACCTGTTGCATTCTAGATGCCATCAAAAATGCAATGTTTACCTTAAGTGAGTGTTTGAGACACCACAAAAGAGTAACCTCATTTGCATTCATTCTCCAAAGTATTTCACCTTTTCCATATACGTTTATGGAGATGATCTGTTGCCATAGCTCATATGTTGAAGCAACGTGATGCACTAAGAAACCCTCTTTGTTGACGGACTCAAATTTGAGTGGTCCTTCACTCAGTGTTTCAAGAACACATTCTTTTTCTAACCATTCTGGAAACTCATCAAATGAGTTTGGGTTAAGAAAGAATTTGATTCCGTTACTTGGAACATCCACGATGTTTTCAAATTCTTCAAGTGTCAAGGAATAGCTTTTGCCATAGAGAGTGAATGATATCTTCATATCATCATGGAATTGGAAGTTTGAATAGAATTCATTCACATGAAGAGGATATAAAGGTCCTCGAATGAAATGTCCCGTTCTTATTGATTAAAAATGTTCCATATTAATTGATTTCGTTGCGAGGTTTTGACCTCTATATGAGACGTTTTTCAAAGACTGCATTCATTTTAAAACAAACCATAACCTTTATTTCATCAATAAAGGTTTAAAAAAGCTTTACGTAGATTATCAAATAATGATAATCTAAAATATCATGTTTACACACGACCATTACATAATGGTTTACAATACAAATATGTTACAACAAAATAAGTTTCTTGAATGCAATTTTTACACAATATCATACAAGCATGGACTCCAAATCTCGTCCTTATTTAAGTATGCGACAGCGGAAGCTCTTAATAATCACCTGAGAATAAACATGCTTAAAACGTCAACAAAAATGTTGGTGAGTTATAGGTTTAACCTATATATATCAAATCATAATAATAGACCACAAGATTTCATATTTCAATACACATCCCATACATAGAGATAAAAATCATTCATATGGTGAACACCTGGTAACCGACATTAACAAGATGCATATATAAGAATATCCCCATCATTCCGGGACACCCTTCGGATATGATATAAATTTCGAAGTACTAAAGCATCCGGTACTTTGGATGGGGTTTGTTAGGCCCAATAGATCTATCTTTAGGATTCACGTCAATTAGGGTGTCTGTTCCCTAATTCTTAGATTACCAGACTTAATAAAAAGGGGCATATTCGATTTTGATAATTCGACCATAGAATGTAGTTTCACGTACTTGTGTCTATTTTGTAAATCATTTATAAAACCTGCATGTATTCTCATCCCAAAAATATTAGATTTTAAAAGTGGGACTATAACTCACTTTCACAGATTTTTACTTCGGGAAGTAAGACTTGGCCACTGGTTGATTCACGAACCTATAACAATATATACATATATATCAAAGTATGTTCAAAATATATTTACAACACTTTTAATATATTTTGATGTTTTAAGTTTATTAAGTCAGCTGTCCTCGTTAGTAACCTACAACTAGTTGTCCACAGTTAGATGTATAGAAATAAATCGATAAATATTATCTTGAATCAATCCACGACCCAGTGTATACGTATTTCAGTATTGATCACAACTCAAACTATATATATTTTGAAATCAACCTCAACCCTGTATAGCTAACTCCAACATTCACATATAGAGTGTCTATGGTTGTTCCGAAATATATATAGATGTGTCGACATGATAGGTCGAAACATTGTATACGTGTCTATGGTATCTCAAGATTACATAATATACAATACAAGTTGATTAAGTTATGGTTGGAATAGATTTGTTACCAATTTTCACGTAGCTAAAATGAGAAAAATTACCCAATCTTGTTTACCCATAACTTCTTCATTTTAAATCCGTTTTGAGTGAATCAAATTGCTATGGTTTCATATTGAACTCTATTTTATGAATCTAAATAGAAAAAGTATAGGTTTATAGTCAGAAAAATAAGTTACAAGTTATTTTTGTAAAGGTAGTCATTTCAGTCGAAAGAACGACGTCTAGATGACCATTTTAGAAAACATACTTCCACTTTGAGTTTAACCATAATTTTTGGATATAGTTTCATGTTCATAATAAAAATCATTTTATCAGAATAACAACTTTTAAATCAAACTTTATCATAGTTTTTAATTAACTAACCCAAAACAGCCCGCGGTGTTACTACGACGGCGTAAATCCGGTTTTACGGTGTTTTTCGTGTTTCCAGGTTTTAAATCATTAAGTTAGCATATCATATAGATATAGAACATGTGTTTAGTTGATTTTAAAAGTCAAGTTAGAAGGATTAACTTTTGTTTGCGAACAAGTTTAGAATTAACTAAACTATGTTCTAGTGATTACAAGTTTAAACCTTCGAATAAGATAGCTTTATATATATGAATCGAATGATGTTATGAACATAATTACTACCTTAAGTTCCTTGGATAAACCTACTGGAAAAGAGAAAAATGGATCTAGCTTCCACGGATCCTTGGATGGCTCGAAGTTCTTGAAGCAGAATCATGACACGAAAACAAGTTCAAGTAAGATCATCACTTGAAATAAGATTGTTATAGTTATAGAAATTGAACCAAAGTTTGAATATGATTATTACCTTGTATTATAATGATAACCTACTGTAAGAAACAAAGATTTCTTGAGGTTGGATGATCACCTTACAAGATTGGAAGTGAGCTAGCAAACTTGAAAGTATTCTTGATTTTATGTAACTAGAACTTGTAGAATATATGAAGAACACTTAGAACTTGAAGATAGAACTTGAGAGAGATCAATTAGATGAAGAAAATTGAAGAATGAAAGTGTTTGTAGGTGTTTTTGGTCGTTGGTGTATGGATTAGATATAAAGGATATGTAATTTTGTTTTCATGTAAATAAGTCATGAATGATTACTCATATTTTTGTAATTTTATGAGATATTTCATGCTAGTTGCCAAATGATGGTTCCCACATGTGTTAGGTGGCTCACATGGGCTGCTAAGAGCTGATCATTGGAGTGTATATACCAATAGTACATACATCTAAAAGCTGTGTATTGTACGAGTACGAATACGGGTGCATACGAGTAGAATTGTTGATGAAACTGAACGAGGATGTAATTGTAAGCATTTTTGTTAAGTAGAAGTATTTTGATAAGTGTATTGAAGTCTTTCAAAAGTGTATAAATACATATTAAAACACTACATGTATATACATTTTAACTGAGTCGTTAAGTCATCGTTAGTCGTTACATGTAAGTGTTGTTTTGAAACCTTTAGGTTAACGATCTTGTTAAATGTTGTTAACCCAATGTTTATAATATCAAATGAGATTTTTAAATTATTATATTATCATGATATTATCATGTATGAATATCTCTTAATATGATATATATACATTAAATGTCTTTACAACGATAATCGTTACATATATGTCTCGTTTAAAAATCATTAAGTTAGTAGTCTTGTTTTTACATATGTAGTTCATTGTTAATATACTTAATGATATGTTTACTTATCATAGTATCATGTTAACTATATATATATATCCATATATATGTCATCATATAGTTTTTACAAGTTTTAACGTTCGTGAATCACCGGTCAACTTGGGTGGTCAATTGTCTATATGAAACATATTTCAATTAATCAAGTCTTAACAAGTTTGATTGCTTAACATGTTGGAAACATTTAATCATGTAAATATCAATCTCAATTAATATATATAAACATGGAAAAGTTTGGGTCACTACATATGCGACAGCGGAAGCTCTTAATAATCACCTGAGAATAAACATGCTTAAAACGTCAACAAAAATGTTGGTGAGTTATAGGTTTAACCTATATATATATCAAATCATAATAATAGACCACAAGATTTCATATTTCAATACACATCCCATACATAGATATAAAAATCATTCATATGGTGAACACCTGGTAACCGACATTAACAAGATGCATATATAAGAATATCCCCATCATTCCGGGACACCCTTCGGATATGATATAAATTTTGAAGTACTAAAGCATCCGGTACTTTGGATGGGGTTTGTTAGACCCAATAGATCTATCTTTAGGATTCGCGTCAATTAGGGTGTCTGTTCCCTAATTCTTAGATTACCAGACTTAATAAAAAGGGGCAAATTCGATTTCGATAATTCAACCATAGAATGTAGTTTCACGTACTTGTGTCTATTTTGTAAATCATTTATAAAACCTGCATGTATTCTCATCCCAAAAATATTAGATTTTAAAAGTGGGACTATAACTCACTTTCATAGATTTTTACTTCGTCGGGAAGTAAGACTTGGCCACTGGTTGATTCACGAACCTATAACAATATATACATATATATCAAAGTATGTTCAAAATATATTTACAACACTTTTAATATATTTTGATGTTTTAAGTTTATTAAGTCAGCGGTCCTCGTTAGTAACCTACAACTAGTTGTTCACAGTTAGATGTACAGAAATAAATCGATAAATATTATCTTGAATCAATCCACGACCCAGTGTATACGTATCTCAGTATTAATCACAACTCAAACTATATATATTTTGGAATCAACCTCAACCCTGTATAGCTAACTCCAACATTCACATATAGAGTGTCTATGGTTGTTCCGAAATATATATAGATGTGTCGACATGATAGGTCGAAACATTGTATACGTGTCTATGGTATCTCAAGATTACATAATATACAATACAAGTTGATTAAGTTATGGTTGGAATAGATTTGTTACCAATTTTCACGTACCTAAAATGAGAAAAATTATCCAATCTTGTTTTACCCATAACTTCTTCATTTTAAATCCGTTTTGAGTGAATCGAATTGCCATGGTTTCATATTGAACTCTATTTTATGAATCTAAACAGAAAAAGTATAGGTTTATCGACGGAAAAATAAGTTACAAGTCATTTTTTCAAAGGTAGTCATTTCAGTCGAAAGAATGACGTCTAGATGACCATTTTAGAAAACATACTTCCACTTTGAGTTTAACCATAATTTTTGGATATAGTTTCATGTTCATAATAAAAATCATTTTCTCAGAATAACAACTTTTAAATCAAAGTTTATCATAGTTTTTAATTAACTAACCCAAAACAGCCCGCGGTGTTACTACGACGGCGTAAATCCGGTTTTACGGTGTTTTTCGTGTTTCCAGGTTTTAAATCATTAAGTTAGCATATCATATAGATATAGAAAATATGTTTAGTTGATTTTAAAAGTCAAGTTAGAAGTATTAACTTTTTTTTGCGAACAAGTTTAGAATTAACTAAACTATGTTCTAGTGATTACAAGTTTAAACCTTCGAATAAGATAGCTTTATATGTATGAATCGAATGATGTTATGAACATCATTACTACCTTAAGTTCCTTGGATAAACCTACTGAAAAAGAGAAAAATGGATCTAGCTTCAACGGATCCTTGGATGGCTCGAAGTTCTTGAAGCAGAATCGTGACACGAAAACAAGTTCAAGTAAGATCATCACTTGAAATAAGATTATTATAGTTATAGAAATTGAACCAAAGTTTGAATATGATCATTACCTTGTATTAGAATGATAACCTACTGTAAGAAACAAAGATTTCTTGAGGTTGGATGATCACCTTACAAGATTGGAAGTGAGCTAGCAAACTTGAAAGTATTCTTGATTTTATGTAACTAGAACTTGTAGAATATATGAAGAACACTTAGAACTTGAAGATAGAACTTGAGAGAGATCAATTAGATGAAGAAAATTGAAGATTGAAAGTGTTTGTAGGTGTTTTTGGTCGTTGGTGTATGGATTAGATATAAAGGATATGTAATTTTGTTTTCATGTAAATAAGTCATGAATGATTACTCATATTTTTGTATTTTTATGAGATATTTCATGCTAGTTGCCAAATGATGGTTCCCACATGTGTTAGGTGACTCACATGGGCTGCTAAGAGCTGATCATTGGAGTGTATATACCAATAGTACATACATCTAAAAGCTGTGTATTGTACGAGTACGAATACGGGTGCATACGAGTAGAATTGTTGATGAAACTGAACGAGGATGTAATTGTAAGCATTTTTGTTAAGTAGAAGTATTTTGATAAGTGCATTGAAGTCTTTCAAAAGTGTATAAATACATATTAAAACACTACATGTATATACATTTTAACTAAGTCGTTAAGTCATCGTTAGTCGTTACATGTAAGTGTTGTTTTGAAACCTTTAGGTTAACGATCTTGTTAAATGTTGTTAACCCAATGTTTATAATATCAAATGAGATTTGAAATTATTATATTATCATGTATGAATATCTCTTAATATGATATATATACATTAAATGTCTTTACAACGATAATCGTTACATATATGTCTCGTTTAAAAATCATTAAGTTAGTAGTCTTGTTTTTACATATGTAGTTCATTGTTAATATACTTAATGATATGTTTACTTATCATAGTATCATGTTAACTATATATATATATATCCATATATATGTCATCATATAGTTTTTACAAGTTTTAACGTTCGTGAATCACCGGTCAACTTGGGTGGTCAATTGTCTATATGAAACATATTTCAATTAATCAAGTCTTAACAAGTTTGATTGCTTAACATGTTGGAAACATTTAATCATGTAAATATCAATCTCAATTAATATATATAAACATGGAAAAGTTCGGGTCACTACATCGAAGACTGAGAAAGATATCCCAATTTACACTAGAGAAGTTTGCCAGCGAATAAGTTGAGAGTTGATGAGTTGACACTTCTCTTTCTTCTGCAATTTGTCTCATGATTTGATTGTGGGTTTTTAGGGATTGTGATGGTGAATATGGTTGAATGTACTAGTTTTTATGGAGACCTATTAGGAATCACTTTACTTTTTTACAAGAGAGGTAGCTTAAATGAATAAAGTCTTTTGGTTGAGAAGTCAATTTTCACTTGAGAAAAGTTATTGAGCATAATAGGACAAAATGGTTCGTCAGTTTATGCAAGGCTTATTCTGCGTTTGAGCTACGATCGTCCGTGATGTAACCTGTGGATTAATCATTTTGGAAAAACTTAAACTCGTTGGTACAGGACATACACGGTTAGATTCACGGTCGACCGTAGTTCAGCCGTATATAAATCTGACATGCTTGGACTTTTAAATAAAAACATGTAGTAAGCACAAACGAATACTTTATTAAACATGCATATTTAACGTTCTCAAACATTATTGTCTTAAACATTCAACCATTCAACCATAGAAAGTTTTCATGAGAATTTGTTAGAATTCTTCACTCGAATCATCATCTTCCTCATTTCATGACCTACAGGTCAAGCTTCTGATCACTCCTTTCAGTAATTTCTTCACCTTTGATTCCTTTTTCAGACTTTTAATTTGAGTCTGATAGATCTTATCCATCTTGGCATTGACCCCAAGATCCCTTACCGATTCATTTTCTTCTTCATTTTCACTGTCTGATATTTCAATAGCTCCTTCGATCGTTCCTACCTCATTGGTAGTTCTCCTTCGTTTGGAGGTTGATCCTCCTGTTGATTTCGGTGGTAGGACTGGTTGATGAGTGAGTGGAAGAGAGTCATCACTTGTGATTTTGAGGTGCCTAAACAGTTTGTTTAGATGCATTTCATAAGGAAATCTTGGAGTTTTTTCGGTGATGAGTCCACTTATCCTGGTTGCCATCAGATAGGCAATGTTTACTTTGATTCCATTTTCCAAGTACCACAAGAGAACGAATTGAGTAGCATGAATGTTTGAGTGATTTCCTGATCTGCAGTAGATGTTGCAGTCAATGACTTTGTTCCAAACTTCATACTCAGAAGAGAGGTGTCTACTCAGTACTCCAGATCTCTCAACAGCCTGATTTGCTCTGATACCAATCTATCACACCCCCAGTTAGGGCCTGGGAAGAAATGTGACTTAATATCAAATAAACCAACATATTATAATATACGAGAACAATACTAAATGATAAAATAAACTTTATTGAGTACGCAGTGGAAAATGAAATGTCGTTACAAAGGAATAAAGTAAATGTTCAAATGCAAAAGTAGTAAATGCAATATCTCTTGATCCTATGTCCAAGTAGCATCACATAAGTAGTAAGCAAGAAATCTTGAATCAATCAGCACCTGAGACAAAACATGCTAAAGTTTCAACCAAAAGATTGAGTGAAGTTCATAGGTTTAACAAATAAGTTTGACCGTTGTTTTAGACCACAAGATTTAGTTTGTAAAGTTGATCTCGCAGGATCAAAAAGTTATGCCAATGCGTGATATTTAGACTAAACGTTCAAGTTTGCCCCAAAGACAAGTTGTAGTTTATACTTGTCGATTTAATTTCATTATTAAGTAATACAATGACTTGGTCAAATGTATCGGGGACGTTATTCTCGATAGGCCTACCCCCAATAATTAAGCATGTATTCAACGAGCAATTAAAAATATCACTGTAGGGACTTAGTCGGACATAGCCGGGTATAGCATAGTTTAACAGTTTGGTACTTGTTTCTAAATTATAAAATGTAAAAACAACATGTGTCTCACCCCAAGTAAAAGTAAATAAGTTGTGCACAATAGAAAGTAGGGCTATGAAGTTCACCTTATTAAGTAGAGAGATGAGCTAGTTATTCCTCGAAATAGAAAGTTGGACGAGTGAGCAGAAAAGTCAACCTATTGATATTTAAGAGTAGTAAGTGTTTTGCCCAAGTTTAAGTTTAAGTATGTAAGTGTTTAAGTATAGTTTGTTTTACTAAGTTTCCATTCCTAGTAAGTTTGTACTTCTAGAAAGTTTCCATTTTTAGAAAGTTTCTATTTTTAGTAAGTTTCCCATTTTAGTAAGTTTATAATTAGAAAGTTTCTATTTTTTAAAAGTGTTTCCATTTTAGGATACTTGCCATATTAGATATACTTCCAATCACCCCTTTCCCTTTGAATGGCCATTTCAGGTCTATGGGCTTGAGCTATAGGATCCTTTAAATCGGAAAATCCAAACCCTTCCGCCTAGAGTTTCGTAGAAACCATTCATCAAGAAAGTTCGAAGATCTATATATATCCAAAAATGTTTTTATGCATTATAATATAGGTAGTATAGTATATGTGTTAATAATAGTATAAGTGTAAGTGTTAAATATTAGTATAAGTAATATTAAGGTTTCATTAATTAATTTGGTTTAATTAATTAAAGTAGCATTTTAATGATTAGGGTTTATAATAAATGTCTAGGGTTTAATTAATGTCCTAGGGTTTAATAAATTAGGGTTTTAATAAATTAGGATTTAGTAAATTAGGGTTTAGTTAATTAGGGTTTTATTTAATGTAGTAATGATTAGGTAATGATTAGAGTTTTAATAATTAAAGTAGTATTAGGGTTTTAGGGTTTTAATTAATGTAGTATAGTTTAGGTGTATTTATGTATTTTCTGTATATGTATATATATAGTATTTATATTTTTTTATATATGTATATACTCGTGTATATATATGTTTTATATATTTCTTTTTCAAATAGGCATAATGTATCTATTTATAGTATGTACATATCTAGTTACCCTTTTAAACATTAACAAATCTTCTAACAATCTTTAAGGTTTGGAAGATCAAACTAAAAAACTTTTTTTTTTATATATACCGTAGGTATATGTATATGTATGTATATATTTTATTTTTTTTACAAGAACAATATATATGTATATGAACTAGTATGAATACGATTATGATTATAACATGAATTGAAAGTAAACTTTAAGAGTTTTGGATCTAGGGTTTGTTACCTTGATGAAGATGGATGAAGATTAACAAGAAAAGTTGATGAACACTTGAAGATGATGATCAAAACCTTGAAGATTTGAAGAACACCTTTAAGATCTACGAAGAACGCGAAGAACATTTGAAGACCACTTGGAAAACCCTTGAAGGTGGTGATGGATTTCGATGGTGGTGGTGGTGGTAGTTTCGGTTTTGGCCGAAACTAGGGAGAGAGGGAGAGAGATTTTGAGAGAGAGTTGTAATTGTGATTTGGTACATTGAATGGGTTAGCTTAGACCCCTATTTATAGGAGTGTTAGGAGGATTCTAGAATTAGGGTTTAATTAGGAATTACTTAGGGAACAAGTTGGCTTGAAGAGGGGGTTATGGGATGATGGGTGTCGAAAATTAGAGAGGTATTTTAGGCAATTCACTTATTATTATTTTTAAATTTCGGCTAGGGCATTTTTAAGGAGGGTTTTGGGACTTTTCACTTTAAACCTTATACTTTAGATTAGCTTAAATGATTCCTTAATTATCTCAGTTTAATTATTTTAAGCACACAATATTTATTTGTTCATGAAAGTTAATTATCTTATTATTTTTATTAACTTGTCAATTAATGTACAAAGTTAACTAGTATATTTTATAATTCTTAACGCTTAACCATTATCGATTAAAGTTTAATTATTAAGTTTAATTATATTGTTGGGCATTTAATACGGAAAAGTATAGAATGGAAAAATGAGGGTCGTTATAGTACCTCCCCGTTATTGAAAACTTCGTCCCGAAGTTTTAGGTAGATTCCTCGTTTGCATCAGCAATTGAGAAAAGATGGGGATAGTTCCGTTTCATGTGGTCTTTGCGTTCCCAGGTATATTCGGGACCTCTGCACGAATTCCAATGGACTTTAACGATAGGTATGTTGCTTTTACGCGTTTGTTTGACCTCTCCTTCCATGATTTCTATAGGTTCTTCAACGAAGTGCATTTGCTCATCAATGTGGACTTCATCCAAAGGAATAACGAGTGTGTCATCAACAAGACAACATTTAAGATTTGAGACATGAAACACATCATGTACTTGGCTAAGTTCAGTTGGTAGTTCTAATCGGTACGCCACGGGACCGACTCTTTGAGTGACTGTGAAAGGTCCAATGTATCGTGGACTGAGTTTAATTCGTTTACCGAAGCGGACAACACCTTTCCAAGGGGATACTTTCAACATGACTTTATCTCCAACTTGGTATTCGGTGTCTTTTTGTTTCTTATCAGCATAGCTCTTTTGTCGGCTACGGGCAGTTTCTAATCGTTGCTTAATTTGAACGATCTTTTCGGTAGTTTTGTGAATGATTTCAGGACCAGTTAAATGTATGTCCTCGAGTTCATCCCAACACAAAGGGGATCTATATTTTCGTTCATATAAAGCTTTAAAAGGTGCAGCCTTAATACTGGAGTGATAACTGTTGTTATAAGAAAATTCAACCAAAGGTAGATGTCTATCCCAACCTTTGCCAAAATCGATTGCACAAGCACGTAGCATATCTTCTATGGTTTGAATAGTTCGTGCACTTTGACCATCAGTTTGCAGATGGTAGGCCGTACTTATGTCGAGTTGAGTTCCAAGAGCAGATTGTAAAGTTTTCCAAAATCTGGAAACGAATCGACTGTCGCGATCAAAAATAATCGAGACTGGAACACCATGACGTGAGACAATTTCTTTAATGTAAAGCTGTGATAATTTCTCCATCTTATCGGTTTCCTTGATCGGTATGAAATGCGCAGATTTAGTAAGACGATCAACTATGACCCAAATAGTATTGTTACCGTTAGAAGTCTTAGGTAACTTAGTAACGAAGTCCATAGTGATGCACTCCCACTTCCACTGCGGAATAACGGGTTGTGTCAACAGACCGGAAGGCTTTTGATGTTCGGCCTTGACTTTCAAACAAGTGAGACAATTGCTAACATAAGTAGCAATGTCGGCTTTCATGTTAGGCCACCAGTAGAATTCCTTCACATCGTGATACATCTTACTGGAACCGGGATGAATAGAATATCTAGTCTTATGTGCTTCATCCAAGACTAGTTCACGGAGATTAACGAAGCGAGGAACCCAAGTTCTGTTGCCAAAGTACCGTGTACCATTAGCTTTCACTTGAAGTTAGTTCTCGAAACCAATAGGTCCTTCACCTTTGATAAGTGTCGGTTTAATAGCTTCCAATTGAGCTTCACAGATTCGCGAAATAAGATTTGATTTGATCTTCAGGTTTAGAGCACGAACACGTTTAACATCGTCTTTTCGACTAAGGGCATCGGCAACTACATTCGCCTTGCCAGGGTGATATTTCAGCTCACAGTGATAATCGTTCAATGTCTCGAGCCATCGACTTTGCCTCATATTCAGCTGTTTTTGATCAAAGATGTGTCGAAGACTTTTATGGTCAGTGTACACCGTAAAATGGGTACCATACAGATAATGTCTCCATATATTTAATGCAAATACCACGGCACCTAACTCAAGGTCATGTGTGGTATAGTTCTCTTCATGTTTCTTCAACTGCCTAGATGCGTAGGTGATAATGCTAAAAATGAACATATATTTCATAGCATTATTCCTCAAGAAAGACAAGCTTTTAGTTGCAATTGTTCTATTTACAAGTGATATTCGTTTAAATAATAAAAGGTGAAGACAAAAGACAGATTCGACGAATTGAAGACGCAAACGACCAAAAAGCTCAAGAGTACAAAATACAATCAAAGAGGTTCCAATTATTGATAAGAAACGTCTCGAAATTACAAGAGTACAAGATTCAAAATGCAAAGTACAAGATATTAAATTGTACGCAAGGACGTTCGAAAATCCGGAACCGGGACCAGAGTCAACTCTCAACGCTCGACGCAACGGACTAAAAATTACAAGTTAACTATGTATATAAATATAATATAATATATAATTAATTATATAAATTATATATATATATATATTATATTTATATAATAAACCGTCGGTAAACAAAGAGCCAAATTGGAGTGAGCTGTATTTACAAACTCCGCGACTCGCGGAGTTTGAAGGCAAAAAGGGCCGCGAGTCGCGGAGCCCCAAATTCTGAAACTCCCTATAAAAGCAAACGAATTCTGATCGCAAAAAAAAAAAAAACATATATATCCATCCTCTCTATATCTATACGTAAATATTTATATTTATATTTTAATTTTAATTTTAATTTTAATTTTAATCCTAATAATAAGGGTATGTTAGCGAATGTTGTAAGGGTGTAAGTCGAAATTCTGTCCGTGTAACGCTACGCTATTTTTAATCATTGTAAGTTATGTTCAACCTTTTTATATTAATGTCTCGTAGCTAAGTTATTATTATGCTTATTTAATCCGAAGTAATCATGATGTTGGGCTAATTACTAAAATTGGGTAATTAGGGCTTTGTACCATAATTGGGGTTTGGACAAAAGAACGACACTTGTGGAAATTAGACTATGGGCTATTAATGGGCTTTATATTTGTTTAACTAAATGATAGTTTGTTAATGTTAATATAAAGATTTACAATTGGGCGGCCTTATAAATTACCATATACACTCGATCGGACACGATGGGCGGGGTATTTATATGTACGAATAATCGTTCATTTAACCGGACACGGGAATGGATTAATAGCCACTAGAATAATTAAAACAGGGGTGAAATTATGTACAAGGACACTTGGTATAATTGATAACAAAATATTAAAATCTTGGGTTACACTCAGTCGACATCCTGGTGTAATTATTAAACAAAGTATTAAAATCTTGTTACAGTTTAAGTCCCCAATTAGTTGGAATATTTAACTTCGAGTATAAGGATAATTTGACGAGGACACTCGCACTTTATATTTATTGTTATTATATTTAATTGCACTTTTAATTATCGTACTTTTTAATTATCGCAAGTTTATTTTATCGCACTTTTATTATTCGTAATTTCATTATCGTTATTTACTTTACGCTTTAAATTAAGTCTTGTATTTATTTAATATTTTACATTTGGTTTTAACTGCGACTAAAGTTTTAAAATCGACAAACCGGTCATTAAACGGTAAAAAACCCCCCTTTATAATAATAATATTATTTATATATATATTTATATTTTTATAAAAGTAAACTAATATAGCGTTAAGCTTTGTTTAAAGATTTTCCCTGTGGAACGAACCGGACTTACTAAAAACTACACTACTGTACGATTAGGTACACTGCCTATAAGTGTTGTAGCAAGGTCTAAGTATATCCATTCTCTAAATAAATAAATATCTTGTGTAAAATTGTATCGTATTTAATAGTATTTCCTGCTAAAATTAATAGCTATTTTATATACACCTCGCATAACATCAAGTATTTTTGGCGCCGCTGCCGGGGAACAATCTAGTTTAAAAGCCGGAAGCAACGCTAATATATATATAAAAAAAAAAGATTTTTAGTTTACTTTTATTAAAATTCGTTTTTATAAAAATACGTTTTTAAATATTCGAAAATATAAAAAGAAAAACAAAAATATAAGTATTTTTAAGATTTTGTTAAATATTTAAGTTTTATAAAGTTTCTTTATTTTTATATAAGTTTTATTTAAGTATTTTGTTTTTATTTAAAACATAAAAAAACCGAAAAAAATAAAAATAAAATATATATATAAATCTAGTTTTACGATTTTTATTTATAAAATTATAAAGTAGTTCTATTTTTATTTTAGTTTTTAAATATAAGTTTTTATTATATAAATATTTAGATTTTAAAACAGAAAAATATAAAACAGAAAATAAAAAAAATAAAAAAAACGTCAAATTTAAAACTGTACCAGAGTTGAATTTTGGAATCCCGTGACTCGCGGGGTTTGCTGCTTGGAATACCGCAACTCGCGGAGCTACCCTGACACCGACAGAAACCCTAATCTGCATTTAATTACGGGTAATTATTAATTATTATTATTATTAACCCTAGTTAATTATTATTATTATAATTAGTTTTACTTTTTTTTTTAATTTATATTTTAGTTAAATTAGTTTAATTAAATTGTAAAATTAGTAGTTTTAATAAATAAATAATATAAAAATAATATTTTTATAAAAATTGTATTTTTTACAACTTTTTGTATATTTTTATATTTTGTCCCTTTTTAATTGTTTTAGCGTAATATTTAGCTCATATTTAGTTTTAAACTTAGTTTTTGCCATAGTTATTTTTACTTCTAGATTTTTAGGCTTTGCCGTAGAATTCCTTAAGTGCTTTTTCTTTAGACTAAGATTTAGGTGCTTTAGAATTTTGCGACGCCTTTTTAAGTTTTAGTTTCTTTTTAAGTTATTTCCATTTGGGATTTAGTTTTTCCTGTAAGCTTTAATATTTTTAGACGACTTTTTCCTATGTATCAATTATCATTCCAATTAGTAATCTCAATTTGCGATTATAATTTTAAGTTAGTTGTAGTAATAAGGTTAGGTTAGTCAAGTGTTTTTAAGTTTTATAAGTTTCTTTTATTTTTCCGTCACCTTTTATTTTTCAACCATTTTTCTTTTTCGACCTTTTTCGACGAACTCTTTTTCTTTCTTATTTCTCGCTATTCTAGTTTTAGGACATAGATTTTTATTCTACTTCTTATCTAAATTTCTTAAAATTACGAAAATTTATTTTAAGTGGTTAAATTGATAGACATCAAAATTTTCTGGTTCGTAGTAATAGTTAGATTTGTACGTGGACCGGGTTATTGGAGCCAAACTGTCCTCAATTATATTGAGACCAAACGAATCCTGCCCCTCTGCTGCATCTTTTGGCTATTCGAAACGTGGGCAAAATCAGAAAAGTCTATTGATTGGATAACTTATTATAATTTTTCTTTCCTTTTAAAAACTAATAGGATATTCAGTGAATGCACCGAGCAAGACGTTCACCACCTTTTGTACGTTCACCACCTGTAACTAGATCAAGACATTTAGCAAATATTACCGCCGTTGATTTTTCTTTAGAATCGTCATCCAGTCGACCAAGTACTCCAGTTCAAATTTCCGATAATCCATTTTTTGAACCCGACCTCACAATTGAGAATCCGGAGAATATTCAGGGACGATTCATAGATCCTGAACCACTAAACTTTCCTCCGGAACCGCCAATCATTCAAACAGAGATTGTTGAGGAACGAACCATTAAATCAGAATCCTCTAGTGATTCCGATTCAATAAATTCAATTATGGAGAATCTGGAACCTTTAAGTATGGAAGACCGAATGAGAGCTAAACGCACTGGCCAAGGTCACGCAATTACTCATCCAGACATTAATGCGCCAGATTATGAAATCAAAGGACAAATTCTACACATAGTGACTAATCAATGCCAATTTAGTGGTGCGCCGAAGGAAGATCCAAATGAACATCTACGTACCTTTAATAGGATCTGCACACTATTTAAAATCCGAGAAGTGGAGGATGAACAGATATATCTCATGTTATTTCCCTGGACTTTAAAGGGAGAAGCCAAAGATTGGTTGGAATCGTTACCTGAAGGGGCGATTGATACATGGGATGTTTTAGTTGAAAAATTTCTTAAACAATTCTTTCCTGCATCTAAAGCCGTAAGACTTCAAGGAGAAATTGTTACGTTCACACAGAAACCAAATGAAACTCTATATGAGGCGTGGACAAGATTTGGAAAGTTGTTGAGAGAATGTCCGCAATATGGTTTAGACACCTGTCAAATAGTACAAATATTCTACCAAGGATGCGACATCACTACAAGGAAAGACATAGATATAGCAGCTGGTGGTTCTATTATGAAGAAAACCGAAACTGATACTTACAAAATTATTGATAACACTGCTTCCCACTCACATGAGTGGCACCAAGAAAAAGATATCGTTAGATCATCTAAAGCAGCTAGAGCCGATTCTAGCCATGACTTAGATTCCATTTCCGCAAAGATAGATGCTGTGGAGAGACGAATGGAAAAGATGACTAAAGATATTCACTCAATACGAATTAGTTGTGAGCAGTGTGGAGGACCACATTTGACAAAAGATTGTCTCAGTATTGAATTAACAATGGAACAAAGAGAGAATATTTCATACATAAACCAAAGGCCTGGAAATAATTATCAGAATTATTATCAACCGCCAAGACCAATTTACAATCAAAACCAGAATTATAACAGAAATATTCCATACAACAACCAACAAGGTCCTAGCAATCAACAAGTATCCAATAATACTTACAATCAGCAAAGACCTAATTTTCAAAACAAACCACCACAACAAACCGATGATAAAAAGCCGAATTTAGAAGATATGATGACGAAGCTAGTTGAAACTCAAACGCAGTTTTTCACATCTCAGAAACAAACTAATGAACAAAATGCTCAAGCATTTAGAAATCAACAAGCTTCTATTCAAAATCTGGAACAAGAAGTAAGTAACCTAGCAAGGTTAATAGGTGAAAGAAAACCGGGAAGTCTACCTAGTGATACAAATGCTAACTCCCGGAATGAAACAGCTAAAGCCATTAACACAAGAAGTGGTACAACACTTAAACCACCTGAAATACCTGTAACTTCTGATAAAGCTATTCCTACTCCACAAGAACCCCAACCTAATCAAAATAAGGAAAAAGAACCGATAGTTGAAAAGGTTAATGAAGATAACACAGTTAAGGCTAAACCTTATGTTAAACCATACCAACCACCACTTCCTTACCCGAGTAAAATGAAGAAAGAGAAACTTGAAGCCGAGCAATCCAAATTCTTGGATATGTTTAAACAGATAAATGTAAATCTTCCTTTCATTGATGTGATTTCAGGAATGCCTAGATATGCTAAATTCTTGAAAGATCTAATTTCAAATAGAAAGAAAATGGAAGAACTCTCGGCTGTTACCATGAATGCTAATTGTTCAGCAGTGCTGTTGAATAAGATACCAGAAAAACTATCTGATCCAGGAAGTTTCACAATTCCATGTTTTCTGGGTAGTCTTAGTTCAATAGAAGCATTGGCAGACTTAGGTGCTAGTATAAATCTAATTCCGTATTCACTATACGCTAAACTAGACCTTGGAGAATTGAAACCAACCAGAATAAGCATACAACTAGCCGATAGATCAATAAAATATCCTAGAGGGATAATGGAGAACATGCTAGTTAAAGTTGGTACTTTAGTATTTCCAGTAGATTTTGTTGTTCTGGACATGGAAGAAGATTCTCAAGTTCCTCTCATATTAGGAAGACCATTCTTAAACACGGCTAAAGCAATGATAGACGTGTTCGGTAAGAAATTGACCCTAAGTATAGAGGATGAGAGTGTTACCTTTTCAGTTGATAGAGAAATGCAACAACCACAATCTGCAGATGATACATGTTATTATATTCAAACTATAGATGCACATACAGAATTATTAGAAGAATTTCCAGAATTACAAGGAACAGGAGAATGTTCTTTAGGAGAAGGTAATGAACCAATTGATGAAGCTGAAATGTTAGCTACACTTATAGCTAATGGATATGAACCAACAACAGAAGAAATTCAAATGCTAAAAGAAGAAGACAGATATCGATACAAATCATCGATAGAAGAACCTCCGAAATTAGAGTTAAAGCCACTTCCAAACCATTTGGAATACGCTTATTTACATGGTGAATCTGAATTACCTGTAATAATATCGTCTTCTCTTACTGAAAATGAGAAATCACAACTCATTTCTGTGTTGAAAGCTCATAAACCAGCCATTGCATGGAAGATTCATGATATTAAAGGAATAAGTCCTTCGTATTGCACACATAAAATCCTTATGGAAGAAGGTCATAAAACGTATGTGCAATGCCAACGAAGACTAAATCCTAATATGCAAGATGTAGTTAAAAAAGAAATTATTAAACTGCTAGACGCAGGTCTAATTTATCCAATCTCTGATAGTCCATGGGTAAGCGCAGTCCAATGCGTACCTAAGAAGGGTGGCATGACTGTCATTACAAATGAAAAAAATGAGCTTATTCCTACTAGGACTGTAACAGGATGGCGTGTGTGTATTGATTATAGAAAATTAAATGACGCCACCAGAAAAGATCACTTTCCCTTACCTTTCATAGATCAAATGTTGGAAAGATTAGCCGGAAATAGTTACTATTGTTTTCTAGATGGATTTTCCGGATATTTTCAAATTCCAATAGCACCCGAAGATCAAGAGAAAACCACATTCACGTGCCCTTATGGTACTTTTGCTTACAAACGCATGCCATTTGGACTTTGCAACGCCCCTGCAACCTTTCAAAGGTGTATGATGGCGATTTTTCACGACATGATAGAAGAATGCATGGAAGTTTTCATGGATGACTTTTCAGTCTTCGGTGATACATTTGAATCATGTCTAGTTAATCTGGAACGAATGCTTATTAGATGCGAACAATCAAATCTAGTTCCTAATTGGGAGAAATGCCATTTTATGGTTAAAGAAGGCATCGTTCTTGGTCATAAAATTTCAAAAGAAGGAATTGAAGTGGATAGAGTTAAAGTAGATGTAATTGCTAAACTTCCACATCTCACCAATGTTAGAGGAGTTAGGAGTTTTCTAGGGCATGCCGGTTTTTACCGACGTTTCATAAAAGATTTTTCTAAAATTGCCACTCCTATGAATAAACTCCTAGAAAAGGATGCTCCATTCATCTTTTCAGATGAGTGTATCAAATCTTTTAATATTCTTAAAGAGAAACTCACTAATGCACCAATCATGATAACACCAAATTGGAATCTACCATTTGAACTAATGTGCGATGCAAGTGATTTTGCAATGGGAGCCGTTTTAGGACAAAGGATTGAAAAACGATTTCAACCTATATATTATGCTAGTAAGACGTTACAAGGAGCACAAACGAACTATACAACTACTGAATAAGAACTCCTTGCTATTGTCTTTGCTTTTGAAAAATTTCGATCATATCTCGTTCTAGCAAAAACGGTGGTCTATACCGACCATTCTGCTCTTAGATACCTATTTTCAAAACAAGATGCTAAACCAAGATTAATCCGTTGGATCTTACTCTTACAAGAGTTTGATATTAAAATCCGAGATAAAAGAGGATCAGAAAATCTCGTCGCTGATCATCTTTCTCGTCTTGAAAATCCCGAATTAGAAGTTCTAAATGAATCGGCCATACAAGACAACTTTCCTGATGAATATCTATTGAAGATAGATTATAAAGAAATTCCATGGTTTGCAAACTATGCAAACTACTTAGTTTGTGGATTCCTTGAAAAAGGATTATCGTACCAAAGACGAAAGAAATTCTTCAGTGATATAAAACACTATTTTTTGGGAAGATCCACATTTGTTTAAAAGTTGTCCCGATGGAATAATATGCCGATGTGTATTTGGAGATGAAGCTAGTAAAATATTAAACCATTGTCACACAGGACCAACAGGAGGGCATTATGGGCCTCAACTAACAGCAAGAAAAGTTTATGATGCTGGATTCTATTGGCCTACAATTTACAAAGACGCACACCTTCTTTGCAAATCCTGTGATGCTTGTCAAAGGGCCGGAAAAATAAGTCAACGTGATGAAATGCCACAAAATGTCATACAAGTATGTGAAGTATTTGACATTTGGGGTATTGACTTTATGGGTCCATTTCCAAAATCTCATAATAATCTATATATACTCGTAGCCATTGATTATGTATCTAAATGAGCGGAAGCACAAGCTCTCCCAACTAACGATGCACGAGTTGTAGTTAACTTTTTAAAACGTCTTTTTGCAAGGTTTGGAACACCGAAAGCTTTAATAAGTGATCGGGGTACTCATTTCTGTAATAATCAACTTGAGAAAGTTCTTAAAAGATATGGAGTAACTCATAAAATCTCCACCGCATATCATCCACAAACAAGTGGACAAGTTGAAAATACCAACCGAGCTTTAAAACGTATTCTAGAGAAAACCGTAGGATCAAATCCGAAGGAATGGTCCATTAAATTGGAGGATGCACTCTGGGCTTTTAGAACAGCCTACAAAACTCCAATTGGAACCACACCTTTTAGACTTGTTTATGGAAAAGCATGTCATCTTCCAGTAGAAATTGAACACAAAGCATTTTGGGCTTTGAAGACATGTAATCTTGATTTACATGAAGCCGGACGTCTACGATTAAGTTAACTAAACGAATTAGAAGAATTAAGACATGAAGCATACGAAAATTCGTTAATCTATAAAGAAAGAACGAAGAAATGGCATGATAAAAGAATCAGAAGTTCAAAAGAATTTAAAGAAGGAGACAGAGTTCTTCTTTTCAATTCACGATTCAAGCTATTTCCTGGAAAATTGAAATCAAGATGGTCTGGACCATTCATAGTCAAAAGAGTTTTCCCATACGGAACGATAGAATTAATAAATTCAAATGGGATGGAATTTAAAGTTAATGGTCACAGAGTTAAACACTACATAGATAGTCCGATGGAAGTCGACAACGAAGTTAATCACAATTTCGACACCACAGCTAACTAAGTGTGGGGAGAATCAAGTCTTTAAAGGATAATATGTATTTCTGTTTGAGTTAGATTGTCTGTTTTCGTGTAGTTCTCGAAAATGGAACCCGAATGGTCTTTCCCTAGCAGACCCTAAAGAACTAGTCTTCTCCCCACATTCTGATTTTTTATTTTTTTAGGTTTTTACAAAATGAAGACTGCCTGTGAACTAAACCATGGTCTAATGCTACACGCTTTGATCACTAAACGTAATAATGACACACTACCGAGTGAAATAGTATCAGTAATCAGAGAAAGATTGGACGGAGTTAGAAAAGAATCCAGATGCGAAGATAATAAGTTACAATTTGGTAAAGGAAAATCAAAATCCGCAGCGAAAAGAAGAGCACGACACCTAGAAAGATGTCACAAATGTGGAAAATGGTCACATGTAGGTAAATGTTCAAATAATCAAACCTATTCAAATACCGAATTTGTTACTTTATGCAGAGACAGACCGTTCATATGTTTAGAAGAAAAGACACTGAATGCTCGAGGTTACGCCTATGTAGCTATGGAAAACCAATTAAACCGACTATCTTATGAATGAGATAGATCATATAACTAAGTATACTATCTCACAGGTATGTTTGTACAGTCTTTATTTTTATTTTTTATTTTTAACCTTTTGATAATAAACGCTAATTTGTTCGCTATAAAGTATTAAATTGGTATTGAATAAAATTAGGTTTGGCGACCGAAATTATTGATATCATTCAAAAATTTATTACATCACTGCGAAATTTAACGTTTATTCTTAAGGTATAAATATCTTTAAACAATCAACCCAAAATATTTCAAAAATTCGTCATGAGTTAAATTAGGTCATGGAATCGAAATTACTTTACCGAAAAGAGGGGCGCATATTTTTGATAATATTTGATTGATTAAAGTGGGATAAAAAAACCAAAAAGATTTTTAATTTTATTTTTACCATGTTTTTAAAATTAATATATAAATCTTAAATTAAAATTGTAAACTTTGTAAAATCAATATATTTAAAATTGTAAATATTTGAAAAAATTAATATAAGTTTGGTGTGAATTTATAATATGAATTTTTAAATTAAGTTTGGTGTGAATTTTTAATTTTTAAAATATGAATTTTTAATTTTATGCATTTCAAATTTTAAGTTTGGTGTGAATTTTTAATATTAATTTTGAATTTTATATTTAAATTGTGTGAATTTAAAAACAAAAATTTACTTTATCTCATTAAGTTAAAAATATGATTTTTAAAATTCGTCGTAAGTTGAAGACTAGGTCTTTAAACCGAAATTGCTTTACCCAAGGGAGGGACGAGAACTTTTAGTATCATTATTTTTAATCTTATTGAATTAAAGTATGCCAAAAACATTAAAAAACCCCAAAAATCTTAGCTTTTGAAACAATCGCTACAAAAAGACAAATTTTAAAATTTTGTCGAAGGACGGACTAGGACATCGATCCGAAATGACCTCGTCCTAAATAACAAGGGAAACAAAATTTTAAAATTAATTACTTAATTGTTTTAATTAGTATAAGATATTTAAAAAATATATATATATATATATATATACAAACTCCGCGACTAGCGGAGTTTGAAGAGCAAAAACCCCGCGACTCGCGGAGGGACCAAATTACAGAAAAAAAAAAAAAAATCTGAACGAACAGCTCAAACCACACACCACAAAAACACATACAGCTAAAATACTGCGCGAAAAAACCCGAAAAACACCCCCAAAATCACAATTTTTAACCGTTAATCATCAAATCTTTTACTAAAATCATGTTGAGAAGGATTCTATCAAGGAATTACTCAAGAAAAACGGTAAATTTCTACACCTAAACACCATTTAATCCGAAAATTAGTGTTCTTGAGTAATTTTTTCCCCAATTTGATTTTGATGCTTTTTAGTGTAATTATGCTTAAATTGTTTATGTATTATGCTTGTATAACCTAGATTGATGCTATTTAACATGATTAGAAGCCTTAAACTTCAAATTTTAAGTAATCTAGGGTTTGTGTTCTTGAGCAATTTGGGGATTTTTGATATAAACAGGTTATGGCCGATTTTTGTCATGAATTGTTGCTAAATTAAGTAGTGTAACATGTTTAGGTAGTTAAATGATCCAAACTTTGAGCCTAAACATGATTTTGAGAATTAAAGTGGACTTTTTCAAGTCTAAAAATTCATGAACTTGATTTTTGAGAGATAATGCCATTTGAAACTTGTTTAATTGCTAGTAATGATTATTTTGACATGTTATTTGAGTTGAATGCTTATGAACTTGGCGAACATTTTCGTATATGCTTATTTGAAAAAGTGTAGATTTGATAAAAATGTGAAAATGAGCTTAAGTTTGATATAAATTGATCATGTCATTGTAATTATTTTGATTGATGATTTTGCTGACACTAATGCATGTTTGGATGCACAAAAATTGTGTTTGATGTGTTTTGCAGACTGAAAGGGGTGAATCTTCATCCCAAGCTCGTAATGCTCCTGCTGAGAATGCGGAACAACAGGAGGTAGATAACTACTACAAGCAAGATATACCTCATCCAGTCATGACATTTTCTGATATGCACTTGGAAGATTTGCATCCGAACCTGAGATTTGACAGACTTTGGATAGATTATCTAAAATACCAAAGGGGTTTGCATACTCTTCATTCTAAAGTTGTTGAGGTACCTAGGGTCATAGAATGGGGACCATTAGAAGCTGTAGAATTGGCTGGGCCAATTAGGGAATTACTTGCACAGAGGTATGGTAATTCTACTTTTAATGACTGGGTACGTTTATTCACCATGCGTAGACCTGCATATAAAGTATGGTGTGAAGAATTGTTGTGTAGTATAGAATTAAATGATCGGGTAGCTAGTTTAACCGATCGATCTTTTATTAGATTTTTGTTAGGAGGTTCGATGCGCCACATATCTTTACTAGACATGACTCAGGCTTTACGTATATATACGCCTGAGGAATTACCATCTGCTGATTGTAGAGGGTTGATACTAAATGGTAGAAAGATAGATGAAAATTTTGATACACATGGTGTATGGAGTCAAATGACAAGCCATCACCGATTCAAAGGGGGAAATTACTCTTATTTAGATATAGATAGAACTGAATTAAGAGTAATTCATAGGTTTTTAGCTAATTCGATTACACAAAGAGGTAAGAACAAGGAAAAGGTAAATGAACAGGATTTGTTTTACCATATGTGTATTCGAGACCCACAAAGCGCTGTAAGTATACCTTATTGTGTGGGTTATTATTTATCAGCTATGGTTAGGGGGATGAGACCGCATAGCATAATAGGAGGTGGTATTTTTATTACTTTGATTGCTGAATATCTCGGTGTGGATATAAGTCGGGGGGATTATTAGTAGAAGAACCAGAACCCCGCGATACAATAGGTTTAAATGTATACCATGGTGCGAAAGTTTTGAAGAGGCGAAATAACGCCGCAGTACAATACCATGGTAGACATCCACAGGTTGAGAGAAACCAACAGCAAGGTAATGTAGGAGGGGGAAATGAAATGCAAGAAATGCAAAGGTTTATAACTTCACAGGAGTACGAAAATGCTAGACAGAGAGCATTTGAAGACTGGCAAGTTCATCAAAACCAAATCATAGCTCATTGCCAACATATAGGTAGAAACTATATTCCTACTCCAAAACCCATATTCCCTCCCTGGTCTATAGAGATGCAACCACCGTATCCTACGTATAACCCTGCCGAAGCATTTTATAGCACCTATGGTTATGCATGGAACCCCTATTAGTATCAGTATCATCCCTAGTCTACTTAGTTTTATTTATTTTGTAATTTGTAATGTTGATACGTTTAATACTTATGTTAATATTGTAATAGTTTTTATAATTTTCTAACTTTTATTCTTAGATTTTAATAATTTTTGAATGTGGGGTAATATACCAAACTTCAAAAATATGTATATATGTTTGCAGTTTATCTTATGTACACAACAGGGTAAAACAATGCATTTTCAAAGACTGGCATTAAGTTCAGCAAAAGCAACTAATTTTGACGACAAGATGCAAAATATATGTGAAATAACAACAAGACGGAATGAACAAATGATGTGCACCATTTATCATTCAGCAAACAAACGCCAATATATTTGGAAACTTTGGTAAAATTTAATCATTTTCACACAAATCACCCTCAATAATTTAAATTGTTACTGATTTCTTGCAAATAAGGGCATTGCAAGATCTTAAGTGTGGAAAGGGGTTAAATTCTTTAGGATTTTAAAATTTTTATCTTAAACACTGGGTTACCATTAAAAATACTAGTAAAGCAGTAGTTGTATTAGAATCTAGTGCTCTCTGATAATAAAGAACAGCCCTAGTCTTATATACTGACTACTCAATTCTAGTAAAAATTTTCAAAATTTTCAATTAAATGAACTCAAAATCATGTTTATACATATTTATGAACGATAAAACTAGGTTTTAACACCGAAATTATTGTTACCTCAGAAAGGACATAAATTGAGAAACAAACCAAAATGTTAAAATTCATTTAAAATGGAATAGAGGACAATAAAAAAGAAAATAAAAGCCAAGTGTGGGAAAATTTACCAAGTTATCTTAAACATATGTCACATATATCTGTAACAAATAACTGAAAATACTTTTACTTTGGACTAAACTAAACTGTTTTACCCGATGAAAGAAAAGAAGAGATGGATCTACATGATGAATCAATTCCATCATTAAAAGGAAGTAAAGTCTTCCGAAAAAGACACGCGCTTCTTGATTTAGGTCAAGAAGTTGTCGTCCAGAACAGCTGTAGGTTGACGAAAAACCCAGAAAAGTCATCACTAAAATCAGTAGGAAATCCACGGACCTCAGCATTAAACAGGGTCGCCAAGTGGTCAGATTTATCCTAACCATGAGAAGGATTTATCTCGTAAAATAGGGGGCACCATGCAAATTAGCTGGATAAGACTAATGAATCAGATCCACAGAAAGGATAATCTCCTTAAAAGATCAAAAATCAGCTTTTAAGCCTGATATTACTCAATCCTTGAGATTGACCTTAAAGATTGAGAATTACAAACTCATGGAATTCAATGATATCTAAACTCGAGCTTGAACGAGAAAATATTTTGATCAAAATTATAAACCGATTTGTTTTCTGAAATCCCTATTTTCAATGCGTTCATTACCATTGAACGTAAAATCCTAGGAATTCACCTGGAATTCATTAGGTCACCTGAACTAAATCGGGTGTCAACCGTAAGAACGGTGGTTGCATAGTGGTCAAAGACAGGACCTTGTGCCAGACCGAAAAATCATAAGGGTAAGCTTTACTATTGCTCCTACCAAGGATAGTAATTGCGTCCGACACGTTATAGACCATAATTAAAAGCATGTCAGGGGACATTGCCTTAACAGTTGCTTGTTCAATGCTTTCCTTTACAACCGGACGGTAGTTTACCGAAAGGTAATATACGGGACAAGTAAACTGGATGTGTTGCTTTCCAAATACAAGGTTCGCAAGTGGGTGACACAAAACCATAAGTTTTGAGCTAAAATTTTCAAATCTGAAACCCACCAAACCCACAAAAATATTTTGCAAACACCGGTGAAGGGTTATTCCGGAAAACTTATCTAGGGTAAAAACTAGATTTAATTTTCAAAAGATCAAATGTTTTCATAAAGATCCAATTTCCTTAATGGATCTAAATTTTTATAGTCATGTGGGACTGTAAACCATATCGTTACTACCATTATTTATACCGCCGTATAGAAATCACTGATGTACAAAGTGTGAAGAATAAAGAAGTGATTCTAGTATTTCAAGACGATATTGCTTGAGGACAAGCAACGCTTAAGTGTGGGAATATTTGATAATGCTAAAAACGAACATATATTTCATAGCATTATTCCTCAAGAAAGACAAGCTTTTAGTTGCAATTGTTCTATTTACAAGTGATATTCGTTTAAATAATAAAAGGTGAAGACAAAAGACAGATTCGACGAATTGAAGACGCAAACGACCAAAAAGCTCAAAAGTACAAAATACAATCAAAGAGGTTCCAATTATTGATAAGAAACGTCTCGAAATTACAAGAGTACAAGATTCAAAACGCAAAGTACAAGATATTAAATTGTACGCAAGGACGTTCGAAAATCCGGAACCGGGACCAGAGTCAACTCTCAACGCTCGACGCAACGGACTAAAAATTACAAGTTAACTATTTATATAAATATAATATAATATAATATATAATTAATTATATAAATTATATATATATATATATATATATATATATTATATTTATATAATAAACCGTCGGTAAACAAAGAGCCAAATTGGAGTGAGCTGTATTTACAAACTCCGCGACTCGCGGAGTTTGAAGGCAAAAAGGGCCGCGAGTCGCGGAGCCCCAAATTCTGAAACTCCGTATAAAAGCAAACGAATTCTGATCGCAAAAAAAAAACATATATATCCATCCTCTCTATATCTATACGTAAATATTTATATTTATATTTTAATTTTAATTTTAATTTTAATTTTAATTTTAATTTTAATTTTAATTTTAATCCTAATAATAAGGGTATGTTAGCGAATGTTGTAAGGGTGTAAGTCGAAATTCTGTCCGTGTAACGCTACGCTATTTTTAATCATTGTAAGTTATGTTCAACCTTTTTATATTAATGTCTCGTAGCTAAGTTATTATTATGCTTATTTAATCCGAAGTAATCATGATGTTGGGCTAATTACTAAAATTGGGTAATTAAGGCTTTGTACCATAATTGGGGTTTGGACAAAAGAACGACACTTGTGGAAATTAGACTATGGGCTATTAATGGGCTTTATATTTGTTTAACTAAATGATAGTTTGTTAATGTTAATATAAAGATTTACAATTGGGCGCCCCTATAAATTACCATATACACTCGATCGGACACGATGGGCGGGGTATTTATATGTACGAATAATCGTTCATTTAACCGAACACGGGAATGGATTAATAGCCACTAGAATAATTAAAACAGGGGTGAAATTATGTACAAGGACACTTGGTATAATTGATAACAAAATATTAAAACCTTGGGTTACACTCAGTCGACATCCTGGTGTAATTATTAAACAAAGTATTAAAATCTTGTTACAGTTTAAGTCCCCAATTAGTTGGAATATTTAACTTCGGGTATAAGGATAATTTGACGAGGACACTCGCACTTTATATTTATGACTGATGGACTGTTATGGACAAAAACCAGACGGACATATTAAATAATCCAGGACAAAGGACAATTAACCCATGGGCATAAAACTAAAATCAACACGTCAAACATCATGATTACGGAAGTTTAAATAAGCATAATTCTTTTATTTCATATTTAATTTCCTTTATTTTATATTTAATTACACTTCTAATTATAGCACTTTTATTTATTGTTATTATATTTAATTGCACTTTTAATTATCGTACTTTTTAATTATCGCAAGTTTATTTTATCGCACTTTTATTATTCGCAATTTCATTATCGTTATTTACTTTACGCTTTAAATTAAGTCTTGTATTTATTTAATATTTTACATTTGGTTTTAACTGCGACTAAAGTTTTAAAATCGACAAACCGGTCATTAAACGGTAAAAAACCCCCCTTTATAATAATAATATTATTTATATATATATTTGTATTTTTATAAAAGTAAACTAATATAGCGTTAACCTTTGTTTAAAGATTTTCCCTGTGGAATGAACCGGACTTACTAAAAACTACACTACTGTACGATTAGGTACACTGCCTATAAGTGTTGTAGCAAGGTTTAAGTATATCCATTCTCTAAATAAATAAATATCTTGTGTAAAATTGTATCGTATTTAATAGTATTTCCTGCTTAAATTAATAGCTATTTTATATACACCTCGCATAACATCAGTAGGCAGTAACCTTTTCTCGTTGCATTAGAACACAACCAAAGACTTTCTTCGAAGCATCGCAGTAAACAACAAAGTCCAGTACCTTCGGGCTGTGGTCAATTTCTCCTTCAGAATCTTGAAAGCAGATTCCTGTTCTTCGGACCACTCAAACTTTTTCCATTTTTGAGTTAGCTTTGTAAGAGGTTTAGCAAGTAGGGAAAAATCTTTTATAAACCTTTGATAGTAACCGGCAAGTCCCAAAAATTGACGAATATGCTTCGCAGTCTTTGGTATCTCCCAGTTCTGAATAGCAGTAATCTTAGCTAGATCGACATGTATTCCGTTTCCATTAACAACATGTCCAAGGAATTGTACGGTTTTGAGCCAAAACTCGCACTTAGAAAATTTAGCATAAAGTTTTTCCTTTCGTAAGAGTTCAAGAATCATGCGCAAATGTTGCTAATGTTCTTCCTCACTCTTGGAGTAGATCAAAATGTCATCAATGAAAACAATGACGAATTTGTCGAGATAAGGTTTGCAAACACGGTTCATAAGATCCATGAACACAGCAGGAGCATTGGTCAAACCAAAAGGCATGACACCAAATTCATAGTGCCCATAACGAGTGCGAAAATCAGTCTTAGGAATATCGGATTCCTTGACTCTGAGTTGGTGATAACCGGATCTCAAATCAATCTTTGAATAGACGCTTGACCCTTGGAGTTGGTCGAATAAATCATCAATACACGGCAACGGATAACAGTTCTTGATAGTAAGCTTATTAAGTTCGCGGTAATCAATGCACATTCTTAACGTACCATCCTTCTTCTTACCAAATAAAATAGGAGCTCCCCATGGGGATGAGCTTGGATGAATGAAACCTTTATCCAATAGTTCTTGGAGTTGGTTGGATAATTACTTCATCTCGGAGGGTGCTAATCGGTATGGAGCTTTAGCAATAGGTGCAGCACCGGGAGTTAAATCAATTTGAAATTCAACTTGTCGAGGAGGTGGAAGACCAGAAAGATCTTTGGGAAACACATCGGGATAGTCTTTAACCATTGGTACATCGTCAATACTCTTCTCTTTCGATTCAATCATCTTAACGTGGGCTAGAATAGCTGGATAACCTTTCATAAGGTATTTGTGGGTTTTGATATATGAGACAATATTGAGATTGGAACCACTCTTTTCACCTTGGATGATGAGAGTCTCTCCATTTCCCAATGGAACATGAACAGTTTTATCGTAACACATGATAGTAGCATGTAATGGACGTAACCAATCCATTCCAACTACGACGTCAAAACTTCCGAGCTCGACCGGTAAAAGGTCTATCTTAAATTCTTTATTGGCTAAGATTAGGTTGCAGTTTTTATAGATTTTATCGACTTGCATGATCTTTCCATTGGATACTTCTACTAATCGTTTAGTTTCTAAGGGTTGAGGCTTTTCAGTAAATAGGGTACAAAAATCACTAGACACGTAACTTCTGTCGGCACCAGTATTGAATAAAATAGTGGCATAACAATTATTGACAAGATACGTACCCGTGATGACCTCATCCTTATCTCGAGCTTCATCAGCAGTGATAAAAAACGCACGACCCTTTGCAGTAGTAGTATTAGTTCCAGGAGTGGGATTATCCTTCTTCTTAGGGCAATTTTGACTAATGTGTCCCTTTTCTCCACAAGTATAACATGTAGGAGGAGCTTTGGCTGGAACAATAGCCTTATCCTTTGGAGGAGTCTTACACGTCTTAGCAACGTGTCCCACTTTCTTACACAACGAACAAATAGCAGTACACTTCCCCGGGTGATGCCTCTCACAACGAACACAGAAAGGATTGGTACCCTTATAATTCGACCTTGTGCTGTCCGTAGGCTTCTTACTAGCATTTTGAGTCGAATCTTGAGATGACTCAAATTTTCTCTTACCATCATTACCCTTGGTCTCAACCTTCTTACTAGCCGACTCTCTTCTTCTCTTGGCCAACATCAAATTTTATGCCATGAGAATCACAGCATCAAGAGTAACCTTCTCGGCAGCAATGACATTTCCCTGAACATCCTCGGGGAGACCTTCAATATATCGTTCAATCCTTCTAGCTTCTGTAGGAAACATCTCGGGACATAGAGTAGAAAGCTTAAGATAACAGTTGGTGTAGCTTTCAATATCAGTTCCCTTCACCTTGAGTTCCCAGAACTCAGCTTCAAGTTTTTAAACTTGACTTCGAGGGCAGAATTTATTATCATCATGCTTTTGAGTTCGTCCCATGGAATTGCATTAGCATTGTCAATTCCTACGGACTTGGCATGAGCAGACCACCAAGTTAAAGCATTGCCACCTAATGAGCTAGTGGCATACTTTACTCGATCGTCATCACCACAGTTGCAAATACGAAAAATGAACTCCATCTTCTCGAACCAATGAACTAGTTCGACAGCTTCTTCATTCCTTTGAATGCAGGAGGATGACAGTTTGTAAAGTACTTGTATGAACAAGGTTTTGGTTGAGGATTAACATTATTAGCTTGAGCGTTGCCTTGTGCAGCAGTGAGTAGCTGTTGGAATTACTCGGTAGTCAACACGATATTATTAACAGTAGGTGCAGCTGGACGAACCATGATGTTGCTACGTAGAAGTTGACATAAGTCGGATAAGTTAACAAATTATGGGTTTGAGCAATTACAAGTATGAATAAGATAAAGTATTGATATCACATGATATAAATAAAACACTTTATATTATTAAGGAACGAGGCGTTAAACAAGCCTTTTTAATACACGATTCGGAAATAGAAAATAGTTTAAGGCATAGCCTTTACATCGATGGAAAATGGAAAAATAACTAAGAAATATTAAGATTGAAGTAGGCTTCATATCTCTTCTTCTCGTCCTCAAACTGCTTCATTACTTTGTCCATGTTATCTTTCACAAGTTTCTCTAGCCTTTCGGTTTGAGAGTCGAGAGACTCTTTCATAAACTTCTCATATTGCTCGTTCTTTTCTTTTTGCTTTTCGTAGAGGTACTCGAGATTATCGTAAAGGTTGATAACACGACTGTTAATGGTATTGGTGTCGTACTCTCTTAAAGCAAGCTGTTTGTTGACTCAACTTCTCTCCATTTTCACTCGGACGTCAATATCCTCCTTGAGGTAAGCAAGTGATTGCTTTCCCCAAAGGGTGTTGCGTTCTTCTTCATACCTTAGCAGCATTAACTCCTTTCTTAGCTTCACATTTTCTTCCACCAATTTCTTAATTTCACGATCTTTCTCATCCATACAGACCTCCACTCTCGCCATGTAGCGAAGCAAACCCTCAATGTTCTTCTCGGTATCTTTTCGTAGGTTCAAGATCTCATACTTAGCAGCATCATTATAAGAAGGAGATCGGGCTCTATTCCTTGACGGACCAGCTTTTTCATGACATTTTCCTTTATCCTCGATTCTCGAAGTTGGATAGTATTGAGGAGACCCATGTCGAATAGTATTTGGGCTATAATTTGGTGACGGTGAGGCAAGACTTTAGGAAGGACTTCAAACAGGTCTCGAAGTTGCAGAGTGTCCAAGACCTACTTCGGTGGTAGGGTTGTGAGTTGCCTTGTTGGACTTGTTAACACTTGAGCTTGACATCCTATCATTAGGAAAGACACTTTTGATTAGAATCTTTAAGTCAAATTTAGTAAAGCATAAGTGTTAAGATTATAGGGCAATCCTAAGTGTTTAAGTCTAAGGCAGGAAAGGTTATAGTTTTCTAGATTGCTAAGGCACCCTAACTAGCAAGTAAGGCACACATAAAAATGCAATCATGGTTCTCTATAACAGCCTGATTTGCTCTGATACTAATCTATCAGACCCCCAGTTAGGGCCTGGGTGAAATGTTACTTAATATCAAATAAACCAACATATTATAATATACGAGAACAATACTAAATGATAAAATAAACTTTATTGAGTACGCAGCGGAAAATGAAATGTCGTTACAAAGGAATAAAGTAAATGTAGTAAATGCGATATCTCTTGATCCTATGTCCAAGTAGCATCACATAAGTAGTAAGCAAGAAAGCTTGAATCAATCAGCACCTGAGAAAAAACATACTAAAGTGTCAACCAAAAGGTTGAGTGAAGTTCATAGGTTTAACAAATAAGTTTGACCGTTGTTTTAGACCACAAGATTTAGTTTGTAAAGTTGATCTCGCAGGATCAAAAAGTTATGCCAATGCGTGATATTTAGACTAAACATTCAAGTTTGCCCCAAAGACAAGTTGTAGTTTAATTTCATTATTAATTAATACAATGACTTGGTCAAATGTATCGGGGACGTTATTCCCGATAGGCCTACCCCCAATAATTAAGCATGCATTCAACGAGCAATTAAAAATATCACTGTAGGGACTTAGTCGGACATACCTGGGTATAGCATAGTTTAACAGTTTGGTACTTGTGTCTAAATTGTAAAATGTAAAAACAGCATGTGTCTCACCCCAAGTAAAAGTAAATAAGTTGTGCACAATAGAAAGTAGGGATATGAAGTTCACCTTGTAAGTAGAGAGATAAGCTAGTTATTCCTCGAAATAGAAAGTTGGACGAGTGAGCAGAAAAGTCAACCTATTGACATTTAAGAGTAGTAAGTGTTTTGCCCAAGTTTAAGTTTAAGTATGTAAGTGTTTAAGTATAGTTTGTTTTACTAAGTTTCCATTCCTAGTAAGTTTGTACTTCTAGAAAGTTTCCATTTTTAGAAAGTTTCTATTTTTTGTAAGTTTCCCATTTTAGTAAGTTTATAATTAGAAAGTTTCTATTTTTTAAAAATGTTTCCATTTTAGGATACTTGCCATATTAGATATACTTCCAATCACCCCTTTCCCTTCGAATGGCCATTTCAAGTCTAGGGGCTTGAGCTATAGGATCCTTTAAATCGGAAAATCCAAATCCTTCCGCCTAGAGTTTCGTAGAAACCATTCGTCAAGAAAGTTCGAAGATCTATATATATCCAATATATATCCAAAAATGTTTTTATGCATTATAATATAAGTAGTATAGTATATGTGTTAATAAGAGTATAAGTGTAAATGTGAAATATTAGTATAAGTAATATTAGGGTTTCATTAATTAATTAGGTTTAATTAATTAAAGTAGTATTTTAATGATTAGGGTTTGTAATAAATGTCTAGGGTTTAATTAATGTCCTAGGGTTTAATAAATTAGGGTTTTAATAAATTAGGGTTTAGTAAATTAGGGTTTAGGTAATTAGGGTTTTATTTAATGTAGTAATGATTAGGTAATGATTAGGATTTTAATAATTAAAGTAGTATTAGGATTTTAGGGTTTTAATTAATGTAGTATAGTTTAGGTGTAATTAAGGTTTAATATATATATATATATATATATGTCTATATATTTTCGTGTATATGTATATATATATATATAGTATTTATATTTTTTTTATATGTATATACTCGTATATATATATGTATATATATGTTTTATATATTTTCTTTTACAAATAGGCATAGTGTATCTATTTATGGTATGTACATATCTAGTTACCCTTTTAAACATTAACAAATCTTCTAACAATATTTAGGGTTTGGAAGATCAAACTAAAAATCTTTTTTTTATATATATACCGTAGGTATATGTATATGTATTTATATATATATATTTTTTTTACAAGAACAATATATATGTATATGAACTAGTATGAATACGATTATGATTATAACATGAATTGAAAGTAAACTTTAAGAGTTTTGGATCTAGGGTTTGTTACCTTGATGAAGATGGATGAAGATTAACAAGAAAAGTTGATGAACAATTAAAGATGATGATCAAAACCTTGAAGATTTGAAGAACACCTTTAAGATCTACGAAGAACGCGAAGAACACTTGTAGATCACTTGGAAAACCCTTGAAGGTGGTGATGGATTTCGATGGTGATGGTGGTGGTGGTTTCGGTTTTGGCCGAAACTAGGGAGAGAGGGAGAGAGATTTTGAGAGAGAGTTGTAATTGTGATTTGGTACATTGAATGGGTTAGCTTAGGCCTCTATTTATAGGAGTGTTAGGAGGATTCTAGAATTAGGGTTTAATTAGGAATTACTTAGGGAACAAGTTGGCTTGAAGAGGGGGTTATGGGATGATGGTTGTCGAAAATTAGAGGGGTATTTTAGGCAATTCACTTATTATTATTTTTAAATTTCGGCTAGGGCATTTTTAAGGAGGGTTTTGGGACTTTTCACTTTAAACCTTATACTTTAGATTAGCTTAAATGATTCCTTAATTATCCCAGTTTAATTATTTTAAGTACACAATATTTATTTGTTCATGAAAGTTAATTATCTTATTATTTTTATTAACTTGTCAATTAATGTACAAAGTTAATTAGTATATTTTATAATTCTTAACGCTTAACCATTATCGATTAAAGTTTAATTATTAAGTTTAATTATATTGTTGGGCATTTAATACGGAAAAGTATAGAATGGAAAAATGAGGGTCGTTATATCTTGCCATTTTCTACACGATGATACTTCAGATTAATTCAAAGTGTATAATTCAATTGTAGGCAATAAGTTTTGCAAACTTTAATTATCATCAATACTCAGATGTTTTGATGTTAATGTTCTTCACATTTTCACTCTTCATTAGTGTCAATGAGTTTGTAACTAGATTAAGATTTTCACAAAGTTCGTATGTGTTCTAGACTTTTGAAATCATCATCAACACATGTTTTGACATTCAACATTATTACACTCAATTAGCAACAATGTCATTCATATCATATGAACAATGCTTCTATGAAAATCTAACCTAGATGTATAATGAACCCTAGAATTGTCCAAAGTTAAATCAATGCATAGATATACTACAATCATTACTACAATCGTTTCTAAATTGTTCTTCAAGAACAATTTCAATTGTTTGCATCAATTTAAGTTTTGATTCATTCTAGTTAGGGTTTCTTCATAACCCTAATTCATCATAAAAACACAATTGAATACTAGGAAAGCAAGGATTAATCATACCGAAAGTAGGAATTGAAATTGAAGGAATGAGCGTTCTTCTTTGTGTGGTCGATCTCCTCAGCCTTGTGTAAGTGTGTGTGTTTTGAAGTGGGTTGAAAAGAAATAAAAGTGAGGGTTTAGTTTAATTTAAAATACAATCAGACCACGCACGTCGAAGCACGGTCAACCGTGGGGTTAGCCGTACATGAATTTGTACACGTACAGGACAGAAATCTGCGGTCGAGTATACGGTCAGCCGTGGTGCTGCCGTGGATCCTTCTGATCACTTATTTCTTCACTTCTTCTTTCTTCGAACGCGTTTTGACGATTCTTAGGTTCTAAAGAATACTTGAGGACAAGTTTTCTTTTCCTAACATTAAATGATTACATCCTCCCAATGTTTAATCATCAATGACACGTAATATACTATATCTATATATGTGTGTGTGTGTGTGTGTATGTATATATATATATATATATATATATATATATATATATATATATATATATTCATATTCAATCATTCACATAGTATACACAAGACGCATCAATCTAGTATTTAGCATGCAATACATATTTTCACATAAACACACAATCCTAAGGCAAGTAAGCTTCCTACACTAATCTTTTAAACTCACTTTTCAAAAACAATTTTGCATTTGTAAGAAAAACCTTTCATTAATACAAAGTCTTTTTGAGAAGGTTATTCTCATTAGCATTTTGATCATTGATTTTGATTGATATTAAAATTACCCAATCCTTGACTTATCCCTACCATGGAATTGCTAGCTTGGTCCATTTTTTTTCCATATTTTCAATTTTCCTAATAATAGACAATGGACTTTGATTACAAGATTTGTGTTTGCTAGAGTCGTGACATATATTCATTTCTTGTTTACCTCTTGATGAATCACAAATAGTTATCCTTTCAAGTTTTCTCTTCAAGGTGTTATTTTCATCAATTAAAACTTTGTTAAGTTGTCCAGCTTTATGTAATTCTTTCTCCAAAAGTTTTACTTTGTCACGACTAGTATCATACACATATTTAATAGTCTTGTAATCATCTAACAATTCTTCATAATTAGAAGGATAGAATACATGTACCTCATTGCAATCCATGCTTGAGACATCATCTTCTTTGAATGGAGATTCAACCTCTTCTTCACTTTGACCATCTTGATCCAAATCATTTCAAGAACTCATGAGGCAAAAGTCTTCATTTTCATTCAACCCTTTTGCTTGAGAATTACCAACATTTTCTAAATCCTTCTCTATTCCTTTACCCTTTAAGCTCCTAGAGTTTAAATCTTCTTGAGAACATAGTGAATCCCAACATTATTTTGCACTTTCACATGAGATTATCTTTAATCTTTCTTCACTAGGAAGAATTCCATGAAGTAGTGAAATTGCATCAAATTGTTTCAAAACATCATTGTTTTGAAATGTTGACTTCACTAGTCTTGAACAAGCTTGTGGTACAAAGTCTCCTACTTTGATTATTCTCAATAAGTAGTAATCCTTGGATTTGAGATAAGACTCAAATCTTAATTTCCACACATCAATATTCATCTTATCAAAAATTGGTGCTTCTTTCACCAATTCTTCCAAGTATCCCATACTTTAAGTTGATCCGAGAATCGTTGACTCAAGTTTTTGCACAAAACGAATTTTGACACTTTCAAAAACGTTTGTTGAAATATCCCGTTCATATTGATTATAAATGTTCCATATTAATTGATTTTGTCGAGAGATTTTGACCTCTATATGAGACGTTTTTCAAAGACTGCATTCATTTTTAAAACAACCATAACCTTTATTTTATCGATAAAGGTTTAAAAAGCATTACGTAGATTATCAAATAATGATAATCTAAAATATACCGTTTACATACGACCATTACATAATGGTTTACAATAAGAATATATTACATCAAAATAAGTTTCTTGAATGCAGTTTTTACACAATATCATACAAGCATGGACTCCAAATCTTGTCCTTATTTTAGTATGCAACAGCGGAAGCTCTTAATAATCACCTGAGAATAAACATGCTTAAAACGTCAACAAAAATGTTGGTGAGTTATAGTCCTACTTTTGAAATCTAAGAAATGATCCAAGAAGATATAAGTTCACATGAGCCCGCTTCCATACAAAAGGCGAGTCGAATGGCTCATAAACTCATAAATAAGATTGAGGAAAGAGTTAAAGAGCAGACGGCCGAAGAACCCAACACGAAACAAATCAAAAGAAAGTGGGAAGAAACCAGTGACAAGGGTCACAATTTTAACAATCAACACAACAATCACAACTTCAATCGCACCAATTATCGCAACAACAAACGCAACAACAATCGTTCCAACAACAACTACAACAACCATCCTAACAACAATAACCACCACAATAATCGTCCCAACATCAATAACAACCGCAAAAACAACAATTCCTATAACAATAATAATCAGAAAAAGCCATGCCAAAGGTGTGAAGAGTACCACCCAAATGAGTTCTGCATGACATTTTGCACCAAGTGTAAAAGAACTGGCCATGGTGCGAGAAAGTGTGAGGTCTTCAGCCCAATGAATAACAGAAATAAAAGAACAGATAATGTCGGAACAAGTAATGCCGCCTTTGTTTGTTATGGATGTGGAAAACCGGGCCACATTAGGAGTAATTGCCCGAACCCAGAGAAAAATAATGGGCAAAGTCGTGGAAGAGTTTTCAATATTAATACGGCAGAAGCGCAGGAAGACCCGGAGCTTATTACGGGTACGTTTCTCATTGACAATAAATATGCTTATGTTTTATTTGATTCGGGTGCGGATAGGAGCTATATGAGTAGAGATTTTTGTGCCAAATTAAGTTGTCCATTGACGCCTTTGGATAATAAATTTTTACTGGAATTAGCAAATGGTAAATTAATTTCAGCAGATAATATATGTCGGAATCGAGAAATTAAACTGGTTAGCGAAACATTTAAGATTGATTTAATACCAGTAGAGTTAGGGAGTTTTGATGTGATAATCGGTATGGACTGGTTGAAAGAGGTGAAAGCAGAGATTGTTTGTTACAAAAATGCGATTCGCATCATACGAGAAAAAGGAAAACCCTTAATGGTGTACGGTGAAAAGAGCAACGCGAAGCAAAATCTTATTAGTAATTTGAAGGCGCAAAAACTAATAAGAAAAGGTTGCTATGCTGTTTTAGCACATGTCGAGAAAGTACAAACCGAAGAAAAGAACATCAATGATGTTCCCGTCGCAAAAGAGTTTCCCGATGTATTTTCAAAAGAATTACCGGGATTACCTCCACACCGATCTGTTGAATTTCAAATAGACTTGGTACCAGGAGCTACACCAATAGCCCGTGCTCCATATAGACTTGCACCCAGCAAAATGAAGGAACTACAGAGCTAATTATAGGAACTTTTAGAGCGAGGTTTCATTCGACCAAGCACGTCACCGTGAGGAGCCCCTGTTTTGTTTGTCAAGAAGAAAGATGGTACATTCAGGTAGTGTATCGACTACCGAGAGTTGAACAAACTTACCATCAAGAACCGTTACCTACTACCGAGAATCGACGACTTATTTGATCAACTACAAGGTTCGTCAGTTTATTCGAAGATTGATTTACGTTCCGGATATCATCAACTGCGGGTGAAGGAGGATGATATTCCGAAGACTGCTTTTAGGACGCGCTACGGTCATTACGAGTTTATGGTTATGCTGTTTGGTTTAGCTAACGCACCAGCTGTGTTCATGGACCTCATGAACCGAGTGTGTGGGCCATATCTTGACAAGTTTGTCATTGTCTTCATCGATGACATACTTATCTACTCAAAGAATGATCAAGAGCACGAAGAACATTTGAGAAAAGTGCTAGAGTTGTTAAGGAAAGAAAAACTATACGCCAAGTTTTCAAAGTGTGCATTTTGGTTGGAAGAAGTTCAATTTCTCGGTCACATAGTGAACAAAGAAGGTATTCAGGTGGATCCGGCAAAGATTGAAACCGTTGAAAAATGGGAAACCCCGAAAACTCCGAAGCATATACGCCAATTTTTAGGACTAGCTGGTTACTACAGAAGATTCATCCAAGATTTTTCCAAAATAGCAAAACCCTTGACTGCATTATTTCATAAAGGGAAGAAATTTGAATGGAAGGATGAGCAGGAGAAAGCCTTTCAATTGTTGAAGAAAAAGTTAACTACGGCACCTATATTATCATTGCCTGAAGGGAATGATTATTTTGTGATATATTGTGACGCCTCAAAGCAAGGCCTCGGTTGTGTATTAATGCAACGAACGAAGGTAATTGCTTATGCGTCTAGACAATTGAAGATTCACGAGCAGAATTATACGATACATGATTTGGAATTAGGCGCGGTTGTTTTTGCATTAAAGACTTGGAGACACTACTTATATGAGGTCAAAAGTATCATATATACCGACCACAAAAGTATCCAGCATATATTTAATCAGAAACAACTGAACATGAGGCACCGTAGATGGATTGAATTGTTAAATGATTACGATTTCGAGATTCGTTACCACCCAGGGAAGGCGAATGTGGTGGCCGACGCTTTGAGTAGAAAGGACAGAGAACCTATGCAGGTAAAAGCTATGAATATAATTATTCGTACTAACCTTACTACTCAAATAAAGGAGGCGCATGTAGTAACCCGAACTTTTCCATGTTTATATATATTAATTGAGATTGATATTTACATGATTAAATGTTTCCAACATGTTAAGCAATCAAACTTGTTAAGACTTGATTAATTGAAATATGTTTCATATAGACAATTGACCACCCAAGTTGACCGGTGATTAACGAACGTTAAAACTTGTAAAAACTATATGATGACATATATATGGATATATATATAGTTAACATGATACTATGATAAGTAAACATATCATTAAGTATATTAACAATGAACTACATATGTAAAAACAAGACTACTAACTTAATGATTTTTAAACGAGACATATATGTAACGATTATCGTTGTAAAGACATTTAATGTATATATATCATATTAAGAGATATTCATACATGATAATATCATGATAATATAATAATTTAAAATCTCATTTGATATTATAAACATTGGGTTAACAACATTTAACAAGATCGTTAACCTAAAGGTTTCAAAACAACACTTACATTTAACGACTAACGATGACTTAACGACTCAGTTAAAATGTATATACATGTAGTGTTTTAATATGTATTTATACACTTTTGAAAGACTTCAATACACTTATCAAAATACTTTTACTTAACAAAAATGCTTACAATTACATCCTCGTTCAGTTTCATCAACAATTCTACTCGTATGCACCCGTATTCGTACTCGTACAATACACAGCTTTTAGATGTATGTACTATTGGTATATACACTCCAATGATCAGCTTTTAGCAGCCCATGTGAGTCACCTAACACATGTGGGAACCATCATTTGGCAACTAGCATGAAATATCTCACAAAATTACAAAAATATGAGTAATCATTCATGACTTATTTACATGAAAACAAAATTACATATCCTTTATATCTAATCCATACACCAACGACCAAAAACACCTACAAACACTTTCATTCTTCAATTTTCTTCATCTAATTGATCTCTCTCAAGTTCTATCTTCAAGTTCTAAGTGTTCTTCATATATTCTACAAGTTCTAGTTAAATAAAATCAAGAATACTTTCAAGTTTGCTAGCTCACTTCCAATCTTGTAAGGTGATCATCCAACCTCAAGAAATCTTTGTTTCTTACAGTAGGTTATCATTCTAATACAAGGTAATAATTATATTCAAACTTTGGTTCAATTTCTATAACTATAACAATCTTATTTCAAGTGATGATCTTACTTGAACTTGTTTTCGTGTCATGATTCTGCTTCAAGAACTTCGAGCCATCCAAGTATCCGTTGAAGCTAGATCCATTTTTCTCTTTTCCAGTAGGTTTATCCAAGGAACTTAAGGTAGTAATGATGTTCATAACATCATTCGATTCATACATATAAAGCTATCTTATTGGAAGGTTTAAACTTGTAATCACTAGAACATAGTTTAGTTAATTCTAAACTTGTTCGCAAACAAAAGTTAATCCTTCTAACTTGACTTTTAAAATCAACTAAACACATGTTCTATATCTATATGATATGCTAACTTAATGATTTAAAATCTGGAGACACGAAAAACACCGTAAAACCGGATTTACGCCGTCGTAGTAACACCGCGGGCTGTTTTGGGTTAGTTAATTAAAAACTATGATAAACTTTGATTTAAAAGTTGTTATTCTGAGAAAATGATTTTTATTATGAACATGAAACTATATCCAAAAATTATGGTTAAACTCAAAGTGGAAGTATGTTTTCTAAAATGGTCATCTAGATGTCGTTAATTTCGACTGAAATGACTACCTTTACAAAAACGACTTGTAACTTATTTTTTCGACTATAAACCTATACTTTTTCTGTTTAGATTCATAAAATAGAGTTCAATATGAAACCATAGCAATTTGATTCACTCAAAACGGATTTAAAATGAAGAAGTTATGGGTAAAACAAGATTGGATAATTTTTCTCATTTTAGCTACGTGAAAATTGGTAACAAATCTATTCCAACCATAACTTAATCAACTTGTATTGTATATTATGTAATCTTGAGATACCATAGACACGTATACAATGTTTCAACCTATCATGTCGACACATCTATATATATTTCGGAACAACCATAGACACTCTATATGTGAATGTTGGAGTTAGCTATACAGGGTTGAGGTTGATTCCAAAATATATATAGTTTGAGTTATGATCAATACTGAGATACGTATACACTGGATCGTGGATTGATTCAAGATAATATTTGTTGATTTATTTCTGTACATCTAACTGTGGACAACTAGTTGTAGGTTACTAACGAGGACATCTGACTTAATAAACTTAAAATATCAAAATATATTAAAAGTGTTGTAAATATATTTTGAACATACTTTGATATATATGTATATATTGTTATAGGTTCGTGAATCAACCAGTGGCCAAGTCTTACTTCCCGACGAAGTAAAAATCTGTGAAAGTGAGTTATAGTCCCACTTTTAAAATCTAATATTTTTGGGATGAGAATACATGCAGGTTTTATAAATGATTTACAAAATAGACACAAGTACGTGAAACTACATTCTATGGTTGAATTATCGAAATCGAATATGCCCCTTTTTATTAAGTCTGGTAATCTAAGAATTAGGGAACAGACACCCTAATTGACGCGAATCCTAAAGATAGATCTATTGGGCCTAACAAACCCCATCCAAAGTACCGGATGCTTTAGTACTTCGAAATTTATATCATATCCGAAGGGTGTCCCGGAATGATGGGGATATTCTTATATATGCATCTTGTTAATGTCGGTTACCAGGTGTTCACCATATGAATGATTTTTATCTCTATGTATGGGATGTGTATTGAAATATGAAATCTTGTGGTCTATTATTATAATTTGATATATATAGGTTAAACCTATAACTCACCAACATTTTTGTTGACGTTTTAAGCATGTTTATTCTCAGGTGATTATTAAGAGCTTCCGCTGTCGCATACTTAAATAAGGACGAGATTTGGAGTCCATGCTTGTATGATATTGTGTAAAAACTGCATTCAAGAAACTTATTTTGTTGTAACATATTTGTATTGTAAACCATTATGTAATGGTCGTGTGTAAACAGGATATTTTAGATTATCATTATTTGATAATCTACGTAAAGCTTTTTAAATCTTTATTGATGAAATAAAGGTTATGGTTTGTTTTAAAATGAATGCAGTCTTTGAAAAACGTCTCATATAGAGGTCAAAACCTCGCAACGAAATCAATTAATATGGAACGTTTTTAATCAATAAGAACGGGACATTTCAGTTGGTATCCGAGCGTTGGTCTTAGAGAACCAGAATTTTGCATTAGTGTGTCTTATCGAGTTTGTTAGGATGCATTAGTGAGTCTGGACTTCGACCGTGTTTACTTGAAAAATGATTGCTTAACAAATTTTGTTGGAAACTATATATTTTTAACATGTGAATATTATGTGATATATTAATCTCTTAACGCGTTTGATATTATGTGATAGATGTCTACCTCTAGAACAAGTCCCATTGACTCACCTAATAATAATGAAGAGTCAAATGTAAATTGGAATGATTCGTGGACTGATTCACAAGTTCCCGAAGAGGAACCGGAAGAAGAGTCGGAACCGGAAGAAGAATCGGAACCGGAAGAAGAATCGGAACCGGATGAAGAAATAGAACCGGTGGGGGAAATAATAAAACGGTTAAGTAAAAGAAAATCCTCAACCAACCGACCAAGGTTAATTATGGTCAATGGTGTTTCCGCCAAGGAAGCAAAATATTGGGAGGATTACCAATTCTCCGATGAATCGGATTCCGACGAGAATTCCGATGATGTTATAGAAATTACCCCAACTGAATTTAAAAAGGCAAAAGAAAATAATAAGGGAAAGGGCATAAAAATAGAGAAATCTAATTCCAACCCCTATGAACTTTATATGTATCGTCAACCCCCGAAGCCCTTAAGTTGTAACAATGACCCGGGAACCTCTAAACCACCAGGTTTTTCTAAACCAATGTGGAAAATGACGGCTCGTATTAGGGGAACATCATATATCCCTAGAAACTTGGCAAAACGAACCAAAACCGAAGAAGAAGAAACAAGCGAGTCGGAATAAGATAGTTGTATTCGTGTGGTGTAATATATGTAATATAGTGTGCTTATGCTTTATGATATATGTAAAAATTGCTTGTATTAATAAGTATTTTTTTTATGAATCTAACTCTTGTCTATTTTACAGTATAAAAACACAAAATGGATAGACAACCCAATATTTTAAGAGACCTACCCGGAGACATGATTGATGAAATCTTGTCTAGAGTCGGTCAGAATTCTTCGGCACAACTATTTAAGGCGAGATCAGTTTGTAAGACATTCGAAGAACGTTCCAAGAATGCCTTGGTTTATAAAAGGCTTTCGTTCGAAAGATGGGGGATATCACATTGGGAAATCCATAAGTTACGATGTGTTTACTTTGACGCATATATTGCGGGAAACCCAAATGCTATTTTACGCAATGGGTTAAGAAATTATTTTGACTCAATATATCCGAATATTGGACTTCGTGATTTAGAAAAAGCGGCTAACATGCAACATAAAGAAGCATGTTATGCTTATGGATTAGTAATGTTCGCTTCTCACCAAAGTGAGAACAAGAACATCGGGCTACAACTATTAAACAAAACGTTCCCACAAGTGACGGAGTCGGTAATTGGGGTAAGAAATGAGGTTTTTAGATTGTTACGGGACTGTTGGACATTACGTAACCCTCGTCCCTTTGACGACGTTACAACACGCTGTCTTATCAACGGCCATAACGGTTATGTTCCACAAGACCAAGGATGGGAAGTAATCCTAGTAAAACCAGAATGCATGACTTGTTTCTGGACGTATGAATTTCGTTTCTTTATTGCCTTTGCTGAACGACTTGTGTACTAGCTAGAATTATCTTTATAACCATCTTGTATCAAATTTATTGTGTGCTATATTTCATGCTATATGTAAAATAAGCGGTATTGTAAGTTTGTAAAATATTGTGTAAAAGTTTGAACGCGAAATATTATTATAATCAGTTTTTCATATAGAATTGTAGTAGTTGAATTGTATATTAGCTACTAAGTATGAACTTAACGGGTAGGTACTACCCGAATTTAAACTTATAAAACGCTAATATGAAGAAAAATCTTTTATAAATGAGTTCATATTATGCTGCGAAATACTATTAACTACTCTTAATATTCTGTATGATTAACTTGTTCCATTTGACTATTTTGAAGGAAATGGCACCGACTACTCGACACACCGTGAATATGAATGAAGAGGAATTCCGTACTTTTCTAGCTTCAAACATAGCCGCAGTACAGGCTGCGCTACATACCAATAATAACCTTGGATCTAGCAGTACAGGAAATCGTGTAGGATGCACCTACAAAGAATTCACTGCCTGCAAACCTTTGGAATTTGATGGAACCGAAGGACCGATCGGATTGAAACGGTGGACCGAGAAGGTCGAATCGGTGTTTGCCATAAGTAAGTGTACTGAAGAGGACAAAGTGAAGTACGCTACGCATACCTTCACAGGTTCTGCGTTAACATGGTGGAATACCTATCTAGAGCAAGTGGGACAAGACGATGCGTACGCACTACCGTGGTCAGCATTAAAGCACTTGATGAACGAGAAATACCGTCCCAGAACCGAGGTCAATAAGCTCAAGACAGAACTTAGAGGGTTACGAACCCAAGGATTTGATATTACCACGTACGAAAGACGATTCACAGAATTGTGCCTATTGTGTCCGGGAGCATTCGAAGATGAGGAAGAGAAGATCGACGCGTTTGTGAAAGGATTACCGGAAAGAATCCAAGAAGATATAAGTTCACACGAGCCCGCCTCCATACAACAGGCATGTAGAATGGCTCACAAACTAGTGAACCAGATTGAAGAAAGAATTAAAGAACAGACTGCTGAAGAGGCCAATGTGAAGCAAGTCAAAAGAAAGTGGGAAGAAAACGGTGATAAGAATCACCAATACAACAACAACAGCAATTACAACAATAATCGCAACAATTATCCCAACAATCGCAACATCAATCGCAACTACAACAAATGGCCCAACAACAACAACAACAACAACAATAACAACAACAACAGCAACTACAACAATTATCCCAACAACAATAATAACCGCAACAACAACAACAATCAGAAGCAGCTATGCCAAAGGTGTGAAAAGTATCACTCGGGGTTCTGCACCAAATTTTGCAACAAGTGTAAAAGAAATGGTCATAGCGCGGCGAAGTGTGAGGTCTACGGACCAGGGGTTAATAGAACGAAAGGAACAAATGGTGTCGGAACGAGTAATGGCGGAGCAAGTAGTGTCGGAGCAAGTTATGCCAATGTAGTTTGTTATAAATGTGGAAAATCGGGCCACATTATTAGAAATTGCCCGAACCAGGAGAACACGAATGGACAAGGCCGCGGAAGAGTTCAATATTAACGCGGCAGAGGCACAGGAAGACCCGGAGCTTGTTACGGGTACGTTTCTTATTGACAATAAATCTGCTTACGTTTTATTTGATTCGGGTGCGGATAGAAGCTATATGAGTAGAGATTTTTGTGCTAAATTAAGTTGTCCATTGACGCCTTTGGATAGTAAATTTTTACTCGAATTAGCAAATGGTAAATTAATTTCAGCAGATAATATATGCCGGAATCGAGAAATTAAACTGGTTAGCGAAACATTTAAGATTGATTTGATACCAGTAGAGTTAGGGAGTTTTGATGTGATAATCGGTATGGACTGGTTGAAAGAAGTGAAAGCAGAGATCGTTTGTTACAAAAATGCAATTCGCATTATACGAGAAAATGGAAAACCCTTAATGGTGTACGGAGAAAAGGGCAACACGAAGCTACATCTTATTAGTAATTTGAAGGCACAAAAACTAATAAGAAAAGGTTGCTATGCTGTTCTAGCACACGTCGAGAAAGTACAAACTGAAGAAAAGAGCATCAATGATGTTCCCATTGCAAAAGAATTTCCCGATCTATTTCTGAAAGAATTACCGGGATTACCCCCACATCGATCCGTTGAATTTCAAATAGATCTTGTACCAGGAGCTGCACCAATAGCTCGTGCTCCTTACAGACTCGCACCCAGCGAGATGAAAGAACTACAAAGCCAATTATAAGAGCTTTTAGAGCGTGGTTTCATTCGACCAACCACATCACCGTGGGGAGCTCCTGTTTTGTTTGTCAAGAAGAAAGATGGTACATTCAGGTTGTGTATCGACTACCGAGAGTTGAACAAACTTACCATCAAGAATCGCTACCCACTACCGAGAATCGACGACTTATTTGATCAACTACAAGGCTCGTCTGTTTATTCAAAGATTGACTTACGTTCCGGGTATCATCAAATGCGGGTGAAAGAAGATGATATTCCAAAGACTGCTTTCAGAACACGTTACGGTCATTATGAGTTTATGGTCATGCCGTTTGGTTTAACTAATGCACCAGCTGTGTTCATGGACCTTATGAACCGAGTGTGTGGACCATACCTTGACAAGTTTGTCATTGTTTTCATTGATGACATACTTATTTACTCAAAGAATGACCAAGAACACGGTGAACATTTGAGAAAGGTGTTAGAAGTATTGAGGACGGAAGAATTGTACGCTAAGTTTTCAAAGTGTGCATTTTGGTTGGAAGAAGTTCAATTCCTCGGTAACATAGTGAACAAAGAAGGTATTAAGGTGGATCCGGCAAAGATAGAAACTGTTGAAAAGTGGGAAACCCCGAAAACTCCGAAACACATACGCCAGTTTTTAGGACTAGCTGGTTACTACAGAAGGTTCATCCAAGACTTTTCCAGAATAGCAAAACCCTTGACTGCATTAACGCATAAAGGGAAGAAATTTGAATGGAATGATGAACAAGAGAAAGCGTTTCAGTTATTGAAGAAAAAGCTAACTACGGCACCTATATTGTCATTGCCTGAAGGGAATGATGATTTTGTGATTTATTGTGACGCATCAAAGCAAGGTCTCGGTTGTGTATTAATGCAACGAACGAAGGTGATTGCTTATGCGTCTAGACAATTGAAGATTCACGAACAAAATTATACGACGCATGATTTGGAATTAGGCGCGGTTGTTTTTGCATTAAAGACTTGGAGGCACTACTTATATGGGGTCAAAAGTATTATATATACCGACCACAAAAGTCTTCAACACATATTTAATCAGAAACAACTGAATATGAGGCAGCGTAGGTGGATTGAATTATTGAATGATTACGACTTTGAGATTCGTTACCACCCGGGGAAGGCAAATGTGGTAGCCGATGCCTTGAGCAGGAAGGACAGAGAACCCATTCGAGTAAAATCTATGAATATAATGATTCATAATAACCTTACTACTCAAATAAAGGAGGCGCAACAAGGAGTTTTAAAAGAGGGAAATTTAAAGGATGAAATACCCAAAGGATCGGAGAAGCATCTTAATATTCGGGAAGACGGAACCCGGTATAGGGCTGAAAGGATTTGGGTACCAAAATTTGGAGATATGAGAGAAATGGTACTTAGAGAAGCTCATAAAACCATATACTCAATACATCCTGGAACGGGGAAGATGTACAAGGATCTCAAGAAACATTTTTGGTGGCCGGGTATGAAAGCCGATGTTGCTAAATACGTAAGAGAATGTTTGACGTGTTCTAAGGTCAAAGCTGAGCATCAGAAACCATCAGGTCTACTTCAACAACCCGAAATCCTGGAATGGAAATGGGAAAACATTACCATGGATTTCATCACTAAATTGCCAAGGACTGCAAGTGGTTTTGATACTATTTGGGTAATAGTTGATCGTCTCACCAAATCAGCACACTTCCTGCCAATAAGAGAAGATGACAAGATGGAGAAGTTAGCACGACTGTATTTGAAGGAAGTCGTCTCCAGACATGGAATACCAATCTCTATTATCTCTGATAGGGATGGCAGATTTATTTCAAGATTCTGGCAGACATTACAGCAAGCATTAGGAACTCGTCTAGACATGAGTACTGCCTATCATCCACAAACTGATGGGCAGAGCGAAAGGACGATACAAACGCTTGAAGACATGCTTCGAGCATGTGTTATTGATTTCGGAAACAGTTGGGATCGACATCTACCGTTAGCAGAATTTTCCTACAACAACAGCTACCATTCAAGCATTGAGATGGCGCCGTTTGAAGCACTTTATGGTAGAAAGTGCAGGTCTCCGATTTGTTGGAGTGAAGTAGGGGATAGACAGATTACGGGTCCGGAGATTATACAAGAAACTACCGAGAAGATCATCCAAATTCAACAACGGTTGAAAACCGCCCAAAGTCGAAAAAAGAGCTACGCTGACATTAAAAGAAAAGATATAGAATTTGAAATTGGAGAGATGGTCATGCTTAAAGTTGCACCTTGGAAAGGCGTTGTTCGATTTGGTAAACGAGGGAAATTAAATTCAAGGTATATTGGACCATTCAAGATTATCGATCGTGTCGGACCAGTAGCTTACCGACTTGAGTTACCTCAACAACTCGCGGCTGTACATAACACTTTCCACGTCTCGAATTTGAAGAAATGTTTTGCTAAAGAAGATCTCACTATTCCGTTAGATGAAATCCAAATCAACGAAAAACTTCAATTCATCGAAGAACCCGTCGAAATAATGGATCGTGAGGTTAAAAGACTTAAGCAAAACAAGATACCAATTGTTAAGGTTCGATGGAATGCTCGTAGAGGACCCGAGTTCACCTGGGAGCGTGAAGATCAGATGAAGAAGAAATACCCGCATCTATTTCAAGAAGATTCGTCAACACCTTCAACAGCTTAAAATTTCGGGACGAAATTTATTTAACGGGTAGGTACTGTAGTGACCCGAACTTTTCCATGTTTATATATATTAATTGAGATTGATATTTACATGATTAAATGTTTCCAACATGTTAAGCAATCAAACTTGTTAAGACTTGATTAATTGAAATATGTTTCATATAGACAATTGACCACCCAAGTTGACCGGTGATTCACGAACGTTAAAACTTGTAAAAACTATATGATGACATATATATGGATATATATATAGTTAACATGATACTATGATAAGTAAACATATCATTAAGTATATTAACAATGAACTACATATGTAAAAACAAGACTACTAACTTAATGATTTTTTAACGAGACATATATGTAACGATTATCGTTGTAAAGACATTTAATGTATATATATCATATTAAGAGATATTCATACATGATAATATCATGATAATATAATAATTTAAAATCTCATTTGATATTATAAACATTGGGTTAACAACATTTAACAAGATCGTTAACCTAAAGGTTTCAAAACAACACTTACATGTAACGACTAACGATGACTTAACGACTCAGTTAAAATGTATATACATGTAGTGTTTTAATATGTATTTATACACTTTTGAAAGACTTCAATACACTTATCAAAATACTTTTACTTAACAAAAATGCTTATAATTACATCCTCGTTCAGTTTCATCAACAATTCTACTCGTATGCACCCGTATTCGTACTCGTACAATACACAGCTTTTAGATGTATATACTATTGGTATATACACTCCAATGATCAGCTCTTAGCAGCCCATGTGAGTCACCTAACACATGTGGAAACCATCATTTGGCAACTAGCATGAAATATCTCATAAAATTACAAAAATATGAGTAATCATTCATGACTTATTTACATGAAAACAAAATTACATATCCTTTATATCTAATCCATACACCAACGACCAAAAACACCTAAAAACACTTTCATTCTTCAATTTTCTTCATCTAATTGATCTCTCTCAAGTTCTATCTTCAAGTTCTAAGTGTTCTTCATATATTCTACAAGTTCTAGTTACATAAAATCAAGAAATCTTTGTTTCTTACAGTAGGTTATCATTCTAATACAAGGTAATAATCATATTCAAACTTTGGTTCAATTTCTATAACTATAACAATCTTATTTCAAGTGATGATCTTACTTGAACTTGTTTTCGTGTCATGATTCTGCTTCAAGAACTTCGAGCCATCCAAGTATCCGTTGAAGCTAGATCCATTTTTCTCTTTTCCAGTAGGTTTATCCAAGGAACTTAAGGTAGTAATGATGTTCATAACATCATTCGATTCATACATATAAAGCTATCTTATTCGAAGGTTTAAACTTGTAATCACTAGAACATAGTTTAGTTAATTCTAAACTTGTTCGCAAACAAAAGTTAATCCTTCTAACTTGACTTTTAAAATCAACTAAACACATGTTCTATATCTATATGATATGCTAACTTAATGATTTAAAACCTGGAGACACGAAAAACACCGTAAAACCGGATTTACGCCGTCGTAGTAACACCGCGGGCTGTTTTGGGTTAGTTAATTAAAAACTATGATAAACTTTGATTTAAAAGTTGTTATTCTGAGAAAATGATTTTTATTATGAACATGAAACTATATCCAAAAATTATGGTTAAACTCAAAGTGGAAGTATGTTTTCTAAAATGGTCATCTAGACGTCGTTCTTTCGACTGAAATGACTACCTTTACAAAAATGACTTGTAACTTATTTTTCTGACTATAAACCTATACTTTTCTGTTTAGATTCATAAAATAGAGTTCAATATGAAACCACAGCAATTTTATTCACTCAAAACGGATTTAAAATGAAGAAGTTATGGGTAAAACAAGATTGGATAATTTTTCTCATTTTAGCTACGTGAAAATTGGTAACAAATCTATTCCAACCATAACTTAATCAACTTGTATTGTATATTATGTAATCTTGAGATACCATAGACACGTATACAATGTTTCGACCTATCATGTCGACACATCTATATATATTTCGGAACAACCATAGACACTCTATATGTGAATGTTGGAGTTAGCTATACAGGGTTGAGGTTGATTCCAAAATATATATAGTTTGAGTTGTGATCAATACTGAGATACGTATACACTGGGTCGTGGATTGATTCAAGATAATATTTGTCGATTTATTTCTGTACATCTAACTGTGGACAACTAGTTGTAGGTTACTAACGAGGACAGCTGACTTAATAAACTTAAAATATCAAAATATATTAAAAGTGTTGTAAATATATTTTGAACATACTTTGATATATATGTATATATTGTTATAGGTTCGTGAATCAACCAGTGGCCAAGTCTTACTTCCCGACGAAGTAAAAATCTGTGAAAGTGAGTTATAGTCCCACTTTTAAAATCTAATATTTTTGGGATGAGAATACATGCAGGTTTTATAAATGATTTACAAAATAGACACAAGTACGTGAAACTACATTCTATGGTTGAATTATCGAAATCGAATATGCCCCTTTTTATTAAGTCTGGTAATCTAAGAATTAGGGAACAGACACCCTAATTGACGCGAATCCTAAAGATAGATCTATTGGGCCTAACAAACCCCATCCAAAGTACCGGATGCTTTAGTACTTCGAAATTTATATCATATCCGAAGGGTGTCCCGGAATGATGGGGATATTCTTATATATGCATCTTGTTAATGTCGGTTACCAGGTGTTCACCATATGAATGATTTTTATCTCTATGTATGGGATGTGTATTGAAATATGAAATCTTGTGGTCTATTATTATGATTTGATATATATAGGTTAAACCTATAAGTCACCAACATTTTTGTTGACGTTTTAAGCATGTTTATTCTCAGGTGATTATTAAGAGCTTCCGCTGTCGCATACTTAAATAAGGACGAGATTTGGAGTCCATGCTTGTATGATATTGTGTAAAAACTGCATTCAAGAAACTTATTTTGTTGTAACATATTTGTATTGTAAACCATTATGTAATGGTCGTGTGTAAACAGGATATTTTAGATTATCATTATTTGATAATCTACATAAAGCTTTTTAAACCTTTATTGATGAAATAAAGGTTATAGTTTGTTTTAAAATGAATGCAGTCTTTGAAAAACGTCTCATATAGAGGTCAAAACCTCGCAACGAAATCAATTAATATGGAACGTTTTTAATCAATAAGAACGGGACATTTCAGCGCAGCAGGGAGTTGTAAAAGAAGGAAAGTTGAAGAATGAAATACCTAAAGGATCGGAGAAACATCTTAATATTCGGGAAGACGAAACCCGGTATAGGGCTGAAAGAATTTGGGTACAAAAGTTTGGAGATATGAGAGAAAAGGTACTTAAGGAAGCACATAAAACCAGATATTCAATACATCTCGGTGCGGGGAAGATGTACAAAGATCTCAAGAAACACTTTTGGTGGCCGGGTATGAAAGCCGATATTGCTAAATACGTAGGAGAATATTTGACGTGTTCTAAAGTTAAAGCTGAACATCAGAAACCATCGGGTCTACTTCAACAACCTGAAATCCCAGAATGGAAATGGGAAAACATTACCATGGATTTCATTACTAAATTTCCAAGGACTGCAAGTGGTTATGATACTATTTGGGTAATAGTCGATCGTCTTACCAAATCAGCACACTTTCTGTCAATGAGAGAAGATGATAAAATGGAGAAGTTGGCACGATTATATTTAAAGGAAGTTCTCTCCAGACATGGAATACCAATCTCTATTATCTCTGATAGAGATGGAAGATTTGTTTCAAGGTTTTGACAGACACTGCAACAAGCATTGGGGACTCGTCTAGACATGAGTACTGCTTATCATCCACAAACTGATGGGCAAAGTGAAAGGACGATACAGACCCTTGAAGACATGCTACGAGCATGTGTTATCGATTTCGGAAACAGTTGGGATCGACACCTACCGTTAGCAGAATTTTCCTACAACAACAGTTACCATTCGAGTATTGAAATGGCGCCGTTTGAGGAACTTTATGGTAGAAAGTGCAGGTCTCCGATTTGTTGGAGTGAAGTGGGGGATAGACAGATTACGGGTCCGGAGATAATACAAGAAACTACTTAGAAAATCATCCAAATTCAACAACGATTGAAAATTGCCCAGAGTCGACAAAAGTGCTACGCGGACAGTAAAAGAAAAGATATAGAATCTGAGATTGGAGAAATGGTTATGCTTAAGGTTTCACCTTGGAAAGGCGTTGTTCGATTTGGTAAACGGGGGAAACTAAATCCAAGGTACATTGGACCATTCAAGATTATAGATCGTGTCGGACCAGTAGCTTACCAACTTGAGTTACCTCAACAACTCGCGGCTGTACATAACACTTTCCACGTCTCGAATTTGAAGAAATGTTTTGCTAAAGAAGATCTCACTATTCCATTAGACGAAATCCAAATCAACGAAAAACTTCAATTCATTGAAGAACCCGTCGAAATAATGGATCGTGAGGTTAAAAGACTTAAGCAAAACTAGATACCAATTGTTAAGGTTCGACGGAATGCTCGTAGAGGACCCGAGTTTACCTAGGAGCGTGAAGATCAGATGAAGAAGAAATATCTGCACCTATTTCCAGAAGATTCGTCAACACCTACTACAGCTTAAAAATTTCGGGACGAAATTTATTTAACGGGTAGGTACTGTAGCGACCCGAACTTTTCCATAATTATATATATTAAATGATATCTAATATTAACATGATTAAAAGTTTCCAACATGTTAAGCAATCAAACTTGTTAAGACTTGATTATTTGTTATGAGTTTCATGTAGACAATTGACCACCCAAGTTGACCGGCGATTCACGAAGTTAAAACTTGTAAAAACGACATGATGTTATATATATGGACATATATATGGTTAACATGAGATTATGTTATGTAAGAATCTCACTAGGTATATTAACAATGTGTGATATACATAAAAATGAGAATATTGAATTATGAAGCTCGAAATGATATACATAACGATTATCGTTATAATAACATCTTACTAAATAAATATGTATTGTAATAAGACATTGATTACTATATTTAACATGATAAAATGATAATTAAGTATATCATTGAGTGTATTAACAATGAACTATACAAGTAAGATGGGACTACTAACTTAAGGATTTCGAAATAATATATATATGTAACGAGTATCGTTGTAATAGCATTTTAATATATATATATATATATATATATATATATATATATATATATATATATATATATATATATATATATATATATATATGATCTTAAGATATATTCATACACCATGTTATCATATTAACATAACAATTTAACATCTCATTTAAGTATAATAATAATGAATTAATTACATTTAATAAGATCGTTAACCTAAAGGTTTCAAAACAACACTTACATGTAACGACTAACGATGACTTAACGACTCAGTTAAATGTATATACATGTAGTGTATTAAGATGTATTAATACACTTTTGGAAGACTTCATGACATATATCAAAGTACTTCTACTTAACAAAAATGCTTACAATTACATCCTCATTCATTTTCATCAACAATTCTACTCGTATGCACCCGTATTCGTACTCGTACAATACACAGCTTCTAAGATGTATATACTATTGGTATATACACTCAATCATCAGCTCCTTAGCAGCCCATGTGAGTCATTAAACATGTGGGAACCATCATTTGGCAACTAGCATGAAATATCTCACAACATTACAAAAAATATTATAAATCATTCATGAATTATTTACATGAAAACAAACTTACACATCCTTTATATCTAATCCATATACCAACGACCAAAAACACCTACAAACACTTTCATTCTTCAATTTTCTTCATCTAATTAATCTCTCTCAAGTTTTATCTTCAAGTTCTAAGTGTTCTTCATAAATTCTATAAGTTCTAGTTTCATAAAATCAAAAATACTATCAAGTTTGCAAGATTACTTCCAAGTTTTCTAATCCAATCCAAGTAATCATCTGAGCTCAAGAAATCTTTCTTATTTATAGTAAGATATCTTTCTAATACAAGGTAATACTCATATTCAAACTTTAATTCAATTTCTATAACTATAACTATCTTATTTCTAGTAGAAATCTTACTTGAACTTGTTTTCGTGTCATGATTCTACTTCAAGAACTTTCAAGCCATCCAAGAATCATTTGAAGCTAGATCAATTTTTGTCACTTCCAGTAGGTTTACCTACTAAACTTTAGGTAGTAATGATGTTCATAACATCATTCGATTCATATATATAAAACTATCTTATTTGAAGATTTGAACATGTAATCACTAGAACATAGTTTAGTTAATTCTAAACTTGTTCGCAAACAAAGTTAATACTTCTAACTTGACTTTTAAAATCAACTAAACACATGTTATATATCTTTATTATATGATAACTTAATGATTTAAAACCTGAAAACACGAAGAACACCGTAAAACCGGACATACGCCGTCGTAGTGAAATCGGGGGCTGTTTTGGGTTAAAAAAATAAAAAGTATCTTAATCTTTGAATTGGAAGTTTGTTTTCTGGAAAAATGATATTACATATGAACATGATACTATAACCAAAAATCATGGTTAAACACAAAGTGGAAGTATGTTTTTCAAAATGGTCATCAAGATGTCGTTATTTCGACGGAAATGACTACCTCTTTAAAAAATGACTTGTAACATGTATTTCCGACTATAAACTTGATGATCCGCATAGCACATCGGGCTATTACTTAGGCTTTCCTTTAAGCCTGGTCCGTTAGAGGCCCGCTAGCCTTTTCCCTCAAAACCCTAAATATCCCTCTATAAATAAAGGGTAAGGACTTCTACCCTAAATACACATACACATCTTGGAAGCTTAAACGCTCTCCTCTCCCTCTAGGGTTTTACCTACACCACCGTGTAGGGCTTTCCCCTAGCCGCCAATCGACACGCCTCGATGGTGGCCAAACAGCCGTAACCACCCTCCCGAAATCATCATCTCGGCTAGGGTTATCACGGTAACCGGACCGGAGGTTAAAGCCGATGTACATAATAAACCCTCCTCTATTCACTCAAGCGTATCTCTAGCATTCGGTGAAAATATGCTTGATCATTTGGCGCCATCCGTGGGACAATCAACATTCTTCATGTTCCTACTGTCTTGACGCATCTAGGAAAATATTATTTCCTACGGCAGATCTCTCCTGTAACAAATTCATATATGTTTCGTCCGTTGGACCCGTAAAAATAGCCGTCAAAAAGAAAATCGATTCACGCCTCCTCAACCTGTAAGTTTTGTTACTGTTTTAATAATTATTCCAATTCTGGTTACGGCTATGAAATAATGAGTCTTTACGTAGACTCAGACTTGTTAACAATTATTGCAATATAAACTATCAGCCAATCAGTTTATTAAAACTTGTATGTTCGGGTTGAAATTGCCGTAAGGCAATTGACCAAAATAAAAAGGGGTATTGGGTTTTAATTTGACGGCTATCCCCACCAATGACAACGGAGGTATGTCTGATTTCTGTTTTGAATAATGGTAAGCCTACGGATATTCCAAAACATGTTTATTTGAACGATAAAACATAAAATATGTAAACAATTAATATGTGATGAGATATTTTTATAACAATTCATATGTTTTCATCGATAAAGTAGATCTGATCACGTGTCAATATAACACATGATGGTTAGTCACCACGTGCTCTCCTTTTATCTATCAATCACGATCTGCTCATGTATGTAAGTCTCACGCTAATGTTTTTATCAATTCAATTATATTGATCATAATTATTACATGCTTGAGATAATGCATAAATAAGTTGATACAAATAAATAATACGTGATATATTGGTCTCCATGTGGGGTTCTTTATAGCCAATCTTTGTAATTGATTGTTGCTTGAAAGTTTACGTTCAACTTGTGGGTTTTCATTACAATTGATTGCCTAACAAATTAACCAATCGCTAGTATGTTTCTGGAAATCGACAATATTAGTTTGCATACAGTCGTAGATCTACAGCTAAGGCCTACGGTATTGATTGTACCATTAAGTTCACGAATACAAATTAGAACATTGTCTTGACGCCTTCGGGCAGGTCCGTTTGAATTCTGCTCCTATAAGTAATTCGGATCGGTCACACTGATTCACAATTTATTTACGAAACGCATGTGGTTCTCAGATCTGTAAGTGTTCCGTTAAACTTGTATTTATATATACATACTGTATCATGGATATATGTATATTTTTATTCATAAACTTTGAGTTTACCTGACAGTTATTCATGCGTAAATTATTTCAATGTGTGTTGACCTCACATAATTTACAATCTTTGTAAAACCTTCAATATCGGTAATATTGAGGTATTTAACTTTCTTTAATGTTTATGTTTTGCATGAATACCGTGAATTCCATGTATGATTTCGGTACAAACGATCGGAGGATGAGACTTGCATACGATTAAAGTCACGATATACTCGATCTGGGATCCAAGCAAGCTTTAGAATTGAATTATCTTTTTCGAATCTTCCAATTGTGGTATGTATATCAGCTCAAAATATATCTTTGATCAATATTTAATTACTATATATTCTTGCTTACACATATAGAATATAGAGACTTGGTATACACTAGTGAAATTACTCGTGAAATCACGGGTTTGTTTAAATGAAACAGTTTAATGATATGTTTTAGGTATTAAGTGAACGTAAATGCTAAAGTTATTTAGTCTAATGTCCCGTGGAATCATAGAATCCGACTAAGAAACTCGTGAGCTGACCATTTTATCAAACACCTAAAATGCATATTAAACAATCCACATCCAATCATATGAGATAATATTGATTGATTGTCATTTTATTTTAAAAATGTAAATTAAAATATAAATTTAGAATTAGTTTCCTTCTACCTAGATTTTATACCTTTTCGTACTCAATTCAAAATAATTAATTAAAATAATTCAAAATTATTTAATTTTAATGATTAAAATAATTATTAATAAGATTTGATAATAATAATAATAATTAATTAATAAGATTTGATTTTAATTTAAAATTATTTAGATTAATGACATCATCCATTATGCTCAGATTTTTTTTTTTTATTTTTAATTTTTTCTTAACAAAGAAATTAGTCTAATAATGACATCATCATTTTAGCATTTTAATAGAAACTATAGATGTTCGTGACAAATTATATTTATGTGGGTAAGTGGGTTTACACACAAGGTCGATGGTATTGTCGTCAAAAGTTCCAAAATTTATGGATTGGAAAACAAATTAATGAGATATTGATCAGTGTATATATTTCACCAAAATATCATATGCCTAAAATTAATTGGTGATATTCTTTCCAACGACTCTATTAGTGTTATTATTATTAATCACTGATATTTGAAAAGCTTACTATTTCGTAGCCAAATATTGTGACGGTTATTGTTTCTAGAATAAATTAGGTAACAAAATAATTTGTGGAATAATTTGTGAATTTTGTTGATATCCCATATAAATTACTGCAATAGATAGATCACTTGGTGATTTTTTGCCTTGACGCGTAAGTTTGAACTGCGAAGCATATTACGAGATATAATTTCACGAAGCTTATTTGTGAAATGTGCGCATAGCTAGTGTATCTAGCGCAATCCCTTGGTGTAATACATATCGAGAAAATTTCTATACAACTAAAATTTTTAGTTATATTGAAATTGGGGGCTGGCATAGTATATACTATAATTAGCGGAAAACGAATGTTTTATTTATCAGTAACGGTCGTACACCCAAAACCTCTTGGAAGGTTGGAAAGTGTCTCCTTTTGGAGATGGGCATCATAAAGCTAAAGTTCCGCAATACTAGTCCGCGATGCCGCTTTATAATCCCCTTGCGGTGCTAATCACGCAATATCACATTCCGCACTATTTGTACAAAATAGTCCATGGCTGCAACGCGTAAGACCATGGACAAATTGTTTAAAGACCATGGTACGCGACCATGGCATATTTATTATGTCCATGGCTGCAACGCGTAAGCCCATGGACAATTATTTAAAGACCATGGTTGCGTAAGCACACCCATGGCATATTTGTTAAGTCCATGGCTGCAACGCGTAAGCCCATGGACAATTATTTAAAGACCATGGTTGCGTAGGCGCACCCATGGCATATTTGTTAAGTCCATGGCTACAACGCGTAAGCCCATGGACAATAATTTAAAGACCATGGTTGCGTAAGCGCTCCCATGGCATATTTGTTAAGTCCATGGCTGCAACGCATAAGCCCATGGACAATAATTATAAGACCATGGTCGCGTAAGCGCGCCCATGGCATATTTGTTAAGTCCATGGCTGCAACGCGTAAGCCCATGGGCAATAATTATAAGACCATGCCCATGGCATATTTGTTAAGTCCATGGCTGCAACACGTAAGCCCATGGACAATTATTATAAGACCATGGTCGCGTAAGCGCGCCCATGACATATTTGTTAAGTCCATGGCAGCAATGCGTAAGCCCATGGACAATTATTATAAGACCATGGTCGCTTAAGCGCGCCCATGGCATATTTGTTAAGTCCATGGCTGCAACGCGTAAGCCCATGGACAATTATTATAAGACCATGGTTGCGTAAGCACACCCATGGCATATTTGTTAAGTCCATGGCTGCAACGTGTAAGCCCATGGACAATTATTTAAAGACCATGGTTGCGTAAGCGCACCCATGGCATATTTGTTAAGTCCATGGCTACAACGCGTAAGCCCATGGACAATAATTTAAAGACCATGGTTGCGTAAGCGCGCCCATGGCATATTTGTTAAGTCCATGGCTGCAACGCGTAAGCCCATGGACAATAATTATAAGACCATGGTCGCGTAAGCGCGCCCATGGCATATTTGTTAAGTCCATGGCTGCAACGCGTAAGCCCATGGACAATAATTATAAGACCATGGTCGCGTAAGCGCACTCATGGTATATTTGTTAAGTCCATGGCTGCAATGCGTAAGCCCATGGACAATTATTATAAGACCATGGTCGCGTAAGTGCGCCCATGGCATATTTGTTAAGTCCATGACTGCAACGCGTAAGCCCATGGACAATTATTATAAGACCATGGTCTTGTAAGCGCGCCCATGGCATATTTGTTAAGTCCATGGACAATTATTATAAGATCATGGTCGCGTAAGCGCTCCATGACATATTTATTAAGTCCATGGCTGCAACGCGTAAGCCCATGGACAATTATTTAAAGACCATGGTTGCGTAAGCACACCCATGGCATATTTGTTAAGTCCATGGCTGCAACGCGTAAGCCCATGGACAATTATTTAAAGACCATGGTTGAGTAAGCGCACCCATGGCATATTTGTTAAGTCCATGGCTACAACGCGTAAGCCCATGGACAATAATTTAAAGACCATGGTTGCGTAAGCGCTCCCATGGCATATTTGTTAAGTCCATGGCTGCAACGCATAAGCCCATGGACAATAATTATAAGACCATGGTCGCGTAAGCGCGCCCATGGCATATTTGTTAAGTCCATGGCTGCAACGCGTAAGCCCATGGGCAATAATTATAAGACCATGGTCGCGTAAGCGCGCCCATGGCATATTTGTTAAGTCCATGGCTGCAACACGTAAGCCCATGGACAATTATTATAAGACCATGGTCGCGTAAGCGCGCCCATGGCATATTTGTTAAGTCCATGGCAGCAATGCGTAAGCCCATGGACAATTATTATAAGACCATGGTCGCTTAAGCGCGCCCATGGCATATTTGTTAAGTCCATGGCTGCAACGCGTAAGCCCATGGACAATTATTATAAGACCGTGGTCGCGTAATCGCGCCCATGACATATTTGTTAAGTCATAGCTGCAACGCGTAAGCCCATGGACAATTATTTAAACACCATGGTTGCATAAGCACACCCATGACATATTTGTTAAGTCCATTGCTGCAACGCGTAAGCCCATAGTAAATTATTTAAAGACCATGGTTGCGTAAGCGCACCCATGGCATATTTGTTAAGTCCATAGCTGCAACGCGTAAGCCCTTGGACAATAATTTAAAGACCATGGTCGCGTAAGCGCGCCCATGGCATATTAAATCCATGGCTGCAACGCGTAAGACCATTTACACTTATTATAACCTCATGGCAGCATTGTTTAAGTCCATGATCAATTTATTTGCTCATGAACGCTTATGTGCTTTTTTGCACGTCCCTTCTAAAAGTGGTTAAGTTTCATTCTAGATTTCAACACCACTAAGTACTTTAGTACTATTGAAATGGGGGCTACCATGATATGAGCATAACTATTAGAAAGGATTATTTTCCTTTCAGTTAGTAGTGGTCGCATGCCAAAAAACCTTTAAACAGGTAGAGTAGACCCGCATACACATCACATATATTATTTTCGCGGTTAAGCCCGTAAAGAAAACACACTTATCGAGGGAACTGATCCACCCTCTGCAGTGTTTCTTATTTAGTGCATCCAAAACATTATAAACATTAAGTATGTTAATTGCACGCACCGCTGCACAGGGAACGCTCCGAATCCCAAGTGGCATAGTTTAGTTTGGCTACTAAAACTATAAATAATGGTAACAGTAGTAAAACATTGGTTTGTTTCAAACGCTTGTACACCGCGCAGGACGGAGATCTGTAAAGTCATGACTATAAAATACAAGTTTGGTTACTTGTCAATATCACGGGCATTGGATTGCCCGGAAGACTCTTTAATAAGCATTGGTTTGCTTATATACGGATAGTGACATTGGTTTGTCCATGAGTAAAATACTTATAAAATTTTATAAAAGTCAAGAGTATAATACTTAGTGAAAGGACCCGTTCATATACATTATAAACGATTCACAATAGTTGATTACATTGCGAGGTATTTGACCTCTATATGATACAATTTACAAACATTGCATTCGTTTTTAAAAGACAAACTTTCTTTACATCGAAAATTGACAGGCATGCATACCATTTCATAATATCTACTATCCAACTATAAATTGATTTAATAATAATCTTTGATGAACTCAATGACTCGAATGCAACGTTCTTCGAAATATGCTATGAAAGACTCCAAGTAATATCTTTAAAATGAGCAAATGCACAACGGAAGATTTCTTTAACACCTGAGAATAAACATGCTTTAAAGTGTCAACCAAAAGGTTGGTGAGTTCATTAGTTTATCATAATCATTTATTTTCATCATTTTAATAGACCACAAGAATTTCATTTCCAGTTCTCATAAATATACGTCCCATGCATAGAGACAAAAATAATCATTCATATGGTGAACACCTGGTAACCGACATTAACTAGATACATATAAGAATATCCCCTATCATTCCGGGATCCTCCTTCGGACATGATATAAATTTTGAAGTACTAAAGCATCCGGTACTTTGGATGGGGTTTGTTAGGCCCAAGAGATCTATCTTTAGGATTCGCGTCAATTAGGGTGTCTGTTCCCTAATTCTTAGATTACCAGATTTTAATAAAAAGGGGCATATTTGATTTCGATAATTCAACCATAGAATGTAGTTTCAATTACTTGTGTCTATTTCGTCAAACATTTATAAAAGCGCATGTATTCTCAGTCCCAAAAATATAAAGGGGAAAATGAAATGTCCCATTCTTATTGATTAAAAACGTTCCATATTAATTGATTTCGTTGCGAGGTTTTGACCTCTATATGAGACGTTTTTCAAAGACTGCATTCATTTTTAAAACAAACCATAACCTTTATTTCATAGATAAAGGTTTTAAAAAGCTTTACGTAGATTATCAAATAATGATAATCTAAAATATCCTGTTTACACACGACCATTACATAATGGTTTACAATACAAATATGTTACAACAAAATAAGTTTCTTGAATGCAGTTTTTACACAATATCATACAAGCATGGACTCCAAATCTCGTCCTTATTTAACTATGCGACAGCGGAAGCTCTTAATAATCACCTGAGAATAAACATGCTTAAAACGTCAACAAAAATGTTGGTGAGTTATAGGTTTAACCTATATATATCAAATCATAATAATAGACCACAAGATTTCATATTTCAATACACATCCCATACATAGAGATAAAAATCATTCATATGGTGAACACCTGGTAACCGACATTAACAAGATGCATATATAAGAATATCCCCATCATTCCGGGACACCCTTCGGATATGATATAAATTTCGAAGTACTAAAGCATCCGGTACTTTGGATGGGGCTTGTTGGGCCCGATAGATCTATCTTTAGGATTCGCGTCAATTAGGGTATCTGTTCCCTAATTCTTAGATTACCAGACTTAATAAAAAGGGGCATATTCGATTTCGATAATTCAACCATAGAATGTAGTTTCACGTACTTGTGTCTATTTTGTAAATCATTTATAAAACCTGCATATATTCTCATCCCAAAAATATTAGATTTTAAAATTGGGACTATAACTCACTTTCACAGATTTTTACTTCGTCGGGAAGTAAGACTTGGCCACTGGTTGATTCACGAACCTATAACAATATATACATATATATCAAAGTATGTTCAAAATATATTTACAACACTTTTAATATATTTTGATGTTTTAAGTTTATTAAGTCAGATGTCCTCGTTAGTAACCTACAACTAGTTGTCCACAGTTAGATGTACAGAAATAAATCGATGAATATTATCTTGAATCAATCCACGACCCAGTGTATACGTATCTCAGTATTGATCACTACTCAAACTATATATATTTTGGAATCAACCTCAACCCTGTATAGCTAACTCCAACATTCACATATAGAGTGTCTATGGTTGTTCCGAAATATATATAGATGTGTCGACATGATAGGTCGAAACATTGTATACGTGTCTATGGTATCTCAAGATTACATAATATACAATACAAGTTGATTAAGTTATGGTTGGAATAGATTTGTTACCAATTTTCACGTAGCTAAAATGAGAAAAATTATCCAATCTTGTTTTACCCATAACTTCTTCATTTTAAATCCGTTTTGAGTGAATCAAATTGCTATGGTTTCATATTGAACTCTATTTTATGAATCTAAACAGAAAAGTATAGGTTTATAGTCGGAAAAATAAGTTACAAGTCATTTTTGTAAAGGTAGTCATTTCAGTCGAAAGAACGACGTCTAGATGACCATTTTAGAAAACATACTTCCACTTTGAGTTTAACCATAATTTTTGGATATAGTTTCATGTTCATAATAAAAATCATTTTCTCTGAATAACAACTTTTAAATCAAATTTTATCATAGTTTTTAATTAACTAACCCAAAACAGCCCGCGGTGTTACTACGACGGCGTAAATCCGGTTTTACGGTGTTTTTCGTGTTTCCAGGTTTTAAATCATTAAGTTAGCATATCATATAGATATAGAATATGTGTTTAGTTGATTTTAAAAGTCAAGTTAGAAGGATTAACTTTTGTTTGCGAACAAGTTTAGAATTAACTAAACTATGTTCTAGTGATTACAAGTTTAAACCTTCGAATAAGATAGCTTTATATGTATGAATTGAATGATGTTATGAACATCATTACTACCTTAAGTTCCTTGGATAAACCTACTGGAAAAGAGAAAAATGGATCTAGCTTCAATGGATCCTTGGATGGCTCGAAGTTCTTGAAGCAGAATCATGACACGAAAACAAGTTCAAGTAAGATCATCACTTGAAATAAGATTGTTATAGTTATAGAAATTGAACCAAAGTTTGAATATGATTATTACCTTGTATTAGAATGATAACCTACTATAAGAAACAAAGATTTCTTGAGGTTGGATGATCACCTTACAAGATTGGAAGTGAGCTAGCAAACTTGAAAGTATTCTTGATTTTATGAAACTAGAACTTTTGGAATTTATGAAGAACACTTAGAACTTGAAGATAGAACTTGAGAGAGATCAATTAGATGAAGAAAATTGAAGAATGGAAGTGTTTGTAGGTGTTTTTGGTCGTTGGTGTATGGATTAGATATAAAGGATATGTAATTTTGTTTTCATGTAAATAAGTCATGAATGATTACTCATATTTTTGTAATTTTATGAGATATTTCATGCTAGTTGCCAAATGATGGTTCCCACATGTGTTAGGTGACTCACATGGGCTGCTAAGAGCTGATCATTGGAGTGTATATACCAATATTACATACATCTAAAAGCTGTGTATTGTACGAGTACGAATACAGGTGCATACGAGTAGAATTGTTGATGAAACTGAACGAAGATGTAATTGTAAGCATTTTTGTTAAGTAGAAGTATTTTGATAAGTGTATTGAAGTCTTTCAAAAGTGTATAAATACATATTAAAACACTACATGTATATACATTTTAACTGAGTCGTTAAGTCATCGTTAGTCGTTACATGTAAGTGTTGTTTTGAAACCTTTAGGTTAACGATCTTGTTAAATGTTGTTAACCCAATGTTTATAATATCAAATGAGATTTTAAATTATTATATTATCATGATATTATCATGTATGAATATCTCTTAATATGATATATATACATTAAATGTCTTTACAACGATAATCGTTACATATATGTCTCGTTTAAAAATCATTAAGTTAGTAGTCTTGTTTTTACATATGTAGTTCATTGTTAATATACTTAATGATATGTTTACTTATCATAGTATCATGTTAACTATATATATATCCATATATATGTCATCATATAGTTTTTACAAGTTTTAACGTTCGTGATTCACCGGTCAACTTGGGTGGTCAATTGTCTATATGAAACATATTTCAATTAATCAAGTCTTAACAAGTTTGATTGCTTAACATGTTGGAAACATTTAATCATGTAAATATCAATCTCAATTAATATATATAAACATGGAAAAGTTCGGGTCACTACAGTACCTACCCGTTAAATAAATTTCGTCCAGAAATTTTAAGCTGTTGAAGGTGTTGACGAATCTTCTGGAAATAGATGCGGGTATTTCTTCTTCATCTGATCTTCACGCTCCCAGGTGAACTCGGGTCCTCTACGAGCATTCCATCGAACCTTAACAATTGGTATCTTGTTTTGCTTAAGTCTTTTAACCTCACGATCCATTATTTCGACGGGTTCTTCGATGAATTGAAGTTTTTCGTTGATTTGGATTTCATCTAACGGAATAGTGAGATCTTCTTTAGCAAAACATTTCTTCAAATTCGAGACGTGGAAAGTGTTATGTACAGCCGCGAGTTGTTGAGGTAACTCAAGTCGGTAAGCTACTGGTCCGACACGATCAATAATCTTGAATGGTCCAATATACCTTGGATTTAATTTCCCTCGTTTACCAAATCGAACAACGCCTTTCCAAGGTGCAACTTTAAGCATGACCATCTCTCCAATTTCAAATTCTATATCTTTTCTTTTAATGTCAGCGTAGCTCTTTTGTCGACTTTGGGCGGTTTTCAACCGTTGTTGAATTTGGATGATCTTCTCGGTAGTTTCTTGTATAATCTCCGGACCCGTAATCTGTCTATCCCCCACTTCACTCCAACAAATCGGAGACCTGCACTTTCTACCATAAAGTGCTTCAAACGGCGCCATCTCAATGCTTGAATGGTAGCTGTTGTTGTAGGAAAATTCTGCTAACGGTAGATGTCGATCCCAACTGTTTCCGAAATCAATAACACATGCTCGTAGCATGTCTTCAAGCGTTTGTATCGTCCTTTCGCTCTGCCCATCAGTTTGTGGATGATAGGCAGTACTCATGTCTAGACGAGTTCCTAATGCTTGCTGTAATGTCTGCCAGAATCTTGAAATAAATCTGCCATCCCTATCAGAGATAATATAGATTGGTATTCCATGTCTGGATATGACTTCCTTCAAATACAGTCGTGCTAACTTCTCCATCTTGTCATCTTCCCTTATTGGCAGGAAGTGTGCTGATTTGGTGAGACGATCAACTATTACCCAAATAGTATCAAAACCACTTGCAGTCCTTGGCAATTTAGTGATGAAATCCATGGTAATGTTTTCCCATTTCCATTCTGGGATTTCGGGTTGTTGAAGTAGACCTGATGGTTTCTGATGCTCAGCTTTGACCTTAGAACACGTCAAACATTCTCCTACGTATTTAGCAACATCGGCTTTCATACCCGGCCACCAAAAATATTTCCTGAGATCCTTGTACATCTTCCCCGTTCCAGGATGTATTGAGTATCTGGTTTTATGAGCTTCTCTAAGTACCATTTCTCTCATATCTCCAAATTTTGGTACCCAAATCCTTTCAGCCCTATACCGGGTTCCGTCTTCCCGAATATTAAGATGCTTCTCCGATCCTTTGGGTATTTCATCCTTTAAATTTCCCTCTTTTAAAACTCCTTGTTGCGCCTCCTTTATTTGAGTAGTAAGGTTATTATGAATCATTATATTCATAGATTTTACTCGAATGGGTTCTCTGTCCTTCCTGCTCAAGGCATCGGCTACCACATTTGCCTTCCCCGGGTGGTAACGAATCTCAAAGTCGTAATCATTCAATAATTCAATCCACCTACGCTGCCTCATATTCAGTTGTTTCTGGTTAAATATGTGTTGAAGACTTTTGTGGTCGGTATATATAATACTTTTGACCCCATATAAGTAGTGCCTCCAAGTCTTTAATGCAAAAACAACCGCGCCTAATTCCAAATCATGCGTCGTATAATTTTGTTCGTGAATCTTCAATTGTCTAGATGCATAAGCAATCACCTTCGTTCGTTGCATTAATACACAACCGAGACCTTGCTTTGATGCATCACAATAAATCACAAAATCATCATTCCCTTCAGGCAATGACAATATAGGTGCCGTAGTTAGCTTTTTCTTCAATAACTGAAACGCTTTCTCTTGTTCATCATTCCATTCAAATTTCTTCCCTTTATGCGTTAATGCAGTCAAGGGTTTTGCTATTCTGGAAAAGTCTTGGATGAACCTTCTGTAGTAACCAGCTAGTCCTAAAAACTGGCGTATGTGTTTCAGAGTTTTCGGGGTTTCCCACTTTTCAACAGTTTCTATCTTTGCCGGATCCACCTTAATACCTTCTTTGTTCACTATGTGACCGAGGAATTGAACTTCTTCCAACCAAAATGCACACTTTGAAAACTTAGCGTACAATTCTTCCTTCCTCAATACTTCTAACACCTTTCTCAAATGTTCACCGTGTTCTTGGTCATTCTTTGAGTAAATAAGTATGTCATCAATGAAAACAATGACAAACTTGTCAAGATATGGTCCACACACTCGGTTCATAAGGTCCATGAACACAGCTGGTGCATTAGTTAAACCAAACGGCATGACCATAAACTCGTAATGACCGTAACGTGTTCTGAAAGCAGTCTTTGGAATATCATCTTCTTTCACCCGCATTTGATGATACCCGGAACGTAAGTCAATCTTTGAATAAACAGACGAGCCTTGTAGTTGATCAAATAAGTCATCGATTCTCGGTAGTGGGTAGCGGTTCTTGATGGTAAGTTTGTTCAACTCTCGGTAGTCGATACACAACCTGAATGTACCATCTTTCTTCTTGACAAACAAAATAGGAGCTCCCCATGGTGATGTGCTTGGTCGAATGAAACCACGCTCTAAAAGTTCTTGTAATTGGCTTTGCAGTTCTTTCATCTCGCTGGGTGCGAGTCTGTAAGGAGCACGAGCTATTGGTGCAGCTCCTAGTACAAGATCTATTTGAAATTCAACGGATCGATGTGGGGGTAATCCCGGTAATTCTTTCGGAAATACATCGGGAAATTCTTTTGCAATGGGAACATCATTGATGCTCTTTTCTTCAGTTTGTACTTTCTCGACGTGTGCTAGAACAGCATAGCAACCTTTTCTTATTAGTTTTTGTGCCTTCAAATTACTAATAAGATGTAGCTTCGTGTTGCCCTTTTCTCCGTACACCATTAAGGGTTTTCCTTTTTCTCGTATAATGCGAATTGCATTTTTGTAACAAACGATCTCCGCTTTCACTTCTTTCAACCAGTCCATACCGATTATCACATCAAAACTCCCTAACTCTACTGGTATCAAATCAATCTTAAATGTTTCGCTAACCAGTTTAATTTCTCGATTCCGACATATATTATCTGCTGAAATTAATTTACCATTTGCTAATTCGAGTAAAAATTTACTATCCAAAGGCGTCAATGGACAACTTAATTTAGCACAAAAATCTCTACTCATATAGCTTCTATCCGCACCCGAATCAAATAAAACGTAAGCAGATTTATTGTCAATAAGAAACGTACCCGTAACAAGCTCCGGGTCTTCCTGTGCCTCTGCCGCATTAATATTGAAAACTCTTCCACGGCCTTGTCCATTTGTGTTCTCCTGGTTCGGGCAATTTCTAATAATGTGGCCCGGTTTTCCACATCTATAACAACCTACATTGGCATAACTTGCTCCGACACTACTTGCTCCGCCATTACTCGTTCCGACACCATTTGTTCCTTTCGTTCTATTAACCCCTGGTCCGTAGACCTCACACTTCGCCGCGCTATGACCATTTCTTTTACACTTGTTGCAAAATTTGGTGAAGAACCCCGAGTGATACTTTTCACACCTTTGGCATAGCTGCTTCTGATTGTTGTTGTTGTTGTTGCGGTTATTATTGTTGTTGGGATGATTGTTGTAGTTGCTGTTGCTGTTGCTGTTGTTGTTGTTGTTATTGTTGGGCCGTTTGTTGTAGTTGCGATTGATGTTGCGATTGTTGGGATAATTGTTGCGATTATTGTTGTAATTGCTGTTGTTGTTGTATTGGTGATTCTTATCACCGTTTTCCTCCCACTTTCTTTTGACTTGCTTCACATTGGCCTCTTCAGCAGTCTGTTCTTTAATTCTTTCTTCAATCTGGTTCACTAGTTTGTGAGCCATTCTACATGCCTGTTGTATAGAGGCGGGCTCGTGTGAACTTATATCTTCTTGGATTCTTTCCGGTAATCCTTTCACAAATGCGTCGATCTTCTCTTCCTCATCTTCGAATGCTCCCGGACACAATAGGCACAATTCTGTGAATCGTCTTTCGTACGTGGTAATATCAAATCCTTGGGTTCGTAACCCTCTAAGTTCTGTCTTGAGCTTATTGACCTCGGTTCTGGGACGGTACTTCTCGTTCATCAAGTGCTTGAATGCTGACCACGGTAGTGCGTACGCATCGTCTTGTCCCACTTGCTCTAGATAGGTATTCCACCATGTTAACGCAGAACCTGTGAAGGTATGCGTAGCGTACTTCACTTTGTCCTCTTCAGTACACTTACTTATGGCAAACACCGATTCGACCTTCTCGGTCCACCGTTTCAATCCGATCGGTCCTTCGGTTCCATCAAATTCTAAAGGTTTGCAGGCAGTGAATTCTTTGTAGGTGCATCCTACACGATTTCCTGTACTGCTAGATCCAAGGTTATTGTTGGTATGTAGCGCATCCTGTACTGCGGCTATGTTTGAAGCTAGAAAAGTACGGAATTCCTCTTCATTCATATTCACGGTGTGTCGAGTAGTCGGTGCCATTTCCTTCAAAATAGTTAAATGGAACAAGTTAATCATACAGAATATTAAGAGTAGTTAATAGTATTTCGTAGCATAATATGAACTCATTTATAAAAGCTTTTTCTTCATATTAGCGTTTTATAAGTTTAAATTCGGGTAGTACCTACCCGTTAAGTTCATACTTAGTAGCTAATATACAATTCAACTACTACAATTCTATATGAAAAACTGATTATAATAATATTTCGCGTTCAAACTTTTATACAATATTTTACAAACTTACAATACCGCTTATTTTACATAAAGCATGAAATATAGCACACAATAACTTTGATACAAGATAGTTGTGAAGATAATTCTAGCTAGTACACAAGTCGTTCAGCAAAGGCAATAAAGACACGTAATTCATACGTCCAGAAACAAGTCATGCATTCTGGTTTTACTAGGACTACTTCCCATCCTTGGTCTTGTACAACATAACCGTTATGGCCGTTGATAAGACATCGTGTTTTAACGTCGTCAAAGGGACGAGGGTTACGTAATGTCCAACAGTCCCGTAATAATCTAAAAACCTCATTTCTTACCCCAATTACCGACTCCGTCACTTGTGGAAACGTTTTGTTTAATAGTTGTAGCCCGATGTTCTTGTTCTCACTTTGGTGAGAAGCGAACATTACTAATCCGTAAGCATAACATGCTTCTTTATGTTGCATGCTAGCCGCTTTTTCTAAATCACGAAGTCCAATATTCGGATATATTGAGTCAAAATAATTTCTTAACCCGTTGCGTAAAATAGCATTTGGGTTCCCCGCAATATATGCGTCAAAGTAAACACATCGTAACTTATGGGTTTCCCAATGTGATATCCCCCATCTTTCAAACGAAAGTCTCTTATAAACCAAGACATTCTTGGAACGTTCTTCGAATGTCTTACAAACTGATCTCGCCTTAAATAGTTGTGCCGAGGAATTCTGGCCGACTCTAGACAAGATTTCATCAATCATGTCTCCGGGTAGGTCTCTTAAAATATTGGGTTGTCTATCCATTTTGTGTTTTTAAACTGTAAAATAGACAAGAGTTAGATTCATAAAAAAATACTTATTAATACAAGCAATTTTTACATATATCATAAAGCATAAGAACACTATATTACATATATTACACCACACGAATACAACTATCTTATTCCGACTCGCTCGTTTCTTCTTCTTCGGTTTTGGTTCGTTTTGTCAAGTTTCTAGGGATATATGATGTTCCCCTAATACGAACCGTCGTTGTCCACATTGGTTTAGAAAAACCTGGTGGTTTAGAGGTTCCCGGGTCATTGTTACAACTTAAGAACTTCGGGGGTTGACGATACATATAAAGTTCATCGGGGTTGGAATTAGATTTCTCTATTTTTATGCCCTTTCCCTTATTATTTTCTTTTGCCTTTTTAAATTCAGTTGGGGTAATTTCTATAACATCATTGGAATTCTCGTCGGAATCCGATTCATCGGAGAATTGGTAATCCTCCCAATATTTTGCTTCCTTGGCGGAAACACCATTGACCATAATTAACCTTGGTCGGTTGGTTGAGGATTCTCTTTTACTTAACCGTTTTATTATTTCCCCCACCGGTTCCGATTCTTCTTCCGGTTCCGATTCTTCGTCCGGTTTCGATTCTTCTTCCGGTTCCGACTCTTCTTCCGGTTCCTCTTCGGGAACTTGTGAATCAGTCCATGAATCATTCCAATTTACATTTGACTCTTCATTATTATTAGGTGAGTCAATGGGACTTGTTCTAGAGGTAGACATCTATCACATAATATCAAACACGTTAAGAGATTAATATATCACATAATATTCATATGTTAAAAATATATAGTTTCCAACAAAAATGTTAAGCAATCATTTTTAAAGAAAACACGGTCGAAGTCCAGAATCACTAATGCATCCTAACAAACTCGATAAGACACACTAATGCAAATTTTCTAGTTCTCTAAGACCAACGCTCGGATACCAACTGAAATGTCCCGTTCTTATTGATTAAAAACGTTCCATATTAATTGATTTCGTTGCGAGGTTTTGACCTCTATATGAGACGTTTTTCAAAGACTGCATTCATTTTTAAAACAAAACATAACCTTTATTTCATAGATAAAGGTTTTAAAAAGCTTTACGTAGATTATCAAATAATGATAATCTAAAATATCCTGTTTACACACGACCATTACATAATGGTTTACAATACAAATATGTTACAACAAAATAAGTTTCTTGAATGCAGTTTTTACACAATATCATACAAGCATGGACTCCAAATCTCGTCCTTATTTAACTATGCGACAGCGGAAGCTCTTAATAATCACCTGAGAATAAACATGCTTAAAACGTCAACAAAAATGCTGGTGAGTTATAGGTTTAACCTATATATATCAAATCATAATAATAGACCACAAGATTTCATATTTCAATACACATCCCATACATAGAGATAAAAATCATTCATATGGTGAACACCTGGCAACCGACATTAACAAGATGCATATATAAGAATATCCCCATCATTCCGGGACACCCTTCGGATATGATATAAATTTCGAAGTACTAAAGCATCCGGTACTTTGGATGGGGCTTGTTGGGCCCGATAGATCTATCTTTAGGATTCGCGTCAATTAGGGTATCTGTTCCCTAATTCTTAGATTACCAGACTTAATAAAAAGGGGCATATTCGATTTCGATAATTCAACCATAGAATGTAGTTTCACGTACTTGTGTCTATTTTGTAAATCATTTATAAAACCTGCATATATTCTCATCCCAAAAATATTAGATTTTAAAAGTGGGACTATAACTCACTTTCACAGATTTTTACTTCGTCGGGAAGTAAGACTTGGCCACTGGTTGATTCACGAACCTATAACAATATATACATATATATCAAAGTATGTTCAAAATATATTTACAACACTTTTAATATATTTTGATGTTTTAAGTTTATTAAGTCAGCTGTCCTCGTTAGTAACCTACAACTAGTTGTCCACAGTTAGATGTACAGAAATAAATCGATAAATATTATCTTGAATCAATCCACGACCCAGTGTATACGTATCTCAGTATTGATCGCAACTCAAACTATATATATTTTGGAATCAACCTCAACCCTGTATAGCTAACTCCAACATTCACATATAGAGTGTCTATGGTTGTTCCGAAATATATATAGATGTGTCGACATGATAGGTCGAAACATTGTATACGTGTCTATGGTATCTCAAGATTACATAATATACAATACAAGTTGATTAAGTTATGGTTGGAATAGATTTGTTACCAATTTTCACGTAGCTAAAATGAGAAAAATTATCCAATCTTGTTTTACCCATAACTTCTTCATTTTAAATCCGTTTTGAGTGAATCAAATTGCTATGGTTTCATATTGAACTCTATTTTATGAATCTAAACAGAAAAGTATAGGTTTATAGTCGGAAAAATAAGTTACAAGTCGTTTTTGTAAAGGTAGTCATTTCAGTCGAAAGAACGACGTCTAGATGACCATTTTAGAAAACATACTTCCACTTTGAGTTTAACCATAATTTTTGGATATAGTTTCATGTTCATAATAAAAATCATTTTCTCTGAATAACAACTTTTAAATCAAAGTTTATCATAGTTTTTAATTAACTAACCCAAAACAGCCTGCAGTGTTACTACGACGGCGTAAATCCGGTTTACGGTGTTTTTCGTGTTTCCAGGTTTTAAATCATTAAGTTAGCATATCATATAGATATAGAACATGTGTTTAGTTGATTTTAAAAGTCAAGTTAGAAGGATTAACTTTTGTTTGCGAACAAGTTTAGAATTAACTAAACTATGTTCTAGTGATTACAAGTTTAAACCTTCGAATAAGATAGCTTTATATGTATGAATCGAATGATGTTATGAACATCATTACTACCTTAAGTTCCTTGGATAAACCTACTGGACAATAGAAAAATGGATCTAGCTTCAATGGATCCTTGGATGGCTCGAAGTTCTTGAAGCAGAATCATGACACGAAAACAAGTTCAAGTAAGATCATCACTTGAAATAAGATTGTTATAGTTATAGAAATTGAACCAAAGTTTGAATATGATTATTACCTTGTATTAGAATGATAACCTACTGTAAGAAACAAAGATTTCTTGAGGTTGGATGATCACCTTACAAGATTGGAAGTGAGCTAGCAAACTTGAAAGTATTCTTGATTTTATGAAACTAGAACTTTTGGAATTTATGAAGAACACTTAGAACTTGAAGATAGAACTTGAGAGAGATCAATTAGATGAAGAAAATTGAATAATGGAAGTGTTTGTAGGTGTTTTTGGTCGTTGGTGTATGGATTAGATATAAAGGATATGTAATTTTGTTTTCATGTAAATAAGTCATGAATGATTACTCATATTTTTGTAATTTTATGAGATATTTCATGCTAGTTGCCAAATGATGGTTCCCACATGTGTTAGGTGACTCACATGGGCTGCTAAGAGCTGATCATTGGAGTGTATATACCAATAGTTTTTACAAGTTTTAACGTTCGTGAATCACCGGTCAACTTGGGTGGTCAATTGTCTATATGAAACATATTTCAATTAATCAAGTCTTAACAAGTTTGATTGCTTAACATGTTGGAAACATTTAATCATGTAAATATCAATCTCAATTAATATATATAAACATGGAAAAGTTCGGGTCACTACAGTAAAAAGGCAAATGAAACTCACCATACTGTATTTCGTAGTAAAAATACATATAACGTCATTGAACAAGTGCAAGGTTGGCCTCGGATTCACGAACCTAAATTAATTATATATATTTATGTGTTGGTCAATATTTGTCTAACAAATTAGGTCAAGTCATAGTGTACCACAATCCTAATGCTCGAGACTAATATGCAAAAGTCAACAAAAGTAAATTTGACTCAAAATAATTTCCAAAAATCTATACATGATTAATATATAGTTTAAATATCGTCGTTTTATATTTTTAAAAGATTTATTAGAGTAAATAATATAATTTATTTATTAATAAATAAAATTTTATATTAAATTTATATAATAAAATATACTTTTATATATATTAATTAATAAAATTTATAGGGTTCATTTAATATCATAAAGATAATATGATAGGTATTATTAAAGTAAGTTATTACACGTAGTAAAATATGTTTGTATCACATATTTATTTGATAAAATAATATCTATACTGATAGTAAGTAAAAGTTGTATTATTTTGTAATAATAATTATTATTATAAAAATATCAATATTTATAATTACTAAGATGACATTATGATAAAACGATAATTCTAATTATGATAACTTTAATATTTACGATAATTTTTAATATTATCTTTAAAATAATAATTCTATTTAAATTTAAAATAATAATAATAATGATATTTTATAGTAACAATGACATTTCTATTAAAATGATAATTTTTGTTAAAATGATAGTTTTAATACTAACGATACTTTTAATAATAATAGTAATGATAAAAATAATAAGAACGGTAATTTTATCTAAATCAATATCTTATAATATTTTAATTTCATCATGATACTCTTACTCATTATTTCCTAATCGTTTCATTTAATAGCTTTTAAATCATCTTTTATATCGTGTCCATAATAATGTTAATAATAGTAATCAAAATAATTAGGTGTTACAAATATTTGTTTTAATTACACTAATATTAATAATGATAGTTACTATAACATTATTAACGATAATACTAATAATTATTTTAATGATAATATAGTAATAATAATAATAACAATAACAATAACCATTTTTAAGTAATGATATATATATATATATATATATATATATATATATATATATATATATATATATATATATATATATTAATAATGATAATAATAATAATAATACTAATAATAACTTTAACGATAATAACGATAGTAATAAATAAAAAAAAAATAACAATTTTTAATGATAAATTCCTTTTATTGATAAAGATAATAATAATGATAATAATAAGATAAAACTAGAACGACGATAAAAACGACGATAATAATAATCATTTTTAATAAAAATATCGAAAATTCAATTGATTATAACATCTAATCCGTTCATCGAAACCATTCGATATCTAAAGAAAAAGTTCTTAATTTTTCGCTAGCTTTCCAAGGACATGCATATCTTATACCTTATCTCAACTGCAAGTGTAACTAATTCAAGATTCAACCTAACCTGTCTAAGGGCAATATCAAAACTACAAGCATGCATAATCCTAAATACTCGAGCACTAGTCAGGGATACACTATTAGTATGTAAAAGTTAAATTATGAGTACTCACGTATCAATATCGAGATTCAATATTGTAGGAAAGGTACGTAGATGCAACGGAAATGATAAACACTATATTGACCTCACGAGCATACCCATGAAACATATTCAATCACCTCCATAGCTATAACCCATAATTTCCTTAATCCTATCCAACTCGAAAAATAATTTTGAAATCACTCGGACAGCACTCCGTCGTAATATTTTTTGTATACTAATAATATCTTGAAATAATACTATATATATGTAAATCGATTGAGAGAGTTTAGAGAAAAATATTTTCAAGTTTCTATGAAATAATGAAACCTATTGAATTCTATTTATAACAGATTTTTGAATTATTAAAGTGAATTATTAAAGTATGAATTATTAAAGTGAATTATTAAAGTATGAATTATTAAAGTGAATTATTAAAGTATGAATTATTAAAGTGAATTATTAAAGTACGAATTATTAAAGTAAATTATTAAAGTATGAATTATTAAAGTGAATTATTAAAGTTAAAGTAAAGTAAAAATAAAGTAAGGGTAAAGTTTAAGTATAGTAAAAGTATAAAACTATGTACGTATAATACGCGTATAAATATATATAATATTAATTTAAATCGTTATATATATTTATTAAAATAAAATATAAATATCGTTATCTTTATCATACTAGTTAAGTAATGAGTTGTCAAAAGTGGTTCTAGATATTTATAAAAGTTATATACGTTTTAATAATAAAGTTCTTTTTAAACTGAAAACGTTTTTGTACGTTTGCAACTAAATAGATCAATCGAGTCGTTATGAGATTTAATCTTCCACTATCCTTTGTCTAGTTCTCAATGAATGACAATTTGTTCTTATTTATAAATCACTTTATCATTTTCTGAATATTGTTAAAATGGAAAGATTTCTCAAATCAACGTGGGCCTTTCAACAGAGACTTGTAATCATAATTTAATATATCTGATAATTCAATCATTTGATCTTATCTTCTAATTCCATTGATAAACATTTTGAAACAGGTACAATCATATAAAGTATTTAATCTAATATTTTGTTTACGTTTCAAGTTATAATATATATACACGTATACATATATAATCATATTTGTTTAATGGTTCGTGAATTGTTGGAACTTGGTCGAGGTTGAATGAATGTATGAACATAGTTTAAAATTCTTGAAATTTAACTTAACAAATATTGCTTATCGTGTCGGAAACATATAAAGATTAAAGTTTAAATTTGGTTGGAAATTTCCGGGTTGTCACAGTACCTACCCGTTAAAGAAATTTCATCCCGAAATTTGAGTGGAAAGGTCGTGAATGATAATAAGTATGTTTTCATGATGCATACGGGCTGAAAATTAGAGTTTTATCATCAGCGAATAATTTGGATAAACAATCCATTTATATGAAGAGTACGAATGAAGCTAACATAGAAGAGTGAAATGAGTAAGTGTAGATTCATCTTATCATTTGACGTAGATATGATTGATTCCCAGATTTCAAGGGATTTGAAGAAAATCTTCTTAATAAGATTTGACTCTCCGGTAATCAAGGGAATTAGAATCCGCTTTAAATGCGATCGTCCATTTTAATTGTTCTGTCGGAGATTTTCTTCGTTTCCTTACAACTCACACCTTCTGTTGATGCATTTTATGCGAGTCCATAGACATCTACCCACGTCCATTGCAGGTACAACAGTTTACAGGCCACCATGATTGCTCGTTATTATCCTATTCGTGTTTGTATGTGGTTACAGGAACTGCAGGAACGAGATTTAGATGTCTGACTATGTTAGACTTAGTCAGACGTACGAGTGAAGCCTCACTAGTACGGCTGACAGGATCATACGCACGGTTGATGCTGAGCTAAGTCATAATTACAACCTAATTGAGAAGACACGAGTGAGTGATCACCCGTACGGCTGATGAAGCCACCTCGTACGTGTGATGAATGAATCGTATGGATGAGTCAACATCAGGGGTATATAAAGTCTTATGTTCTTCATTTTAGGTTAAGCCTCTCATTTGTTACACACACTCATATCTAGTGAGCTCTTCTGATTCTCTCTCAGTCCAAATTACCCAGGTGGTGAATAATAGATCTAGGTGTTGATCTAATTACACTTGATTTAGTTGTGGTTTGTCTAAATTAATCAAAAAAAACTTAACCTATTCACTAGAGGGTTTGATTCACTTATTCCGCCATTGTGTGAGTTAAATCTGTTGATTTCTAAGTTCCTAGTCATGTTTCATCACCTTCCATTCTTTCCCCCTCAACTCATATTTTAAAGTATTCATCAATATGCTCCATCCAGTTCTGATTCTCGATATACTTCTAACTCTCATATCGGTCATCCTTATTTTTCATCTACCGCCGGAAGAATCTATTTACTTCTACTATACTCTTGGGTTTATAGTGTTTCTAGTTCTCCCGTGTCTTTATATTGCTATATGCATCGATATATATGGTTTATAATTTCTGGTTTGTCGTTGGGCTTTATATGTTCCCTTATATTTCAAAGTCTCTGCTTCTGTCTTTATAATCATTATCATTCACAGTTAATGCTCTCTTTTATTTGCTGTAATTTATACCCCAATTTCTATTTCGGAGTTTTGTCCTTTCGTTTCTTCTTCTTGCAATTAAGCACCGCTTGTAATGGTCCAGAATTCACAGATATGAATTTCGGAATGAACATTGTTAATGTTCTAGGAAGGAAATTGTGATGGCACGATCTTGACTTGTCAAATTACTAGAATACCTTGGAAAAGGCATAAATAATCAAGAAATGTTTTCTTGATATTTTAGAGGTTAAATAGAATACAAGAGTCGTATAACATGGCACATGATGATGTTATGATCTGTGAATCATTACGTTCCATTTAGAAACTCAGCATGACTTACTGTAATATAATCACATTGATCAAGTGTCATTATATTATACTAATTCATGCTTCAGTTCCCAACACTACTTCAAAACATTCCTATCTTAACTTGAATGTTTCAGAATTTAGAAACTAAAATAGTTTCTTTTATGATGTAATACAGATAGTGCGAAGAGGTAAATGATTTCAAATAAGAAAAATTAAAAAATATCTTCAGAAATATGGAGGATATTTATAATGAAAGATACGATGATATTTTAGAATTTCTAATATCAAAGGATGATGAAGAATATTGTCCGCAGGGGTTTAGAGTCAGGAGCAAGGTATTCGTTAACGACTTCAGCAGGTACTGGATCATTTGGATCCTTTGAAGTCAGGTTCAGTCTTTGTAATTTGTCCACAGCCTCCTTCCTACTTTGATCAATCCGTTTTCCAGTTCCAAAACTTCTCTTTTTCTGCGCTTTGCCAGCACACTTCATCATTATCATCCAGCTTTTACCGTTTAAAGTCATTTATAGTTTTTGCTGCTTCATCAGCATTTTTTCCATTTTCGTAGAACCAATTCGTAGTTCGGAGTGTTTTTCAGAAACTTCACATTCAAATTAAGTCCAAAAGATAGACGTTATATATACACATATAATTGTTGGCGTAGACATGCTTTGAGATTTCAAAATACTGATTGCTAATTCCCAATGATTCGTATGGCAATTCTCATTACAAGATGCGAATGAGTAAATGATGGGGCTTCAATGAATAATTATAATGACTTTTTAGAGAGGCTAAAGTCAAAGGGTAATGAAGTTGTTGATACATCTGCTAATAATGTGGTGGAATGTAAAAGGTTCCCTGGTAACGATGGTGTATATCTCAAGGTTATAATAAGGTTAGTCTGACTGAAAAGTCGAAGTTGACTTGCTGAAGCTGTGACAAAACTGGCTACTTTGAATAGGAGTCGCAAAGTTATTTTTGCTAATAAATGTCAAAGAATCTGACGCGGATACGTTGTTTAAACTTTTACTTTGGTTTCAAGAGTTTTTCGGTTACATAACTGTGGGTAACATGTGGTTGGATCATCATCTCGATTGCTCATCATTCGAAGTGTCTTCAACAATTTTCGAAGGGTTTGAACACAGATTGTAATTGTTAACATACATTTGATGTTCTAACACAGTTTTGAAGTCAAAATATAGCTTGTGAAAGATGTAAGGATCTAAGAGTGATGATTTTGGTCATATCTCAAGTTGAATTTTGAGATTTCAAAATCAGAATATGTAATTAAATTTCGAATGAGTATGGTTGTTTTGATTTCTATAAAAGAATGTATATTATTGTGAAAGTAGGGAGTATAATGGATAATTTGCTGAATCAGATTCGAAGAATGTAACATATTAATTGTGAATTTATATATCTCGTTAAAAAAATTTCACAATTAATATTTTGTACAAAAGAATTTTATTACAGTCTTTATGAAAATATATATATGTATATTTTCTTCAGATGTAACATAGATTTAATGAGTTAATGTTAAATTAAACTCATTTGATTTACGGTTGAAACTAGAATTGAATAATCCCTAAAGGCTTTAAAAAGTACATAACTTTTACGCAGTATTTCTTTAATGACATTGAAATTATGAATTAATACTTCGTTATTTGTTGATGTATGATGTTCAGTTCGTGGAATTCTTGTGAATTTCGTAAAGTACGAATGATGTTATCTGAAAAGTTTCGGGTACATCGATGATGAAAGTGTAAAATCAAATATATACTTGATTTATTATGAATTGGAATTTGTTGAATTGCGACAGAGATTGTAGTTAACGCTGGTTAAGTTGCAGCCGAAGGACGTACATTATTGCATATTTGTAAGAATTAACCGCGTAGTTAAGATTCACACACAATAGCTTAGCACGGAATGATTTATTTCAAAATATATATATATATATATATATATATATATATATATATATATATATATATATATATATATATATATATATATATATATATATATATATATATAATATACATATAATTTCTTCAGAGGGAATGAGTTAATTCTTCATAACTCGTTGATACAATATACACGTTATTGATTCGTAATGATGTCCATAGTGATTCTTGAACTGACTGAGTTTGTGATGTTATCGGTGTTGTTGATCCAGAGGTTGACTGTATTGACGATGCTGGTAACGCTGACGGTACTGTTGATGCTGTTGGTAAAGCAAGTTTAGCTTGTTGATCACACACCATTTTTGTCAGGGTTTCTACTCTTTCTTCTATCATTTTAGTTCGCTTAACTGATTTATGGTTATGACTAGATTAGATAATCTCTAAGACTTTAGAGATTACATAATCACCGCGGAATGTTTCTCCAATGAAGCTATGAATTAATACTTCGTCAGTTATTGTTGTTGGTACTCCTTGGTATCTATGGTGCGTATGACGTTGATGCTCATGGGACGGATTGTGAAGTTGAGGTTTACGACGCGGTTGTGGTTGGAGGTGGTAATGGTACTGTTGGCGTTGATGATGGTGGTACTGGTTATGCTGTTGTTGCTGCTGCTGGTGTTTGTAATCTCTGCACCATATTCTCCAAAGCCACTACCCGAACGCGAAGCTCGTTGACTTCTTCTATTACACCGGGGTGATTGTTGGTTCAGACGAGCGGATAAATAAAATCTAAAATTTGATGTAATATATAATCGTGACGAGATACTCTGGAAATGAGCGAGAAAATGGTGTTTCGAACAGGTTCGCCGGTAAGTGCTTCAGGTTTTTCGTCAAGAGGGCAATGTGGTGGATGGAAGGGATCACCTTCTTCTTGTCTCCAATGATTGAGGAGGCTACGAACCCATCTCCAATTCATCCAGAATAGGTGATGACTGATTGGTTGATCTATTCCGGTCACACTGCTTTCGGAGCTTGAATGGGATTCCATTTCGGAATTTAAGTGACTTGAACTGATGACGAATTCCATTTCGTACGATTGGAGAAAGGATTTTTTTTTTTCCGATATGAAATGATTTTGGCTAACGGATGGTATTCTAATTACATAGAAAATATTTCGTAGATTACGGAGGACTTTGCGGGATATGTCAGGCAAAGTTTAAAGTAACAAATACGATAAGTTATGATTTAGCAGATATGCTAAGATATGAATTTTTGTCTATACAATATTCATGCAATCAATGCAGCAAGACGTGTCTTAGACTAAAAATGATAAGCAGGTAATTTCTTGAGGATGATAAGAAGTTAATTTTCGACACAAAATGATAAGCAAAACTTTTGACATGCAGACACGGTCGAAGTCCAGACTCACTAATGCATCCTATCGATTTATCAGTTAGACACACTAATGCAGACCTGGTTCGCTAAGACCACCGCTCTGATACCAACTGAAAGGACCCGTTCATATACATTATAAACGATTCACAATAGTTGATTACATTGCGAGGTATTTGACCTCTATATGATACAATTTACAAACATTGCATTCGTTTTTAAAAGACAAACTTTCTTTACATCGAAAATTGACAGGCATGCATACCATTTCATAATATCTACTATCCAACTATAAATTGATTTAATAATAATCTTTGATGAACTCAATGACTCGAATGCAACGTTCTTCGAAATATGCTATGAAAGACTCCAAGTAATATCTTTAAAATGAGCAAATGCACAACAGAAGATTTCTTTAACACCTGAGAATAAACATGCTTTAAAGTATCAACCAAAAGGTTGGTGAGTTCATTAGTTTATCATAATCATTTATTTCCATCATTTTAATAGACCACAAGAATTTCATTTCCAGTTCTCATAAATATACGTCCCATGCATAGAGACAAAAATAATCATTCATATGGTGAACACCTGGTAACCGACATTAACTAGATACATATAAGAATATCCCCTATCATTCCGGGATCCTCCTTCGGACATGATATAAATTTCGAAGTACTAAAGCATCCAGTACTTTGGATGGGGTTTGTTAAGCCCAATAGATCTATCTTTAGGATTCGCGTCAATTAGGGTGTCTGTTCCCTAATTCTTAGATTACCAGATTTTAATAAAAAGGGGCATATTCGATTTCGATAATTCAACCATAGAATGTAGTTTGAATTACTTGTGTCTATTTCGTCAAACATTTATAAAAGTGCATGTATTCTCAGTCCCAAAAATATAAAGGGGAAAAAAGGCAAATGAAACTCACCATACTGTATTTCGTAGTAAAAATACATATAACGTCATTGAACAAGTGCAAGGTTGGCCTCGGATTCACGAACCTAAATTAATTATATATATTTATGTGTTGGTCAATATTTGTCTAACAAATTAGGTCAAGTCATAGTGTACCACAATCCTAATGCTCGAGACTAATATGCAAAAGTCAACAAAAGTAAATTTGACTCAAAATAATTTCCAAAAATCTATACATGATTAATATATAGTTTAAATATCGTCGTTTTATATTTTTAAATATTTTTAAAAGATTTATTAGAGTAAATAATATAATTTATTTATTAATAAATAAAATTTTATATTAAATTTATATAATAAAATATACTTTTATATATATTAATTAATAAAATTTATAGGGTTCATTTAATATCATAAAGATAATATGATAGGTATTATTAAAGTAAGTTATTACACGTAGTAAAATATGTTTGTATCACATATTTATTTGATAAAATAATATCTATACTGATAGTAAGTAAAAGTTGTATTATTTTGTAATAATAATTATTATTATAAAAATATCAATATTTATAATTACTAAGATGACATTATGATAAAACGATAATTCTAATTATGATAACTTTAATATTTACGATAATTTTTAATATTATCTTTAAAATAATAATTCTATTTAAATTTAAAATAATAATAATAATGATATTTTATAGTAACAATGACATTTCTATTAAAATGATAATTTTTGTTAAAATGATAGTTTTAATACTAACGATACTTTTAATAATAATAGTAATGATAAAAATAATAAGAACGGTAATTTTATCTAAATCAATATCTTATAATATTTTAATTTCATCATGATACTCTTACTCATTATTTCCTAATCGTTTCGTTTAATAGCTTTTAAATCATCTTTTATATCGTGTCCATAATAATGATAATAATAGTAATCAAAATAATTAGGTGTTACAAATATTTTTTTTAATTACACTAATATTAATAATGATAGTTACTATAACATTATTAACGATAATACTAATAATTATCTTAATGATAATATAGTAATAATAATAATAACAATAACAATAACCATTTTTAAATAATGATATATATATATATATATATATATATATATATATATATATATATATATATATATATATATATATATATATATATATATATATTAATAATGATAATAATAATAATAATACTAATAATAACTTTAACGATAATAACGATAGTAATAAATAAAAAAAAATAACAATTTTTAATGATAAATTCCTTTTATTGATAAAGATAATAATAATGATAATAATAAGATAAAACTAGAACGACGATAAAAACGACGATAATAATAATCATTTTTAATAAAAATATCAAAAATTCAATTGATTATAACTTCTAATCCGTTCATCGAAACCATTCGATATCTAAAGAAAAAGTTCTTAATTTTTCGCTAGCTTTCCAAGGACATGCATATCTTATACCTTATCTCAACTGCAAGTGTAACTAATTCAAGATTCAACCTAACCTGTCTAAGGGCAATATCAAAACTACAAGCATGCATAATCCTAAATACTCGAGCACTAGTCAGGGATACACTATTAGTATGTAAAAGTTAAATTATGAGTACTCACGTATCAATATCGAGATTCAATATTGAAGGAAAGGTACGTAGACGCAACGGAAATGATAAACACTATATTGACCTCACGAGCATACCTATGAACCATATTCAATCACCTCCATAGCTATAACCCATAATTTCCTTAATCCTATCCAACTCAAAAAATAATTTCGAAATCACTCGGACAGCACTCCGTCGTAATATTTTATGTATACTAATAATATCTTGAAATAATACTATATATATGTAAATCGATTGAGAGAGTTTAGAGAAAAATATTTTCAAGTTTCTATGAAATAATGAAACCTATTGAATTCTATTTATAATAGATTTTTGAATTATTAAAGTGAATTATTAAAGTATGAATTATTAAAGTGAATTATTAAAGTATGAATTATTAAAGTGAATTATTAAAGTATGAATTATTAAAGTGAATTATTAAAGTACGAATTATTAAAGTAAATTATTAAAGTATGAATTATTAAAGTGAATTATTAAAGTTAAAGTAAAGTAAAAATAAAGTAAGGGTAAAGTTTAAGTATAGTAAAAGTATAAAACTATGTACGTATAATACGCGTATAAATATATATAATATTAATTTAAATCGTTATATATATTTAATAAAATAAAATATAAATATCGTTATCTTTATCATACTAGTTAAGTAATGAGTTGTCAAAAGTGGTTCTAGATATTTATAAAAGTTATATACGTTTTAATAATAAAGTTCTTTTTAAACTGAAAACGTTTTTGTACGTTTGCAACTAAATAGATCAATCGAGTCGTTATGAGATTTAATCTTCCACTATCCTTTGTCTAGTTCTCAATGAATGATAATTTGTTCTTATTTATAAATCACTTTATCATTTTCCGAATATTGTTAAAATGGAAAGATTTCTCAAATCAACGTGGGCCTTTCAACAGAGACTTGTAATCATAATTCAATATATCTGATAATTCAATCATTTGATCTTATCTTCTAATTCCATTGATAAACATTTTGAAACAGGTACAATCATATAAAGTATTTAATCTAATATTTTGTTTACGTTTCAAGTTATAATATATATACACGTATACATATATAATCATATTTGTTTAATGGTTCGTGAATTGTTGGAACTTGGTCGAGGTTGAATGAATGTATGAACATAGTTTAAAATTCTTGAAATTTAACTTAACAAATATTGCTTATCGTGTCGGAAACATATAAAGATTAAAGTTTAAATTTGGTTGGAAATTTCCGGGTTGTCACACTTAGAGCATTGGCTTGCTCTCTATGCGGACAACATTGGATTGTTGCCGCAAGAATAAAAAGATTATGTCAGACATAGAGGGGTCGCTCCCATCGTGCAGCATAACATTTATTCTACGTTATTGTGCAAAAAAGGAAAACTGGCTTTTTAATTTGCTATTTTGCAAAAATTAAGGAACTAAGTTGTTTCTTTGCTCGAGCATATGCCAGAATAAACATTAAATGCAGAATAACGACGCGCGCATAAAAATACTATCAAAAATTAAAAAGGCATTAGTTTGCCTGCGTAAATATACGCAAATATACGCAAATTGCTGCATTGAATTGCCCGCATAATTAAATACCCCTCACCTTTTGGTTGGGATGCCTCAAAATGACTGAGTACGGAGCTTGCAATTCAGAGATGCCTTGAATGCAACATCGATCTCCGATTTATCGCATTGTTGCATCAAGAAGGCTCCTATGCGAATAGCTGGAGAAGCCTCGATGTGGCCTTGAGATTCGGAACTCAAAGTCACTAGCGAGATGTCTTGAACGCAAACGGAAATTCCGAACAATGTTTGCTTCAGGAAAGCCTTACTTTACGATAAAACGTTTTATGAGTAGACCATGACTTTGTGCTATGGACCACTCTTTACTAAGTCCATGGTTGCGTAAGCGCGCCCATGGCATATCTTTACTAAGTCCATGGTTGCGTAAGCGCGCCCATGGCATATCTCTACTAAGTCCATGGTCGCGTAAGCGCGCTCATGGCATATCTTCACTAAGAACATGGTCGCGTAGGCGCTCATGGCATATTTTCATAAGTCCTTGGTCTCGAAATGCCCTTGGCCATTATGCGTAAGACCATGGAACCATGGCAGTACTTTGTAAATCCATGATCGCGAAATGCTCATGGCCATTATCATAGTTCAACACAACTAAATACTTTAGTTATATTAAACTGGGGGAGTAACGATATACTAATATACTATTAGTATACTTTATCAGCATTAATATATTGGGTTTATGTTTCGTAATTGTCCCGCATAGACATAATTGTCCAAATCACACCTAAAGTATATCATTCATAAATATAGGTGTTCGACATTGGAGTAGTCATGACACGGCATCGCTTGGAGCAATAGATGCTCATTACGCATCATTACTTGGCGCACAAGATGCGCATCGAATACTTATTGCAACTTTATTAAACGTGACAGTTCTTTCAAGTTATATGCGGTGGCATATTTAATAAGTTCGATATAATACATTTGCTATATATCATACCGAACTTGGGGGACTTGATGATCTGCATAGCTCATCGGGCTATTACTTATGCTTTCCTTTAAGCCTGGTCCGCTAGAGGCCCGCTAGCCTTTTCCCTCAAAACCCTAAATATCCCTCTATAAATAAAGGGTAAGGACTTCTACCCTAAATACACATACACATCTTGGAAGCTTAAACGCTCTCCTCTCCCTCTAGAGTTTTACCTACACCACCGTGTAGGGTTTTCCCCTAGGCACCAATCGACACGCCTCGATGGCGGCCAAACAGCCATAACCACCCTCCCGAAATCATCATCTCGGCTAGGGTTATCACGGTAACCGGACCGGAGGTTAAAGCCGATGTACATAATAAACCCTCCTCTATTGCACTCAAGCGTATCTCTAGCATTTGGTGGAAATATGCTTGATCAAAACTTATACTTTTTCTGTTTAGTTTCATAAATTTCAGTTCATTATGAAACCATAGCAACTTGAATCACTCAAAACGAATTTGAAACGAAGAAATGACTGGTAAAACAAAATTGGATAACTTGCTAGACTAAACATATCTATATTGTATTATACATATTATGAAATCTTGGGATACCATAGACACGTATACAATGTTTTAACATATCATATCGACCCATATATATATATATATATATATATATATATATATATATATATATATATATATATATATATATATATATATATATATATATATATATATATATATATATTTCGGAACAACCATAGACACTCTATATGCAGTAATGTTTGAGTTAGCTATACAGGGTTGAGGTTGATTCCAAAATAATATATATACTTTGAGTTGTGATCGAGTCTGAGACTTATAGACACTGGGTCGTGGATTGATTCGAGATAATATATATTACTTTATTTCTGTACATCTAACTGTGGACAACTAGTTGTAGGTTACTAACGAGGACTGTTGACTTAACAAACTCAAATCATTAAAACGTAATAAAAAAATGTTGTAAATATATTTTGAACATACTTTGATATATATGTACATATTTGTTATAGGTTTGTGAATCGACCAGTGACCAAGTCTTACTTCCCGACGAAGTAAAAATCTGTGAAAGTGAGTTATAGTCCCACTTTTAAAATCTAATATTTTTGGGATGAGAATACATGCAGTTTTATAAATGTTTTATGAGATAGATACAAGTAATCGAAACTACATTCTATAATTGAATTATTAAACAGAATATGTCCCTTTTAGTTTGGTAGCCTAAGAATTAGGGAACTGGCCCCTAATTGACGCGAATCCTAAAGGTAGATCTACGGGAACTAACAACCCCCATTCTGAAATTTGGAATGCTTTAGTACTTCGAGTTTATCATGTCCGATGGGTGTCCCGGAATGATGGGGATATTCTATATGCATCTTGTTAATGTCAGTTACCAGGTGTTCACCATATGAATGATTTTTGTCTCTATGCAGTTTGCGAAATGCCTGATATGAGATGTGTTATAAAAATGAAATCTTGTGGTCTATTATTATGATTTGATAATATATAGGTTAAACCTATAACTCACCAACATTTTTGTTGACGTTTTAAGCATGTTTATTCTCAGGTGATTATTAAGAGCTTCCGCTGTTGCATACTAAGATAAGGACAAGATTTGGAGTCCATGCTTGTATGATATTATGTAAAAACTGCATTCAAGAAACTTATTTTGATGTAATATATTCTTATTGTAAACCATTATGTAATGGTCGTGTGTAAATGGTATATTTTAGATTATCATTATTTAATAATCTACGTAATGCTTTTTAAACCTTTATCGATAAAATAAAGGTTATGGTTGTTTTAAAAATGAATGCAGTCTTTGAAAAACGTCTCATATAGAGATCAAAACCTCACGACGAAATCAATTAACATGGAACGTTTATAATCAATATGAACGGGACATTTCATTTGTAGAGCAATGATTTGAGCAACCGCTCTGATACGAATTGTAAGTAACTAGAGGGGGGTGATTAGTTACTTGATACGTTTTAAACACTTTTTCGATTGATCACCAAATTCGATTTAACTTTTGATCAACCAACTCAACTCAAACTTGATGTGTGTAATGTATATGTTCAAAATTATAAATGAAGTAATGTAAAGAACATAGACACAAGGATTTATAGTGGTTCGGGTGGATGTTAACTAATCCACCTTAATCCACTCCCGATTACACTAATCCTTGGATTTGAGATAAGACTCAAATCTTAATTTCCACCTTAATAACTTTAGATTATCAAATACAAAAGTAAATATAACTACTGATTGGAACTATCCTGAGAAATAAACTCTCTTGAAATACCTTTCTTCGAGTAAGGCATGGTAGCAAAGTATAATCTTGCACAGACCGAATCTAATATAGAACAGAAATCAAATTGGGTATCGAACAATTAGGATTTATAGATTCAATTGATTTGGGTTACTTTGGGGTTTTTGTTGATCACAGATAGATAAATAAAAAAAGAGAAATGATAAAGACGTAATTGAATTATGATCGATAAAACTCAATTGATTTTGATTTGGGGGTTTTTGTCACAAATAGAACATACATGAGGGTTTTATAGAAAAGAAATGTAAAGTTATCAGGTTAACACAATTGCGTAGATAGTTAGGATGTTGCTTGGTAAAGAGGAGGTCGTAGGTTCTAGTCCCTTTTCTAAATTTTTACATTCTTTATTACTATTGGTTATATTGTAATGTGTTAACTTTTGTAATGTTACTTGTAGATGGATCAGAATACTTGGATGTATGAGATAGGTCGCGCTAGCTCCGAGTATATTGAAAGTCTGGATGAATTTATTACAACTGCCGAAACTGATCAACTAGAAAAAGAAAACACCACAATTAGTTGTCCTTGTAAGAAATGCAAAAATGCCCGGTGGTATACTGATTCAACCGATATCAAAAATCATCTACTTGCACACGGATTTATGAGAGGGTACACATGTTGGTCTTTTCATGGTAAAATATTAGCTGACCGTAACCCGTCTATTTTGGATAACGATACTGATAACGAAGAAGATTCATACAATAGTGACAATAATGTTAATTTTGATGACATTTTTGACGATATGAATATGGAGGATAATGTTGTTGATAGGTATCATGACAGATTACAACAACTATTTGTTGACGCTGAAATACCTTTATATACCGGTTGTATGAATATTACAAAACTTTTCGCCGTTATAAAGCTGGTTAACTTAAAATTAAACAATGGTTGGAGCAACACAAGTTTCACTAGCATGTTAGAGTGGTTGAACAAAATGCTACCAGAAGGTAATGAGTTGTCGGTTTCAACATACAAAGCAAAGAAATTGATGTGCCCAATGGGATTGGAAATACAGAGAATACATGCTTGTCCAAATGATTGTATGCTATACAGGAATAAAGACAAAGACCTTCATCAATGTAAGGTATGTGGTACATCTAGGTATAAACGTGAAAAACCAACTGATATTGATAGTGATGTGTCGAAAAACGGACCTCCTGCAAAAGTATTATGGTACTTGCCTATCATACCAAGGTTAAAGAGATTATTTATGAATGCCAGAGATGCAAAATTATTACGTTGGCATGCTGAAGATCGTAAAAATGATGGAAAAATGCGACATGTGGCCGATTCACTTCAATGGAAAAAATATTGATAACGATTTTAGAGAATTTGGGGATGAGATACGTACTATAAGATTCGGACTTAGTTCAGATGGAATTAATCCTTTCAGAGATTTGAGTAGCTGCTACAGCACGTGGCCTGTTCTTCTATGCATTTATAACCTTCCGCCTTGGCTATGTATGAAAAGAAAATACATAATGATGTCTCTTTTAATTCAAGGCCCAAAGGCAACCTAGAAACGACATTGATGTTTATTTGCAACCATTAGTTGATGACATGATGGAACTATGGAGTACCGAAATACACGTTTATGATGCATATATAATAAAGAGTACTTCCAACTACGGGCAATGCTTTTTTGCACCATTAATGATTTTCCTACTTATGGTAATTTTTCTGGATATAGTACAAAGGGAAAAAGGCATGTCCTGTTTGTGAGGAAAATACTCACTCGATATGGCTCACAAATTGTAAGAAACCAGAATTTATGGGGCATCGGAGAGAGCTTAATTAGAATCACCCGTATCGCAAAAAATCACAATTATTTGATGGTACTATAGAGGATAGAAAGCTACTGCCACCATTGGATGGAGAAAATACACTCTCCAAAGTTGCTAATATAAATGTTGTGTTGGGAAAAAAAATATTTTGGTCCTCCCAAAGGTATTTGGAAGAGAAAGTCTATTTTTTGGAAATTATCGTACTGGAAACATTTACGAGTCCGACATTGTCTTGATGTTATGCATATTGAGAAAAATGATGTGAAAGTTTGATAGGGTTACTGTTGAACATTCCTAGAAAAACAAAAGATGGAATTAAAGTTAGAAGGGACATGGAAATAATGATTATCAGACCAGAGCTACAGCCTAAAGATATTGATGGAAGGTCCACCAAGTTTCTTCCACCGGCCTGTTATACTATGTCGAAGGTCGAGAAAACTAAATTGTGTCAATGTTTACATGTAATTAAGGTTCCATCAGGATACTCTGCTAACATTAGGAAGTTAGTTTCGATGAAATATTTGAAGTTACTTGGTATGAAGTCACATGATTATCATGTACTAATGACTCAGATGATTCCTATCACAATTCGTGGAATTCTACCCAACCGTATTCGACACACAATAACAAAACTATGCTTATTCATTCGAACGTGATTGATCCTGATGTGCTGGATGAATATCAAAGAGATATCTTACTTACTCTTTTCGAACTTGAGATGTACTTTCCACCTTCTTTCTTTGATGACATGGTTCACTTGGTATCTCATATTGTAAGAGAAATAAAGGCATGTGGTCCAGTTTTCTTACGGTACATGTATCCATTTGAAATATATATGGGTATCTTAAAAGGTTATGTAAGGAACCTTAATCGAACAGAAGGCAGTATCGTTGAAAGATATGCTTCCGAAGAGGTGATCGAATTCTGCACAAACTATATGAATGGGTTTCAAAGTTTCAAGATTCCACAAATTCAACATGAAGGTAGACTTTCAAGTCAAGGGACCCTTAGGCGCAAGATGGGCTATTCAAGTGTTGTCGATTATCACAAGGCACATTTTACTGTCTTACAACACTCTACATCTATTGATCCGTACATACAAGAATACATGTCATTGTTGAAACAAAAAAAACCGTAAAAAGAGTGCAAGATGTTGGCTAAACAACATAAAAACATTTTCAGAATGGTTGAAAGAAAAAATTAGGAGGACACTTCCAAATATTGATAAAACGGTCGAAGCTTTGGGATTCGCACTTAGACATGTGATCCAATATCAAGAATTTTATATCAATGGGTATACCTTTTACACCAAAGATCAAGATAAGAAGAGTAAAATGCAAAATAGTGGTGTCACGGTGATAGCCTCGTCGGCGGAATTCACCATTGTCAATCGTGAAGAAAGATCAAGGATCACTAAAGAATCTTATAATGGTGTCATTCAAAAAATATGGGAGTTAGATTACGGTTCGTATAAAATACCCTTGTTCAAGTATAAGTGGGTTGATAATGTTGGCGGTGTTCAAGTTGATGAAGATGGTTTTACAACTGTTAATCTTTCCAATGATGTATATGCGTCAGAACCATTCATTCTAGCAAAACTATTTACTCAAGTATTCTTTATCGAGGACCCAAAGGATTGTACATGGAAAGTGGTTCAGTATGGAAAATGACGGATTGTTGGTGTCTAGAACATTTTTGATGAGGATGAGTACAACCAATTTGACGAGTTACCGCCATTTTCAGTCGGTGTTGAACCTTTGAATGAAGTTGTTGTTGGAAATAATACAATCTACTTTAGGGAAGACCATGAGGAAGGAGACGAGGTCGCAGACACATAAAAATTGTTAAAACATATGATTTTTATGTTTTTTTTTGTACAAACGTGAATCTATTTTTTTTAACTTATGCAACATATATGTCTTTTGTTTATTTTTTTTTACCATGAACTATTTATTTTATCTTACTACCTTTTAAATAATAACAATATATACAAATAATTATAAAAAAAACATATGCATAGTATTCAATTTTTATACCAGGAATAAAAATACTTCAACAAACCGAGACCACAAAACCATCCCACTTCTTCGTCTGCCCTAAACCATCCCACTTTATTTTCAGACCACCAGAAACACCCGAATCCTTCATCCTAGAACGACGATTTTTCTAACCAGGCGACGAAAGAACTCGATTTCGTCCTCACAGCTGAAGAAGCGTCGCAAATACAGGTACATGTGGTTTTTTTCTTTACCTAATTGTTCTTAATTCGGATATTTTTTGTTATAGACGAAATGACCTAAAAATAAGACTATTAGACCTAAATCGAGTTGTGTTATAACGGAACAAAAATCTAAAATTAGGTTATATACATGCACATTTTGTCTTAGATTATTCATAAACTTGATACATTAGGTTTAAAAGTGGTTTATAGATGCTACAGAAACTTTGAGTCTAATTTATATTTTGTGTTATATAAGAAATGACCTAAAAATCAGACTATTATACCTAAATCGAGTTGTGTTAATTTGACCATAATTACATAACTGATATGTACTTATATAATGATTTTACAGAAGCAGAAATAATCTCTTACGTTGTCATAAATGGCTTTATACAATCATCCACCATCGTTCATCCACATAATACTCTATGCAGATAACCTTGAACTGGTATTATTTGGTTGCTATTTTAACATTAAAATGTCCTATTTTTAAAGCAAAACCATTGTAAGACATGTCAGGTTATTATGTTTTGTTACAGGCTTTCCCACATGAATGGTATGTTAACCATTTTGATAGAATGTTTCCAAGACATTCTGTTTTCATCCACACCCTGCAAGGATATAAAGCAGAAGTTAAATTTGCGGTTGAATTTGACCAATTTGGGCAGGCGATAGGAAAATATCAAGCTATGTTTGCCAGTGACATAGGTGTTCTTACTAGGCGTAGGATTGATTTTCTTGAGGATGATTGGAAAGTAATATCTCCATATGAGAAAGACGCGTTATGGTTGAACAAAAATGTATATAATCATAACTTATAAGAATCTTGTTTCATATTATTGCTTCTATATATTTTGGCATACACGTTAAATTTATTGAACAACTAATATTACTTCTTGTTTATAGAGAAAAGAATATCATAATTATAACTTATGTTACGTCTGCAATGTTGAATTAACAACTATACTATGTCTGTCATGTTTAAACGCGTCTTATATTACTTCTTGTTTCAGAATTTGTTTAACTACTATTTAATTATATATGTAACAACATTTACAGGAACGTCATTTTATCAAAGACGATTTTGCGAAGAAACAAACGCTTCATCATTGCAACGGGGCTTTTAAGAGATTCGGGGCCAAGTTAAGAATGTATATGTTTCAAGGCAAGCTTCCTTATGAAGAAGTGCAAGATTTCAGTTTCATAACTGCAGCAAAATGGAGACAATTTTGTGAACTTGAAGATACACCAGCAAAAAGAGTTAGTGTTATTCATCTGCTTTTAAACATGTATGGAATTACATTGTTAAATTGATGGAAACTAATGTGTATTTTAATCCTATGCAAATTGTGAGGCATTAGGACAACAAGGCAGATTAAACGCCTTGAAAGATCCAAAAGATAATTACGCCTTCAGGTTATCAAGGCCATCAAGAAAAATGGGATATGGAGAAAAATGATCCTGAAAAGCATACCGTATACCACGATATCTCCAATCCTTCTACAAGGAATTATGTGTTGGGAAGGATGAAGCGAATTAAAGAAACGAAGAGGCAAATAATTCCAGATACGAATGTGTCAATTATAAATAACATTGTAACATACTTTAATTTGTATTTATAGCCTTATTAACCTAGAATTGTTTTATATCCGGTTAATTTTCTTATTTTGTTCCAGGTTATGGCAGATAAACAAGGTGAGGATGCCTTGTTAGTTAATGTCAGGAAAGAACACGGTGGTAGAACCACGAGTGTTAGTAGCACGCTAGGATATAGCAAATTCGATAAGCAACCAAAGGGAGACCAATTCGTAACAATGGAAAAGGTACAGGAATTTTTGGTTAAGGAGGTGCACAGGGTGGTGATGGAAAGAAAAAAAACTGCAACACATGAAACAACACTTGAAACAGCTACAACACCTGAACATCATGACACGATAGAACATCACGACACAACAAAAAATATGCAACTAGTAGACGAATAAGTAGACGAACCGGTAGACGCACGGGTAGTCGAACACGTAGACGAACAGTTGAAGTTGAATGACAAGTCTGTTGAGAGAAAATGGGGAATGGAAGATCACCTAGTTGTGGAGAAAAAAGTGGAGATCCAGCAAATAGAGGAGGAACAAGATAGAGTGGCGAAAAAACAGAAAGTGGAAGCACTAGGCATAATGCGAAAAGAAGTGATTCATGAACCAAGGGTTCAAGATCAAATGGTCAAGAAACAACCGTTTACAAACTTGCAAAACATAAAGGTAACTGATATTCTTTTATTTCAACAGCTAAATGGATACTTCAATAGACATTTAAACTATTAACTACTCTACAATTTATATTTCTTGTTTTTAATGTTTACAGGATGAAGTTGAAATCTTGTTATTTCACCCTCATTATATAGAGACTAATGTGTATGCTCAGGGTACACTATATCCAACTAACGAATTTACTCAAGTAAATGGGGAAAAAGTTATTCCTTTTTACATGAAGGTGAAAATAAACACCTTTGCTAAGGACTACACATCCTTGAGGCTTCCAATACCGGTTAAAGACTTTTCAAAAATACAGTGAAGGAGGTTTTAAGTGATGTGGTTGGAAGTTTTGTTCAATGGCCTTGATATCGGCTAAAAAGTCACGTTTTCACCCTGGTATCAAGGCCCAAAAACAAGAAATATTCGAACATTGTCGGAAAAATACCCATTTCGTCGGTTAAAATTGAAAAACAAGTAATTATGAAGATGGTGCAAAAAGAATCAAGAGAATCAGAGCTAAAACGAAGATTCTAGAGCGAAAACGGTGAAAGACAAGAAATCAAGTTACGATCCAGGGAATCAGCAAGCCAAACGGCTTGCCAAACGGCTTGCCAAATGGGCTGCCAAATTGCCTGCCAGTGTGGCAAATGCCTGCCAAATGCCCAGATCAAACGACCTCATTAAACGGCTTGTCTTAGTAAACGGGCCCTGTAAACGGCTTGTCAAACGGCCTGCCAGCCTTTTGTAGGCAAATTTTGTGCTTATTTAAAGGCTCTTTGTCATTCATTCCAACACATACTTCAATTCACTTCTTTCTCTCTCTTGTACAATATTAGTCATACTCTCAAGGCCTTCGAATCCGTGCGGGAAACCTAGTACCCGGAGAAGAACGCCGAAGATTATATTTGGAGCGGTCTGGAGTCTTGAAGTTGTCACTTTTGTATTCGGAACTCGTTTAATCTACTGGTACTTCTATCCATTATCTTTATATAATCATTATGTTCTGTGATATGGTTGCCATGATTAGCGAGTAGTTATCTTTAGTGTATGCTATGATGTAAGCAGTTATAATACCGAAATAATGTTATGGTTTGTGTGTGCTGTTGAAATGCTTTCCGATTATGCTTTAAACTAAATTGCTTTTCCAACTAATAGAACGTAGTTATTGGATCTGTTATTGGGAAGTCGCGAACCCCGATTCAGAGTACACTATCTGTGTCACCCCTTGGTAAGAGAAGTCTATTGGATACAACGTAAGATCGACTGAGGCACACCGGTTGTAGTAAGTCTATCAAGCTTTGGATTCTGACTGAGGACCCTTTCGTAGTGAAACATCTGACTAGACCCTTAGTACATTTTCGGTCCCAGACCATGCTAGTGTAGTAACCAAGCATATAAACTTCGTACGTGCATGCGGAAGCACAGCAGTTGTTGTAAGCTGTACCTCTACTAAGTAAGGCCATGGAACTCAGTCAGTGTTGATTAGTACATTGCACCATAACGCGGTCTCAAGCATTGCACCCCGCTTGAGGGATTCTTAGTTAATTAAGGAACTGTTTGTTTAGACACATAAAGGATTGGACCGTTAGGATAACGAACATGTTCATGGAAGTCAGCTCGACTTGGCCATGTTGTTCTTTATGGTTGAACTCTTTTTAAGGGCCTAACTATATTTTAACACCAATCGTTAACGAAAGCATTGAAACACATCACGTCTCTCGGATATGGTAAACCATGTATTCTATTATGCTAGAGAAAGTTTAGACCATTGTGGAATGTTAATACGTCACCCAACCGAGTCGCTCAATTGGATGAGCCGTCTGAACGTGTATGCCTGTAGTCAGACTGCACGAGCGTCGGGGGTAAGGGACGTTGCTGTCTATTCAGAATCTTCAAGCCTAACGCAGTACCCAGTGACATGTTTTATGACAGGGACGTTTATGACCAATGTAATGAATACAAGGCCTCTGCCTATTCATGAGCCAGCATTCCATAATCTCGGCAGAATAACTGATGAAATCATAGTATGCACTCACTTTAACATTATATGAATTACGAATTTTATCGCATTTACTTTATGTGTCTTATAAATTAGAAAATCCCAAAATTAAGTAACCACTACTCCTTCATAACTATCTTAGGCTTAAATATAGATTCAATTCTACTGATATCTCAAAAATAAGACTCTAGGTCATACTTCCCTTACTCATACTAAGGAGTAGTACGATTTAGACCCCGCTAAATATAAATTTAAAACAGTACCACCCCTTGGTGGTTGATTCTGGCATGCTGCGGCCCGACGACACCGCACAAATAAAACCGTCCGTTTCGGCCGTATCAAGGGGGAGTTTAGTTTTTGGCGCCGCTGCCGAGGAACTGGTATCAGACAATACTGCTCTCTATCAAACTTATCCACAAGCATTTAGTGGTGTCTAAGAAAGACAATCATACACGGACTTGGTTGTTGGATTTTCCGAACAGTCTCCAATTATATTGGGACCAAAAGGATCCTGCCTCTCCGTAGTAGGCCTGGCCACTTGGTTTGTGGAATAGTTTATGCGGAGCTCTGTTATCGAAATACCAGGGAATCAGTAGCCAGAACCAAAAACATATTCAACCATAGGGTAGTTAATTAAGTTAAATTAGATTACCTTAGACTAAGACTACTTTAGATTAGACTGCCTTAGACTAGTTAGCCTACCTTAGATTACTTTAGAAGTTTAGTTTATTTGCTAAAAATTAAAAACAAAAAAAAAGGCATACCCAGTGTATGACCCAAACCCGATCTAGACCAAGGCCGTTGTTATTTGTACCTGATCCAGATGCAATAATCTCTAAAACACGCAAGGAAGCACGAATCAGAAATCGAATGGTGTTACGCGTTACTTTAGCAGAAAATACCAAACCCTCGATTGAAGGTCGAGGAGGACCGATCAGATTTCCAGAGATTCAAGGACACTCGTTCGAGTTAAAACATCACATCATCCAGCTCATCCAGAATAGCTGTCAGTTTCATGGATTACCGAATGACGATCCTAATTCTCACCTTGATAAAGTCATATCTCTTTCGAACTCCTACAAACAGCCAGGGATAGGACAAGATATAGTCCGGCTATACTTGTTTCCCTATTCTCTCACTCATCATGCTCAAACTTGGTTTGAAGGACTGGAAAAAGATTCCATCACGTCATGGATGGAGATGGCTACTAAATTCCTAACCAAATATTTCCCTCCTTCTAAACAAACCAAACTAAAGAATGACATCATTAACTTCAAACAAAGTTATGATGGGAGCGATTCAAAACCCTGCTGAAAAAATGCCCTAATCACTAGCTAGAACGGTCAGCATAAATTTGTACCTTCTACAATGGTCTTACGGTAAATCATAGGACGACGATCGATGCAGCAGCTCAAGGGAATTTGATGAACCAAACCGCAGACAAAGCATGGGAATTGCTTGAGAACATGACAATGCATCATCATGACTGGAACAGTGGTGAAACAACTTCATCATCTGCCCCACTCTCTGCACTTAACAATCAAAAGGAGGCCATCAAATCCCTCACAGATAAGATGGAATCTGAAAGGACCCGTTCATATACATTATAAACGATTCACAATAGTTGATTACATCGCGAGGTATTTGACCTCTATATGATACATTTTACAAACATTGCATTCGTTATTAAAAGACAAACTTTCTTTACAATGAAAATTGATGGTATGCACACCATTTCATAATATATCCAACTATAATTGACTTAATAATAATCTTGATGAACTCAATGACTCGAATGCAACGTCTTTCAAAATATGCCATGAATGACTCCAAGTAATATCCTTAAAGTGAGCTAATGCACAGCGGAATATTTCTTTAATACCTGAGAATAAACATGCTTTAAAGTGTCAACCAAAAGGTTGGTGAGTTCATAGGTTTATCATAACACTCATTTCAATATATTAATAGACCACAAGATTTCCGTTTATAAATATATGTACACTCGCAAGTGTATAAAAGTATTCTATAAGTTGTAGGCACCCGGTAACAAGCCTTAACGTTCATGTTTTACCCTCTGAAGTACACCAGATCAGGTGTGTTTAAAATAACCTCGAAGTACTAAAGCATCCCATAGTCAGGATGGGGTTTGTCAGGCCCAATAGATCTATCTTTAGGATTCGCGCCTACCGTACATAGACAAGTAGTTTAATGTTACCAAGGTAAGGGTATATTTCTGGTTTAAACCCACGTAGAATTAGTTTTAGTACTTGTGCCTATTTCGTAAAACATTTATAAAAACAGCGCATGTATTCTCAGTCCCAAAAATATATATAAAAGGGAGCAAATGAAACTCACTTTTGCCTTGAAGGTATTTAATTCGACTTGGTCTCTGATAGATATCACGAACCTAACCATATATATAATATATCAACATATTTTCTTTTTTAAGTAATCGTTACATATATATATATATATACTATTAATACTTTTAATATTTTCTTAGTCCGTAGTTAGCAGTCCGATGTTAGTGGTCCACAATTAGTTGCTTAAATAAAATAAATAAAGACCCCATCGTATTCGTATTGATCAGAATTAATCTCGACCCATGGTACCATGTTGTCAAATGACGTGTTGCGTACATAAAGTACTGTGTTGTCAAATGACGTGTTGCGTACAATCATGAGGTCTTATGATTAATCTTCTCGTGTTGTTTACGGGTGGTCCTGAAATATATAAAATCAAATCATAAGTAATTATATATAAAATATCATATTAATTAGAAAAGATATGATTAATTTACTTTTTCTCCAAATATTTTCGTAGCTAAACTAGCTTCGGATACCCAATCTTGTTTTAGTCGTAGTTTCTTCATTACAACTCCGTTTTTGTTGGTTCAACTTGCCACTTCCTTGGATCAAGTCAAATTTTAAGAATATGAACTGAAAATACCTTAGTTTGTATTTGAAATCATAGGTTATAGGTCAAACTTTGGTGAAACTTATGAAAGTGATCATTTTCCATCATAAAAACAACATTTAATGATCATTTTTCTAAAAATACTTACACTTTGAGTTAAACCATGAAATTTTTATGTGTTAACATATTCATAAGAAATATCATTTTTCCAGAACATGAACTTCCAATTCAAAATTCAAGATGGTTTTTAATTATCCAACCCAAAACAGCCTTCGGTTGCACTCCGACGACGTAGATTCAGTTTTTAAGATGTTCTTTGTAAAACCAAGTTATATATTGTTAGGTTAGCATATCATTATGATATATTACAGGTCTTGAAGTGTTTTAAAAGTCAAGTTAGAAGGATCTATTTAGTTTGCGAACAAGTTTGAAATCATTCAAACTATGTTCTTGTTGTTAAAATTTTATACCACAAAATAAGATAGTTATATGAATATGAATTGAATAAGATTATGAACAAGGTTACTACCTCAAGTTACTTGGACAAAGTTACTGCAAAAGATAAGAAATAATCTTGGAATCAAAGAGTGGTGGAGTTAGATCAAAAGGTTGGAAGTAAACTTCTTCAAATGGGTGGTTATTTTGATATGTTCTTGAAAGAGTTTTCTTATGGTGTTTAAGGCTTGTAATTGAAGCTAAATGATGGGGAAAATACTTGGAGATGATCAAGTATGAAGTTAGCAGTATTTTGAGAGAGAAATGAGGGTGTAGGTATGAGAAAATGGAGTGAAGAAATGGTGTTCATTTATAAAAACGTTTTTAGTTTATAAAGAAAGAAAAGGATACCTAATTTTGTTTTCTTACTAATAATTCATACTACTTGACAAATCCTAGTTACCTCATATCTAGGGCAGTAATAATGTTGATTAGGATGTTGATTTGATGTGTATATACCAATAGTAAATACGTATAGAAGCTGGGTATGATATGGGTACATATACCCTATATATACGTATAGAAATCTTGAGGAAACGGAACGAGAATTCAAATATAGCTATCTTTTGTGAATATACTTATATTGTTTTATGTATTTAAGTCCTTAAAAAGTGATTAAATACTTTATATATACGATACGTGTATAAGCATTATATATTATAAGTATATATATCAAAGAATGTTACGTATAGTTATCGTTCTGAAAACTTAAGTTAGTAGTTTTAAAATATACTTATAACTCATTGTCATTAGTACACAATGAGATGTTAAACCATCCTTAGATCATGTTAAATATATATAAATACATATATGTACACAAACGTATAATTATCGTATGTTATATAGTTCGTGATATCATCGGTCATATTGGACGGTCAAACGTTGTGTAAAACTCTTTTCAAAAACACAAGTCTCAACAATTTGGATTGCTTATCATGTTGGTATGGTTTAATTTATGTAAATATTAATCTCATAAGTATAATTTGGTCGGAAAATTCCGGGTCATTACAGAATCTCTTGCTAAACAACTCGGAGAATTGAAGATGCAGCCACAGCAGGTCAACCAAGCTCAGGCTTGTGTTAATTGTACCAACCCGCAACCTACTGAGGAATATAAAGTTGAGTACGAAAACCCTGATGGTTCAGTCTGTTACATTCAATACCCAGCTCGTCCACCAAATCCCGGATTCAATCAACAACCTCGGGTTAATCAATTTCAACGAAGCAATCAACCTTTTCGCTATCGCTATCCACCTTATCCAGCCCAACAATCTCAATTGACCTACGATCAACTACTTCCACTCACTGGTCCGCCAGTCGAGGAATATTCCCCTACCACCCAGATTACAAAAGCAACTAACCCCACTCTCAGAGCTGATGATCAGTTAACTCAGTTCATTCAAGGACAACAATAGCTAAATCAGAGAACTGCAGCCAGACAAGATCAGACGGAGATACTAATGAGAAATCAATTGGCTCTGCTCAAAAGTCTAGAGATGCAGCTCGGACAGTTATCACAACGCCTTGAAACCCGACCGCAGGGAAGGTTACCAAGTAACATTATCCAAAATCCCCACATCGAAGAAGCAAAGCAAATGGATTCCGTAATTCTAGAGGAAGAACCACGGAGAAGGTCAGCTAGGCTCAAAAACAAATCAACATATACTCAGAAGCTGACCCCTGATACTCCAGTTCGTGTACCCTATCCTGGAAGGCTACAAGAAGAACCATCCAATCTTGATTCCATCAAACTTCATGGAAGATTCCTGAAGCTATGTCCAAAGTCCCCAACCAGAAGAGATACATCCGAAGGCTTCTCTCTACAAAGGAAAGGATACCAGATTCTAACAAAATTCTACTGAGTGACGAATGCTCTGCATTACTCAGAAACTCTCTACCACCAAAGCTAGGAGATACGGGCCGATTCGTTTTCTCGTGTTCATTCTACCAATCTAGAATTATTCATGCGCTAGCAGATTTAGGAGTAAGTATCAACCTAATCCCCTACTCTCTCTACAAGAGATTAGAGTTAGGAAACTTGTCACCAACTAAAATGATAATCCAACTCATCGATCACACAATTCGATATCCTAAGGGCATAGTTGAGAACGTCTTGGTGAAAGTCGACAAATTCTTGTATCCTACTGATTTCGTAGTAATGTATATCAAGGAAGACCTACACACACCAGTAGTGTTAGGAAGACCTTTCATGAATACGGCTAGGACTGTCATTGATGTGTACAATCAAACCTTGATCTTACGATCACATGAGGAGAGCGTTACCTTCAAAATTGTGACGACCCGAAAATTTCCGACCAAATTTAAACTTAATCTTTATATGATTTAATGTTTCTGACACGATAAGCAAAGTCTGTAATGTTGATATTTCAAAAACTTTGAACTGTGTTCATGTAATCAATTACCCTTCAACTATTCCCGACGATTCACGAACCTTTATGTGTAAATAAATACATATATAAATATATATATATATATATATATATATATATATATATATATATATATATATATATATATATATATTAATTATTAAAAATTAAAATATTATATGAGTTAATTAATTATGTAAATAAAATAATATATGATATTAAAATAAATCTATATATATATATATATATATATATATATATATATATATATATATATATATATATATATATATATGTAAGGTATATTGAATGTATATTTATATGGTTTCGAATTTATTTAGTAAACGATAATAGCACTCGTTTATCAGTAGATCGATATTAAGCAAGTTAAATACAAACTTATATAATTTTAAAATAAACGGTTAGCCGAAAATGAGTTTTACAAACTATAGGCTTATTAAAAATGTATTTAGAAACTATTTTTTGAATTTTAAAACTTTTCATATTTTACTTAGGGTTGGGAGTGAATAATTAATGTAATTTTTATTTAATAGTTAATGCTCGAATTTTATATCATAATGACCAAATAAATAAATATAATTAATGTAAAAATTTGGGATTTTTCCGGAGACTTTTATCCGCCACTGATTATCAACGGAGTACGAAATTCAGTCCATAATAGACGAAGGCTAACAATTCACACGTTTTAAATTTTAAATTATATTATCATTATTATTATATTATTATTATTAATTGAGAATTGATTCACGGATATTTTCTGTGTTGTATGATTGAAATCCTTTTTCATATATATGCTTATATATATATGCATATAAGCATATACCTTCGTACTCACATACAAACTTGCATACTAACCACCAATCACCACTGATATTTTTTTTGTTTTGTAACTCGAACCACCAACACGTTTTAATTCTTGATAAACTAATATCTTCACCATCACAAAATTTCCGCCATCATCATAACCTTGGCTTCCACTTTATCCGCTAGTTTCTGTTTCCTTTTAATCACCAAGCCATCTCCATATTTCTACTTTCCTATTTCTTTCTATCCCTGCTGACAAACGAACCACCACGGCTCGAATTGCTATTACAAGATTGTTGTTAACCAAGAACAACATCACCTCTACCGAAGAACCACCACAACCCGTCCACCTTCACCACATCACACTCATTGAACCATCACCCTATCACCTTCTATCCTCACTCCAAACTGCATATCTTTCACTGCTAATACCACTGAAAACTACCACACTATAACTATTCAAACAATCCTTGTGGTATAAAAACCCACTGTTCTTTTTCTTGTTTCTTGTTCTATCATAAATCATCCACCCAACCACATCCCTTTCGTTTACTTTATACCTGATCAAACCCATTGCTGCAATACTATTATAACTCATCTAACAGCCACCACAAACCATGTCAAATTGCAGCTGTTACAACTTTCGTTTCTGTTTATTTTTTTTCTCCAGGAACACCCATTTATTATAGCTACTATTATTTATGTTTCTATAAGGGAACAAACAACGAACACCTGCTCGATTATTACTGTAGCAGAGATGAGTTAACGAGGGAACTATTACTATCTGTTTATTATCCACTCACGATCACCATCACTACTGTAAGCTTGCGTTTCTATTTCAAATAAAAGAAGAAAAATAGAATGAAAAGATAGGATATGAAACAATGTTACAGCGTGTTCCTCTTGTGGCCGACAATTTCTAAAGTATTAACCCCACTTGTGATTTTTAACTAGAAAGGAAATCTAGCTGTTACAAAAATACTTAAGTCGTGATATTTTTTAGTAATTGAACTCCACGAACTCATCAGGTTTCTGTTAAAACAAACTGGGTTGATTTTTCCTTAATGGGCTTATTTCGTTTATTAGGTTGGACTATAAGGATTGGGCTCATTACTTTAAACATTTGATCCACTTTACATCTAGGATGATTCAGTTTAGATAACGGGATACAAGGAAGAAAAGGTTGAGCATAATGGAAGTAACAATTCATGATGATATCAAAATAATAATGTTTAAGATGAATGATAGATAAGATGATAACATGATTATGATAATTGATAGCGATTATGGTGATGACTTAGATGATGCATGCGATGAATAACGAATGATGATGAAGGATGAAGGCGACTGTTATGATTTTATGATGAATAAATTAGGATTTTAGGATACAAGATAATGATGAGGTGATAAATTTAAGATGAAGATATTAGTTAATGATGATAATGGTAACAAGGATGATGATGAGGAAGTTAAAGAATGAAGTAGACAACAGGAGAATTCGGGTTAAATACTTTTTGTGTACAAGTAATTTCTGAATGTACCAAACAGATTGATGGTTAGGGGTGTTTGTGTTAACGAGAGGTCGCAGGTTCGAGCCTCGACTGCGACAAATTCTTTGTAGAAAAAGAAAGTGAAGTAGAACAGAAAGGATAAAATGGTTAAAGATATATTGAAACGGAATTAAATCAGGAAAACTGATTAGCTTGGAAAGTTTAGGTTGTTATCGGGGTAGCGGGAGGTTGCGGGTTCAAACCCGGACTTGAGCATTTTTTTTAAGGCCTACTCCTTTGAGGTTCTTGAATTCCAGGCCAACCTTGCATTATTCAGTATCGTCGTATGCATATTTTTACTACAAAATATCGTATTGTGAGTTCATTTGATTCCCTTTTACTATTTACATTTTTGGAACTGAGAATACATGCGCTGATTTTATAACTGCTTTATTAAATACTTTTGAAATATATTTTGAACTGAGAATACATGAAATGCTTTTTATAAATGTTTGACGAGATAGACACAAGCAAAACATTCCTCGAATGAATTATTATGCAGACAGAAGTTCTGTGGATTATTATTGAATTAGTTGGACGTTATAATTGCCACTAATTGTTGTGAATATTTCCCCTGATTATTATTGCTTGGTAACCTAACAATTAGAAATGGGTATGGCCCTAATTCACGCGAATCCTAAAGGTAGCTGCCGGGTTTAACACCCCCACTCAGAATGTTCACTAGACGGAAGAGCTAGTGGGCGTGGTTTTTAGTACTTCGAAGTTTATATATGATACAGACGAGATGTTCTATTTTGGGGATATTATTGATGCGCATTATATGTTAAGTTCAGTTACCATGTTGAGCAATGTAATCAAAATGAATGTTATGTATCGAGAGAATGATTTTTATACACAGGTTATGTGTATTAGTTTTGTGCACGAGATATGTGCATGATTATTTAAAAATCGCGAGGCAACCTACGGGGGAGAAAAGGATACCAACCTACTCTGCTAAGCATTATGAAAAATGGTTTCGTACACGAGATAGGTGTACTGAATTTTAATCTTGTGGTCTATCAAAATGATGAATTTTATTGTTTACGATAAACTTATGAACTCACCAACCTTTTGGTTGACACTTTAAATCATGTTTATTCTCAGGTATGAAAGAAATCTTCCGTTGTGCATTTGCTCATTTTAGAGATATTACTTTGAGTCATTCATGGCATATTTCAAAAGACGTTGCATTCGAGTCGTTGAGTTCAACAAGATTATTATTAAGCCATTGATAGTTTGATATATTATGAAATGGTATGCATGCCTGTCAACTTTTGATGTAATGAAAGTTTGTCTTTTAAAAACGAATGCAATGTTTGTAAAATGTATCATTTAGAGGTCAAATACCTCGCGATGAAATCATATGTTATTGTATTCGTCCTTATGGATTAAGATGGGTCGTCTCATGAGGTATCAGAGCGGTGGTCTTAGCGAACCAGGTCTTGTATTAGTGTGTCTAACTGATTGTTGCTTAGATGCATTAGTGAGTCTGGACTTCGACCGTGTCTGCATGTCAAAAGTTTTGCTTATCATTTTGTGTTGAAAATTACCTACTTATCATCCTTAGGAAAGTACCTGCTTATCATTCTTAGTCTAGACACATCTTACTGCATTGATTGCATGAATAGTGTATAGACAAAATTCTTATCTTAGCGTATCTGCTAATTCATATTTTAGCATATCTGTTACTGTAAAACTTTGCCTAACATATTCTGTAAATTCCTCCATAATCTATGAAGACTTTTGTTCTATATATATAGATATTCTATGTAGTTAGAATATCATCCGATATCCGAAAATCATTTCATATCAAAAACCCTTTATCTAACCGTATAAGACGGAACTCGCAACTAGTTCAAATTCCTTAGATTCCGACAGCTATTCCGATATGGATTTCCACACGAGCTCCGGTCGCAGTATAGCCGGAATGGATCAACTAATTAGTCATCTTCAATTCTGGATGAATTGGGGATGGGTTCATGGTCGACTTAATCAATGTAGATGAGAAGAAGGCGATCCTTTCCACCAACCTAATTCACCTCTTGGCGAGGAACCTGAAGCACTTACCGGCGAACCTATCTGAAACACCATTTTCAGTCTCATTTTTAGGGTAGCTCGTCACGATTATATTCTATCCACAATTTTAAACCTTATTCATCTGCTCATTTTGACCGACAATCATCCCGGAATAATGGAAGAAGTCAACGAGCTTCGCGCTCGAGTAATCAATTTGGAGAATATGGTGCAAAACTTACCAGCTTCAGCAACATCACCAGCACCAACAGTACCACCAACAACAAAAGTTTTAACATCACATGCCTCAACATCTCATTCTGTACCTCGAGTATAATCATCGTTCTACATGATGTTCTACATCATTTATCTTCGTTCTGCATGGCGATTATGTAATCTCTAATGTTTTAAAGATTTTATATTCTTGTTCTAACGGTAAATCAAATGAGTTTAATATCATATTGACTCATTAAATCCATGATTACATCTGAAGAAAATATATACGTATATATGTTTTCATAAAGATGGTAATTAAAAATTCTTTTGTACAAACTGTTAATGGTAAAAATATTTTAACAGGTAGGTAATACCCGAGGAATATTTAAATTTCACATTAATAAGTTACACTGTACATTCTTCGAATCTGATTCAACAGTCATTTACTATCCTACTTACATCCACAAATATACGAATTCGTTCACCACAGAATAACCATTTTCATTCGATTTCATATTTGGATTTTGACCTATCAGAATCCAACAAGTGGCATAATGAAGAAAACATTGGACAAAATAAAATTTGTTAGAAACAAACAAATTAACTATGAGAAATTTTGTTAAGAATCCACGCTAACAAAATCCTAGCTAACTGTTCCTAACTCACTATTCCTAGCTAACTGTTTATTCCTTATTACATTTATTTATCGCAATTTATTTATCGCAATTTTAATTCTCGCAATTTATTTATCGTCATTTAATTTCTGTTATTTATTTTACGCACTTTATTTATCGTCATTTAAATACTGTTATTTACGCATTTTAAATATCAGGACACGTATACAAGGTTTTGACATATCATATCGACGCATCTATATATATTATTTGGAATAACCATAGACACTCTATATGCGGTAATGTTCGAGTTAGCTATACAGGGTTGAGGTTGGTTCTAAAATAATATATATACTTTGAGTTGTGATCGAGTCTGAGACATGTATACAATGGGTCACGATACGTATTAATTAAATTCGAATATTATATATATGAATTATTGAATTACTAACTGTGGACTAATAACATTGGATAATTAAAATGAATTAAAATATTGATTATAACATATGAAACTAAACATTTCTTCAAGTTTGCCACTTGATTTCATCTTAAACCTCATTTGTATCTGGACGATTACAATCTGCGTTCAAACCTTTCATGATTCTTGAAAACACCTCAATCGAGAGGATGAACCAACCGCACTTCATCTGCGAAAGGAAAGATTTATGCATATAATTATGCACCTGAAAAACTCTCGGAAACTGAGTAAACGTTTAACACGTAGCCGTGCTAATTCCTTTAGCGTTAATATTATCGAAAATAACTTTGCAACTCCTGTTCGAGATAGCCAGTTTTGTCACAGCTCCAGCAAGTCAACTTCGACTTTTCGTTCGAAACAACCTTACTATAACCTTGATATATAAGTTTGCCTTTCATCATCGTTACCGGGGAACCGTTTATATCCCACCACATTAGCAGTAAACGTATCAACAACTTCATTACCCATTGATTTAAGCTTCTTCGAAAAATCACTATACTTATTCATTGAAATCATATCAAGTACTCATCTGCATCTTGTAACAATAATTGCCATACCAACTACCGGGAATTAGCAATCAGTATTTCGAATCTCCCAACGTTTCTACATCAACAGTTATATGCATACATATAACATTTGTGTCTTAGAATTATGATCTCCCGTTTTGAAATTCTGAAAAGCACTCTAGCCCACGAATCAGTTCTTGAGTTTTAAAAAAGCTGAATGAAGCAGCAGAAACTGTAGACAACCATAAATGACCTTAACCGTAGGAAGTTTGATGAGAAAGAATAGTATGTTGGCAAAGCTCAGAAAGTTGGAAGTGATAAACGGATTGAGCAAATCATGAAGGAGGCTGTGAACAAATCCCAAATACTAAAGCTACCTTCAAAGAATCTAAATGATTTAGTTTCTGCGGAAGTCATTAACGAATAACTTGCTCCTGACTCTAAACCTGTGTAGACAAATTTTCTTCATCATTATTTGATATTAGAAATTCTAAGATATTATCGTATCTTTTATTATAAATATCCTCGATATTTCTGAAGATATTTTCATAATTCTTCTTATCTGAAATCATCTATCTCTTTGCGATATCAGTGTTACATCAAAAAGGAAACAATTTTAGTTTCTAAATTCTGAAAAAAAATTCGGACTTAAAATATAAATGTTATTGAAGTAATGTTGGGAACTGAAGCATGAGTTAGTATAATATAATGACACTTGATCAACGTGATTATATTACAGTAGGTCATGCTGAGTTTCTAATGGAACGTGATGATTCACAGACTATAACATCATTATGTGCCATGTTACACAACTCTTACATTCTATCTAATCTATAAACATATCAAGAACATATCTTCCTGATAGTTCTGTCTTTTCTCTTGAATTCTGGTAATTTAACCAATTAAGATCGTGCTATTAGAATCTCTCTCTTAGAACATTAGTCATGTTCATTCGAAACTTCGTATCTACGAATTCTGGACCATTATTCGCTTGACTTAAAGTCGGGAAGAGAAAACGAAAGTATGAAACTCCAAAATATAAAGGAAATGAAATGAGTAGATTTATAGTATCCAACAGAGCAATCGAAATAGATTATTGTATTTAATCAATGGAGATCCTAATTTCCTTAATTATCGGAGAATAAAATCTTATTACGCAGATTTCCTCTAAATCCCTTGAAATCCGAAAATCAACCGTGACTACGTCACCGGTTAAGACGAACCTGCATTTACTCACTTCACTCTTTTGTGATAACTTCACTCGTACGCTTCGCATAAACAAATTATTTTATCCATATTGCTCACTAATGATAAAACTCTAAATTTCAGCTCGTATGCGTCATGAAGACATATTTATTGTCAGCCATGACCATTCCAATCAAATTTCAGCTCGTATATGTGACGATCGCTCCAAATCCATATGGACGAACACGTCATTCATCGATTTCATTGCGAGGTATTTGACCTCTATATGATAGGTTTTGTATGAAATGTCCCATTCTTATTGATTAAAAACGTTCCATATTAATTGATTTCGTTGTGAGGTTTTGACCTCTATATGAGACGTTTTTCAAAGACTGCATTCATTTTTAAAACAAACCATAACCTTTATTTCATAAATAAAGGTTTAAAAAGCTTTACGTAGATTATCAAATAATGATAATCTAAAATATCCTGTTTACACACGACCATTACATAATGGTTTACAATATAAATATGTTACATCGAAATCAGTTTCTTGAATGCAGTTTTTACACAATATCATACAAACATGGACTCCAAATCTTGTCCTTATTTTAGTATGCAACAGCGGAAGCTCTTAATATTCACCTGAGAATAAACATGCTTTAAACGTCAACAAAAATGTTGGTGAGTTATAGGTTTAACCTATATATATCAAATCGTAACAATAGACCACAAGATTTCATATTTCAATACACATCCCATACATAGAGATAAAAATCATTCATATGGTGAACACCTGGTAACCGACATTAACAAGATGCATATATAAGAATATCCCCATCATTCCGGGACACCCTTCGGATATGATATAAATTTCGAAGTACTAAAGCATCCGGTACTTTGGATGGGGTTTGTTAGGCCCAATAGATCTATCTTTAGGATTCGCGTCAATTAGGGTGTCTGTTCCCTAATTCTTAGATTACCAGACTTAATAAAAAGGGGCATATTCGATTTCGATAATTCAACCATAGAATGTAGTTTCACGTACTTGTGTCTATTTTGTAAATCATTTATAAAACCTGCATGTATTCTCATCCCAAAAATATTAGATTTTAAAAGTGGGACTATAACTCACTTTCACAGATTTTTACTTCGTCGAGAAGTAAGACTTGGCCACTGTTGATTCACGAACCTATAACAATATATACATATATATTAAAGTATGTTCAAGATATATTTACAACACTTTTAATATATTTTGATGTTTTAAGTTTATTAAGTCAGCTGTCCTCGTTAGTAACCTACAACTAGTTGTTCACAGTTAGATGTACAGAAATAAATCGATAAATATTATCTTGAATCAATCCACGACCCAGTGTATACGTATCTCAGTATTGATCACAACTCAAACTATATATATTTTGGAATCAACCTCAACCCTGTATAGCTAACTCCAACATTCACATATAGAGTGTCTATGGTTGTTCCGAAATATATATAGATGTGTCGACATGATAGGTCGAAACATTGTATACGTGTCTATGGTATCTCAAGATTACATAATATACAATACAAGTTGATTAAGTTATGGTTGGAATAGATTTGTTACCAATTTTCACGTAGCTAAAATGAGAAAAATTATCCAATCTTGTTTTACCCATAACTTCTTCATTTTAAATCCGTTTTGAGTGAATCAAATTGCTATGGTTTCATATTGAACTCTATTTTATGAATCTAAACATAAAAAGTATAGGTTTATAGTCGGAAAAATAAGTTGCAAGTCATTTTTGTAAAGGTAGTCATTTCAGTTGAAAGAACGACGTCTAGATGACCATTTTAGAAAACATACTTCCACTTTGAGTTTAACCATAATTTTTGGATATAGTTTCATGTTCATAATAAAAATCATTTTCTCAGAATAACAACTTTTAAATCAAAGTTTATCATAGTTTTTAATTAACTAACCCAAAACAGCCCGCGGTGTTACTATGACGGCGTAAATCCGGTTTTACGGTGTTTTTCGTGTTTCCAGGTTTTAAATCATTAAGTTATCATATCATATAGATATAGAACATGTGTTTAGTTAATTTTAAAAGTCAAGTTAGAAGGATTAACTTTTGTTTGCGAACAAGTTTAGAATTAACTAAACTATGTTCTAGTGATTACGAGTTTAAACCTTCGAATAAGATAGTTTTATATATATGAATCGAATGATGTTATGAACATCATTACTACCTCAAGTTTAGTAGGTAAACCTACTGGAAGTGACAAGAAATGATCTAGCTTCAAAGGATCTTGGATGGCTTGAAAGTTCTTGAAGTAGGATCATGACACAAAAACAAGTTCAAGTAAGATTTTTACTCGAATTAAGATAGTTTATAGTTATAGAAATTGAATCAAAGTTTGAATATGAATATTACCTTGAATAAGAAAGATAACCTACTATATATAACAAAGGTTTCTTGATCTTAGATGATTACTTGGAATGGATTAGAAAGCTTGGAAGTAAATTAGTAAACTTGAAGGGATTTTTGAAGTGTTCTTGAAGTGTTCTTCCTATGATGATTATAGCTTGATTCTTGAAGTGATTTTTGATGAAGATGATGATTAAATACTGGAAAAATACGTTCATAATAGTGTGTGTGTGTTGAGAGAGAATTAGAAAGAGAATTGGAAGTGAAATGGAGTGAATGATGAGTGGTAATTGGTGAGTGGTGAGTGGGGTTAAAAGGAGTTCTAGTTAGTTGACTAGCTCATGGTAGAAGTTAAAATTGATTAGTCATACATGACATAATCAAGAGTGGAATCCCATGCTAGTTCCTATTGGTATATACCCATAGTAAGTACGTTTTGAAGTTGTGTATAATATGGGTAAGAATACGACTAGAATTCTTGATGAAAGAAAAGAATGGAAAAGTAACTGTAACCATTTTCGTTAAGTATGAGTCTTTTGATATATGTTTTGAAGTCTTCCAAAATTATTTTAATACTTCTAAATACACTACATGTATATACATTTTAACTGAGTCGTTAAGTCATCGTTAGTCGTTACATGTAAGTGTTGTTTTGAAACCTTTAAGTTAACGATCTCAATTAATGTTGTTAACCCATTGTTTATTATATCTAATGAGATGTTAAATTATTATATTATCATGATATTATGATATATTAATATATCTTAATATGATATATATACATTTAAATGTCGTTACAATGATAATCGTTACATATATGTCTCGTTTCGAAATCCTTAAGTTAGTAGTCTTGTTTATATGTATATAACTCATTGTTAATATACTTATGGAGATACTTACTTATCATAATCTCATGTTAACCATATGTATATCCATATATATATCGTCATGTCATTTTTACAAGTTTTAACGTTCGTGAATCGCCGGTCAACTTGGGTGGTCAATTGTCTATATGAAACATATTTCAATTAATCAAGTCTTAACAAGTTTGATTACTTAACATGTTGGAAAAATTTAATCATGTAAATATCAATCTCAATTAATATATATAAACATGGAAAAGTTTGGGTCACTACAGTACCTACCCATTAAATAAATTTCGTCCCGAAATTTTAAGCTGTTGAAGGTGTTGACGAATCTTCTGGAAATAGATGCGGGTATTTCTTCTTCATCTGATCTTCATGCTCCCAGGTGAACTCGGGTCCTCTACGAGCATTCCATCAAACCTTAACAATTGGTATCTTGTTTTGCTTAAGTCTTTTAACCTCATGATCCATTATTTCGACGGGTTCTTCGATGAATTGGAATTTTTCATTGATTTGGATTTCATCTAATGGGATAGAGAAATCTTCTTTAGCAAAACATTTCTTCAAATTCGAAACGTGGAAAGTGTTATGTACAGTCGCGAGTTGTTGAGGTAACTCAAGTCGGTAAGCTACTGGTCCGACACGATCAATAATCTTGAATGGTCTAATATACCTTGGATTTAATTTCCCTCGTTTACCAAATCGAACAACGCCTTTCCAAGGTGCAACTTTAAGCATGACCATCTCTCCAATTTCAAATTCTATATCTTTTCTTTTAATGTCAGCGTAGCTCTTTTGTCGACTTTGGGCGGTTTTCAACCGTTGTTGAATTTGGATGATCTTCTCGGTAGTTTCTTGTATAATCTCCGGACCCGTAATCTGTCTATCCCCCACTTCACTCCAACAAATCGGAGACCTGCACTTTCTACCATAAAGTGCTTCAAACGGCGCCATCTCAATGCTTGAATGGTAGCTGTTGTGGTAGGAAAATTCTGCTAACGGTAGATGTCGATCCCAACTGTTTCCGAAATCAATAACACATGCTCGTAGCATGTCTTCAAGCGTTTGTATCGTCCTTTCGCTCTGCCCATCAGTTTGTGGATGATAGGCAGTACTCATGTCTAGACGAGTTCCTAATGCTTGCTGTAATGTCTGCCAGAATCTTGAAATAAATCTGCCATCCCTATCAGAGATAACAGAGATTGGTATTCCATGTCTGGAGATGACTTCCTTCAAATACAGTCGTGCTAACTTCTCCATCTTGTCATCTTCTCTTATTGGCAGGAAGTGTGCTGATTTGGTGAGATGATCAACTATTACCCAAATAGTATCAAAACCACTTGCAGTCCTTGGCAATTTAGTGATGAAATCCATGGTAATGTTTTCCCATTTCCATTCTGGGATTTTGGGTTGTTGAAGTAGACCTGATGGTTTCTGATGCTCATCTTTGACCTTAGAACACGTCAAACATTCTCCTACGTATTTAGCAACATCGGCTTTCATACCCGGCCACCAAAAATGTTTCTTGAGATCCTTGTACATCTTCCCCGTTCCAGGATGTATTGAGTATCTGGTTTTATGAGCTTCTCTAAGTACCATTTCTCTCATATCTCCAAATTTTGGTACCCAAATTCTTTCAGCCCTATACCGGGTTCCGTCTTCCCGAATATTAAGATGCTGCTCTGATCCTTTGGGTATTTCATCCTTTAAATTTCCTTCTTTTAAAACTCCTTGTTGCGCCTCCTTTATTTGAGTAGTAAGGTTATTATGAATCATTATATTCATAGATTTTACTCGAATGGGTTCTCTGTCCTTCCTGCTCAAGGCATCGGCTACCACATTTGCCTTCCCCGGGTGGTAACGAATCTCAAAGTCGTAATCATTCAACAATTCAATCCACCTACGCTGCCTCATATTCAGTTGTTTCTGATTAAATATGTGTTGAAGACTTTTGTGGTTAGTATATATAATACTTTTGACCCCATATAAGTAGTGCCTCCAAGTCTTTAATGCAAAAACAACCGCGCCTAATTCCAAATCATGCGTCGTATAATTTTGCTCGTGAATCTTCAATTGTCTAGACGCATAAGCAATCACCTTCGTTCGTTGCATTAATACACAACCGAGACCTTGCTTTGATGCGTCACAATAAATCACAAAATCATCATTTCCTTCAGGCAATGACAATATAGGTGCCGTAGTTAGCTTTTTCTTCAATAACTGAAACGCTTTCTCTTGTTCATCCTTCCATTCAAATTTCTTCCCTTTATGCGTTAATGCAGTCAAGGGTTTTGCTATTCTGGAAAAGTCTTGGATGAACCTTCTGTAGTAACCAGCTAGTCCTAAAAACTGGCGTATGTGTTTCGGAGTTTTCGGGGTTTCCCACTTTTCAACAGTTTCTATCTTTGCCGGATCCACCTTAATACCTTTTTTGTTCACTATGTGACCGAGGAATTGAACTTCTTCCAACCAAAATGCATACTTTGAAAATTTAGCGTACAATTCTTCCTTCCTCAATACTTCTAACACCTTTCTCAAATGTTCACCGTGTTCTTGGTCATTCTTTGAGTAAATAAGTATGTCATCAATGAAAACAATTACAAACTTGTCAAGGTATGGTCCACACACTCGGTTCATAAGGTCCATGAACACAGCTGGTGCATTAGTTAAACCAAATGGCATGACCATAAACTCGTAATGACCGTAACGTGTTCTGAAAGCAGTCTTTGGAATATCAACTTCTTTCACCCGCATTTGATGATACCCGGAACGTAAGTCAATCTTTGAATAAATAGACGAGCCTTGTAGTTGATCAAATAAGTCATCGATTCTCGGTAGTGGGTAGAGGTTCTTGATGGTAAGTTTGTTCAACTCTTGGTAGTCGATACACAACCTGAATGTACCATCTTTCTTCTTGACAAATTAAACAGGAGCTCCCCATGGTGATGTGCTTGGTCGAATGAAACCATGCTCTAAAAGTTCTTGTAATTGGATTTGCAGTTCTTTCATCTCGCTGGGTGCGAGTTGATAATGCTAAAAACGAACATATATTTCATTGCATTATTCCTCAAGAAAGACAAGCTTTTAGTTGCAATTGTTCTATTTACAAGTGATATTCGTTTAAATAATAAAAGGTGAAGACAAAAGACAGATTCGACGAATTGAAGACGCACACGACCAAAAAGCTCAAAAGTATAAAAGACAATCAAAGAGGTTCTAATTATTGATAAGAAACGTCTCGAAATTACAAGAGTACAAGATTCAAAACGCAAAGTACAAAATATTAAATTGTACGCAAGGACGTTCGAAAATCCGGAACCGGGACCAGAGTCAACTCTCAACGCTCGACGCAACGGACTAAAAATTACAAGTCAACTATGCACATAAATATAATATAATATTTAAATAATTCTTATAATTATTTATATATTATAATAAATAATAAAAACCGTCGGCAAGAAAGACTCCAAACTGGACTGAGCTGTAATTTCATTCTCCGCGACTCGCGGAGTTTGAAGGCCAAAAATGCCGCGAGTCGCGGAGCCCCAAGTTTTGAAAATCCCTATAAAGCCAACCGAATTCTGAGCATTTTTCATCATAATATATCCATCCATCTCTCTATCTATATAGTAAAATATATATATATATATATATTTATAATTTATATTTTAATTTTAATTATAATTCTAATAATAAGGGTATGTTAGCGAATATTGTAAGGGTGTAAGTCGAAATTCTGTTCGTGTAACGCTACGCTATTTTTAATCATTGTAAGTTATGTTCAACCTTTTTATATTAATGTCTCGTAGCTAAGTTATTATTATGCTTATTTAAAACGAAGTAATCATGATGTTGGGCTAATTACTAAAATTGGGTAATTGGGCTTTGTACCATAATTGGGGTTTGGACAAAAGAACGACACTTGTGGAAATTAGACTATGGGCTATTAATGGGCTTTATATTTGTTTAACTAAATGATAGTTTGTTAATGTTAATATAAAGATTTACAATTGGGCGTCCCTATAAATTACCATATACACTCAATCGGACACGATGGGCGGGGTATTTTTATGTACGAATAATCGTTCATTTAACCGGACACGGGAATGGATTAACAGTCACTAGAATAATTAAAATAGGGGTGAAATTATGTACAAGGACACTTGGTATAATTGATAACAAAATATTAAAACCTTGGGTTACACTCAGTCGACATCCTGGTGTAATTATTAAACAAAGTATTAAAATCTTGTTACAGTTTAAGTCCCCAATTAGTGGAATATTTAACTTCGGGTATAAGGATAATTTGACGAGGATACTCGCACTTTATATTTATGACTGATGGACTGTTATGGACAAAAACCAGACGGACATATTAAATAATCCAGGACAAAGGACAATTAACCCATGGGCATAAAACTAAAATCAACACGTCAAACATCATGATTATGGAAGTTTAAATAAGCATAATTCTTTTATTTCATATTTAATTTCCTTTATTTTATATTTAATTGCACTTCTAATTATCGCATTTTTATTGTTATTGTATTTAATTGCACTTTTAATTATCGTACTTTTTAATTATCGCAAGTTTATTTTATCGCACTTTTATTATTCGCAATTTCATTATCGTTATTTACTTTATGCTTTAATTTAAGTCTTGTATTTATTTTTAATATTTTACATTTGGTTTTAACTGCGACTAAAGTTTTAAAATCGACAAACCGGTCATTAAACGGTAAAAACCCCCCTTTATAATAATAATATTACTTATATATATATATATATATATATATATATATATATATATATATATATATATATATATATATATATATATATATATATATATATATATATATATATATATATATATATATATATATATATATATATATATATATTTGTATTTTTATAAAAGTAAACTAATATAGCGTTAAGCTTTGTTTAAAAAAGATTCCCTGTGGAACGAACCGGACTTACTAAAAACTACACTACTGTACGATTAGGTACACTGCCTATAAGTGTTGTAGCAAGGTTTAAGTATATCCATTCTATAAATAAATAAATATCTTGTGTAAAATTGTATCGTATTTAATAGTATTTTTTGTAAAAATATAAGCTATTTTATATACTACTCTGCTAAAACATCAAGTATTTTTGGCGCCGCTGCCGGGGAACTACTCTTAAAAGCCGGAAGTGCAACGCTAATAAAAAAAATAGATTTTTATTTTACTTTTATTAAAATTCATTTTTATAAAAATACGTTTTAAATATTCGAAAATATAAAAAGAAAAACAAAAATTTATATATTTTTAAGAGTTTGTTAAAAGTTTTATAAGTTTCTTTATTTTTATTTTAGTTTATAAAGATATAAAGTTTTATTTAAATATCTTTTATTTATTTAAAAACAGAAAATTAGAATACATAAAAAAAAAAAACGCGTCGAATTTTAAAGCTGTCAGTTGAATTTTTGAACCCCGCGACTCGCGGAGGTTTACAGCTTCAAATACCGCAACTCACGGAGTAAACCTGACACGCTAACAGAAACCCTAATTCAGTATTAATTACGAGTAATTATTAATAATTATTATTTTAAACCCTAATTAATTATTATTATTATAATTAGTTTTATTATAATTAGTTTTACTTTTTATTTAATTTGTTTTATTTAGTTAAATTAGTTTAATTAAATTGTAAAATTAGTAGTTTTATTAAATAAATAATATAAAAAATAATATTTTTATAAAAATTGTACTTTTTACAACTTTTTGTATATTTTTATATTTTGTCCCTTTTTAATCGTTGTAGCATAATATTTGTATTTTTAGCTCATATTTAGTTTTAAACTTAGTTTTTGCCATAGTTATTTTTACTTCTAGATTTTTAGGCTTTGCCGTAGAATTCCTTAAGTGCTTTTTATTTAGACTAAGATTTAGGAGCTTTAGAATTTTGCGACGCTTTTTTAGTTTTAGTTTCTTTTTAAGTTATTTCCATTTGGGATATAGTTTTTCCTGTAAGCTTTAATATTTTTAGACACCTTTTACTATGTACCAATTATCATTCCAATTAGTTATCTCAATTTGCGATTATAATTTTAAGTTAGTTGTAGTAATAAGGTTAGGTTAGTCAAGTATTTTTAAGTTTTATAAGTTTCTTTTATTTTTCCGTCACCTTTTATTTTTCAACCATTTTTTTTTCCGACGAACTCTTTTTCTTTCTTATTTCTCGCTATTCTAGTTTTAGGACATAGATTTTTATTCTACTTCTTATCTAAATTTTCTTAAAATTACGAAAATTTATTTTAAGTGGTTAAATTGATAGACATCAAAATTTTCTGGTTCGTAGTAATAGTTGGATTTGTACGTGGACCGGGTTATTGGAGCCAAACAGTCCTCAATTATATTGAGACCAAACGAATCCTGCCCCTCTGCTGCATCTTTTGGCTATTCGAAACGTGGGCAAAATCAGAAAAGTCTATTGATTGGATAACTTATTATAATTTTTCTTTCCTTTTAAAAACTAATAGGATATTCAGTGAATGCACCGAGCAAGACGTTCACCACCTTTTGTACGTTCACCACCTGTAACTAGATCAAGACATTTAGCAAATATTACTGCCGTTGATTTTTCTTTAGAATCGTCATCCAGTCGACCAAGTACTTCAGTTCAAATTTCCGATAATCCATTTTTTGAACCCGACCTCACAATTGAGAATCCGGAGAATATTCAGGAATGATTCGTAGATCCTGAACCACTAAACTTTCCTCCGGAACCACCAATCATTCAAACAGAGATTGTTGAGGAACGAACCATTAAATCAGAATCCTCTAGTGATTCCGATTCAACAAATTCAATTATGGAGAATCTGGAACCTTTAAGTATGGAAGACCGAATGAGAGCTAAACGCACTGGACAAGGTCACGCAATTACTCATCCAGACATTAATGCGCCAGATTATGAAATCAAAGGACAAATTCTACACATGGTGACTAATCAATGCCAATTTAGTGGTGCGCCGAAGGAAGATCCAAATGAACATTTACGTACCTTTAATAGGATCTGCACACTATTTAAAATCCGAGAAGTGGAGGATGAACAGATATATCTCATGTTATTTCCCTGGACTTTAAAGGGAGAAGCCAAAGATTGATTGGAATCGTTACCTGAAGGGGCGATCGATACCTGGGACGTTTTAGTTGACAAATTTCTTAAACAATTCTTCCCGGCATCTAAAGCCGTAAGACTTCAAGCAGAAATTGTTACGTTCACACAGAAACCGAATGAAACTCTATATGAGGTGTGGACAAGATATGGAAAGTTGTTAAGAGGATGTCCGCAACATGGTTTAGATACCTGTCAAATAGTACAAATATTCTACCAAGGATGCGACATCACTACAAGGAAAGACATAGATATAGCAGCTGGTGGTTCTATTATGAAGAAAACCGAAACTGATGCTTATAAAATTATTGATAACACTGCTTCCCACTCACATGAGTGGCACCAAGAAAAAGATATCGTTAGATCATCTAAAGCAGCTAGAGCCGATTCTAGCCATGACTTAGATTCCATTTCCGCAAAGATAGATGCTGTCGAGAGACGAATGGAAAAGATGACTAAAGATATTCACTCAATACGAATTAGTTGTGAGCAGTGTGGAGGACCACATTTGACAAAAGATTGTCTCAGTATTGAATTAACAATGGAACAAAGAGAGAATATTTCATACATAAACCAAAGGCCTGGAAATAATTATCAGAATAATTATCAACCGCCAAGACCGATTTACAATCAAAACCAGAATTATAACAGAAATATTCCATACAACAACCAACAAGGTCCTAGCAATCAACAAGTATCCAATAATACTTACAATCAGCAAAGACCTAATTTTCAAAACAAACCACCACAACAAACCGATGATAAAAAGCCGAATTTAGAAGATATGATGACGAAGCTAGTTGAAACTCAAACGCAGTTTTTCACATCTCAAAAACAAACTAATGAACAAAATGCTCAAGCATTTAGAAATCAACAAGCTTCTATTCAAAATCTGGAACAAGAAGTAAGTAACCTAGCAAGGTTAATAATTGAAAGAAAACCGGGAAGTCTACCTAGTGATACAAATGCTAACCCCCGGAATGAAACAGCTAAAGCTATTACCACAAGAAGTGGTACAACACTTAAACCACCGAAAATACCTGTAACTTCTGATGAAGCTATTCCTACTCCACAAGAACCACAACCTGATCAAGATAAGGAAAAAGAACCGGTAGTTGAAAAGGTTAATGAAGATAACACAGCTAAGGATAAACCTTATGTTAAACCATACCAACCACCACTTCCTTACCCGAGTAAAATGAAGAAAGAGAAACTTGAAGCCGAGCAATTCAAATTTTTGGATATGTTTAAACAGATAAATGTAAATCTTCCTTTCATTGATGTGATTTCAGGAATGCCTAGATATGCTAAATTCTTGAAAGATCTAATTTCAAATAGAAAGAAAATGGAAGAACTCACGGCTGTTACTATGAATGCTAATTGTTCAGCAGTGCTGTTGAATAAGATACCAGAAAAATTATCTGATCCAGGAAGTTTCACAATTCCATGTTTTCTGGGTAGTCTTAGTTCAATAGAAGCATTGGCAGACTTAGGTGCTAGTATAAATCTAATGCCGTATTCACTATACACTAAACTAGACCTTGGAGAATTGAAACCAACAAGAATAAGCATACAACTAGCCGATAGATCAATAAAATATCCTAGAGGGATAATGGAGAAAATGCTAGTTAAAGTTGGTACTTTAGTATTTCCAGTAGATTTTGTTGTTCTGGACATGGAAGAAGATTCTCAAGTTCCTCTCATATTAGGAAGACCATTCTTAAACACGGCTAAAGCAATGATAGACGTGTTCGGTAAGAAACTGACCCTAAGTATAGAGGATGAGAGTGTTACCTTTTCAGTTGATAGAGCAATGCAACAACCACAATCTGCAGATGATACATGTTATTATATTCAAACTATAGATGCACATGCAGAATTATTAGAAGAATTTCCAGAATTACAAGGAACAGGAGAATGTTCTTTAGGAGAAGGTAATGAACCAATTGATGAAGCTGAAATGTTAGCTACACTTATAGCTAATGGATATGAACTAACAACAGAAGAAATTCAAATGCTAAAAGAAGAAGACAGATATCGATAGAAGAACCACCGAAATTAGAGTTAAAGCCACTTCCAAACCATTTGGAATACGCTTATTTACATGGTGAATCTGAATTACCTGTAATAATATCGTCTTCTCTTACTGAAAATGAGAAATCACAACTCATTTCTGTGTTAAAAGCTCATAAACCAGCCATTGCATGGAAGATTCATGATATTAAAGGAATAAGTCCTTCGTATTGCACACATAAAATCCTTATGGAAGAAGGTCATAAAACGTATGTGCAACGCCAACGAAGACTAAATCCTAATATGCAAGATGTAGTAAAAAAAGAGATTATTAAACTGCTAGATGCAGGTTTAATTTATCCAATTTCTGATAGTCCATGGATAAGCCCAGTTCAATGCGTGCCTAAGAAGGGTGGCATGACTGTCATTACAAATGAGAAAAATGAGCTTATTCCTACTAGGACTGTAACAGGATGGCGTGTATGTATTGATTATAGAAAATTAAATGACGCCACCAGAAAAGATCACTTTCCCTTACCTTTCATAGATCAAATGTTGGAAAGATTAGCCGGAAATAGTTATTATTGTTTTCTAGATGGATTTTCCGGATATTTTCAAATTCCAATAGCACCCGAAGATCAAGAGAAAACCACATTCACGTGCCCTTATGGTACTTTTGCTTACAAACGCATGCCATTTGGACTTTGTAACGCCCCAGCAACCTTCCAAAGGTGCATGATGGCAATTTTTCACGACATGATAGAAGAATGCATGGAAGTTTTCATGGATGACTTCTCAGTCTTCGGTGATACATTTGAATCATGTCTAGTTAATCTGGAACGAATGCTAATTAGATGCGAACAATCAAATCTAGTACTTAATTGGGAGAAATGCCATTTCATGGTTAAAGAAGGCATCGTTCTTGGACATAAAATTTTAAAAGAAGGAATTGAAGTGGATAGAGCTAAAGTAGATGTAATTGCTAAACTTCCACATCCCACCAATGTTAGAGGAGTTAGGAGTTTTCTAGGGCATGCCGGTTTTTACCGACGTTTCATAAAAGATTTTTCTAAAATTGCCACTCCTATGAATAAACTCCTAGAAAAGGATGCTCCATTCATCTTTTCAGATGAGTGTATCAAATCTTTTAATATTCTTAAAGAAAAACTCACTAATGCACCGATCATGATAACACCAAATTGGAATCTACCATTTGAACTAATGTGCGATGCAAGTGATTTTGCAATGGGAGCCGTTTTAGGACAAAGGATTGAAAAATGATTTCAACCTATATATTATGCTAGTAAGATGTTACAAGGAGCACAAACGAACTATACAACTACTGAAAAAGAACTCCTTGCTATTGTCTTTGCTTTTGACAAATTTCGATCATATCTCGTTCTAGCAAAAACGGTGGTCTATACCGACCATTCTGCTCTTAGATACCTATTTTCAAAACAAGATGCTAAACCAAGATTAATCCGTTGGATCTTACTCTTACAAGAGTTTGATATTGAAATCCGAGATAAAAGAGGAGCAGAAAATCTCACCGCTGATCATCTTTCTCGTCTTGAAAATCCCGAATTAGAAGTTCTGAATGAATCGGCCATACAAGACAACTTTCCTGATGAATATCTATTGAAGATAGATTATAAAGAAATTCCATGGTTTGCAGACTATGCAAACTACTTAGTTTGTGGATTCCTTGAAAAAGGATTATCGTACCAAAAACGAAAGAAATTCTTCAGTGATATAAAACACTATTTCTGGGAAGATCCACATCTGTTTAAAAGTTGTCCCGATGGAATAATACGCCGATGTGTATTTGGAGATGAAGCTAGTAAAATATTAAACCATTGTCACACAGGACCAACTGGAGGGCATTATGGGCCTCAACTAACAGCAAGAAAAGTTTATGAAGCTGGATTCTATTGGCCTACAATTTACAAAGACGCACACCTTCTTTGCAAATCCTGTGATGCATGTCAAAGGGCCGGAAAAATAAGTCAACGTGATGAAATGCCACAAAATGTCATCCAAGTATGTGAAGTATTTGACATTTGGGGTATTGACTTTATGGGTCCATTTCCAAAATCTCATAATAATCAATATATACTCGTAGCCATTGATTATGTATCTAAATGGGCGGAAGCACAAGCTCTCCTAACTAACGATGCACGAGTTGTAGTCAACTTTTTAAAACGTCTTTTTGCAAGGTTTGGAACACCGAAAGCTTTAATAAGTGATCGGGGTACTCATTTCTGTAATAATCAACTTGAGAAAGTTCTTAAAAGATATGGAGTAACTCATAAAATCTCCACCGCATATCATCCACAAACAAGTGGACAAGTTGAAAATACCAACCGAGCTTTAAAACATATTCTAGAGAAAACCGTAGGATCAAATCCGAAGGAATGGTCCATTAAATTGGAGGATGCACCCTGGGCTTTTAGAACAGCCTACAAAACTCCAATTGGAACTACACCTTTTAGACTTGTTTATGGAAAAGCATGTCATCTTCCAGTAGAAATTGAACACAAAGCATTTTGGGCTTTGAAGACATGTAATCTTGATTTACATGAAGCTGGACGTCTACGATTAAGTCAACTAAACGAATTAGAAGAATTAAGACATGAAGCATACGAAAATTCGTTAATCTATAAGGAAAGAACGAAGAAATGGCATGATAAAAGAATCAGAAGTTCAAAAGAATTTAAAGAAGGAGACAGAGTTCTTCTTTTCAATTCACGATTCAAGCTATTTCCTGGAAAATTGAAATCAAGATGGTCTGGACCATTCATAGTCAAAAGAGTTTTTCCATACGAAACGATAGAATTAATAAATTCAAATGGGATTGAATTTAAAGTTAATGGTCACAGAGTTAAACATTACATACATGGTCCGATGGAAGTTGACAACGAAGTTAATCACAATTTCGACACCACAGCTAACTAAGTGTGGGGAGAATCAAGTCTTTAAAGGATAATATGTATTTCTGTTAGAGTTAGATTGTCTATTTTCGTGTAGTTCTCGAAAATGGAACCCGAATGGTCTTTCCCTAGCAGACCCTAAAGAACTAGTCTTCTCCCCCCATTCTGAATTTTAATTTTTTTTTTTAGGTTTTTACAAAATGAAGACTGCCTGTGAACTAAACCATGGTCTAATGCTACACGCTTTGATCACTAAACGTAATAATGAAATACTACCGAGTGAACTAGTATCAGTAATCAGAGAAAGAATGGACGGAGTTAGAAAAGAATCCAGCTGCGAAGATAATAAATTACAATTTGGTAAAGGAAAATCAAAATCCGCAGCGAAAAGAAGAGCACGACACCTAGAAAGATGTCACAAATGCGGAAAATGGTCACATGGAGGTAAATGTTCAAATAATCAAACCTATTCAAACACCGAATTTGTTACTTTATGCAGAGACGGACCATTCATATGTTTAGAAGAAAAGACACTGAATGCTCGAGGTTACGCCTATGTAGCTATGGAAAACTAATTAAACCGATTATCTTATGAATGGGATAGATCATATAACTAAGAAATCTATTTCACAGGTAAGTCTGTAAAGTTTTTTTTTTATTTTATTTTTAACCTTTTGATAATAAACGCTAATTTGTTCGCTAAAAAGTATTAAATTGGTATTGAATAAAATTAGGTTTGGCGACCGAAATTATTGATATCATTCAAAAATTTATTACATCACTGCGAAATTTAACGTTTATTCTTAAGGTATAAATATCTTTAATCAATCAACCCAAAATATTTCAAAAATTCGTCATGAGTTAAATTAGGTTTTGGAACCGAAATTACTTTACCGAAAAGAGGGGCGCATATTTTTGATAATATTTGATTGATTAAAGTGGGATAAAAAGCCAAAAAGATTTTTAATTTTATTTTTACCATGTTTTTAAAATTAATATATAAATCTTAAATTAATATTGTAAACTTTGTAAAAACAATATTTTTAAAATTGTAAATATTTGAAAAATTAAAATAAGTTTGGTGTGAATTTATAATCTGAATTTTTTATTTTTAAAATATGAATTTTTAATTTTATGCATTTTAAATTTTAAGTTTGGTGTGAATCTTTAATATTAATTTTGAATTTCATATTTAAGTTGTGTGAATTTAAAAACAAAAATTTACTTTATCACATTAAGTTAAAAATATGATTTTTAAAATTCGTCGTAAGTTGAAGACTAGGTCTTTGAACCGAAATTACTTTACCCGAGGGAGGGACGAGAACTTTTATTATCATTATTTTTAATCTTATTGAATTAAAGTATGCCAAAAACATTAAAAAAAAAAAAAAATCTTAGCTTTTAAAACAATCGCTACAAAAAGACAAATTTTAAAATTTTGTCGAAGGACGGACTAGGACATCGATCCGAAACGACCTCGTCCTAAATAACAAGGGAAACAAAATTTTAAAATTAATTACTTAAATGTTCTAATTAGTATAAGATATATATATATATATATATATATATATATATATATATATATATATAAATATATATATATATATATACCAAACTCCGCGACTCGCGGAGTTTGGAGGTTTAATCCCCGCGAGTCGCGGGAGGACCGAAATCCAGAAAAAAAAATATAAACTGATCGAATTAATCAGTCCACACACCACAAAACCAAACCTGCAAAATAAACCCGAAATACTGCGCGAAAATACACCAAAAACACCCCCAAAATCACAATTTTTAACCGTTAATCATCAAATCTTTTACTAAAATCATGTTGAGAAGGATGCTATCTAAGAATTACTCAAGAAAAACGGTAAATTTCTACACCTAAACACCATTTAATCTGAAATTTGGTGTTCTTGAACCATTTTTTCCCCCAATTTGATTTTGATGCTTTTTAGTGTAATTAGGCTTAAATTGTTTATGTATTATGCTTGTATAACCTAGATTGATGCTGTTTAACATGATTAGAAGCCTTAAACTTCAAATTTTGAGTAATCTAGGGTTTGTGTTCTTGAGCAATTTTGGGGCTTTTTGATATAAACAGGTTATGGCCGATTTTTGTCATGAATTGTTGCTAAATTAAGTAGTGTAACATGTCTAGGTAGTTAAATGATACAAACTTTGAGCCTAAACATGATTTTGAGAATTAAAGTGGACTTTTTCAAGTCTAAAATTCATGAACTTGATTTTTGAGAGATAATGCCATTTGAAACTTGTTTAATTGCTAGTAATGATTATTTTGACATGTTGTTTGAGTTGAATGCTTATGAACTTGGCAAACATTTTCGTATATGCTATTTTGAAAAAGTGTAGATTTGATGAAAATATGAAAATGAGCTTAAGTTTGATATAAATTGATCATGTCATTGTAATTATTTTGATTGATGATTTTGCTGACACTAATGCATATTTGGATGCACAAAAATTGTGTTTGATGTGTTTTACAGACTGAAAGGGGTGAATCTTCATCCCAAGCTCGCAATGCTCCTGCTGAGAATGCGGAACAACAGGAGGTGGATAACTACTACAAGCAGGATATACCTCATCCAGTCATGACCTTTTCTGATATGCACTTTGAAGAGTTGCACCCGAACCTGATATTTGACAGACTTTGGATAGATTATCCAAAATATCAAAGGGGTTTGCATACTCTTCATTCTAAGGTTGTTGAGGTACCGAGGGTCATAGAATGGGGACCCTTAGAAGCTGTAGAATTGGCCGGGCCAATTAGGGAATTACTTGTACAGAGGTATGGTAAATCTACTTTTAATGACTGGGTACGTTTATTCACCATGCGTAGACCTGTATATAAAGTATGGTGTGAAGAATTGTTGTGTAGTATAGAGTTGAATGATCGGGTAGCTAGTTTACCCGATCGTTCTTTTATTAGATTTTTGTTAGGCGGTTCGATGCGCCACATGTCTTTACTAGACATGGCTCAGGCTTTACGTATATATACGCCCGAGGAGTTAGCATCTGCCGATTGTAGAGGGTTGATACTAAACGGTAGAAAGATAGATGAAAATTTTGATACACACGGTGTGTGGAGTCAAATGACAAGCCATCACCGTTTCAAAGGGGGAAATTACTCTTATTTGGATATAGATAGAGCCGAATTAAGAGTGATTCATAGGTTTTTAGCTAATTCGATTACACAAAGAGGTAAGAACAAGGAAAAGGTAAATGAACAGGATTTATTTTACCATATATGTATTCGAGACCCACAAAGCGCTGTAAGTATACCGTATTGTGTGGGTTATTATTTATCAGCTATGGTTCGGGGGATGAGACCGCATAGCATAATAGGAGGTGGTATTTTTATTACTTTGATTGGTGAATATCTCGGTGTGGATATAAGTCGGGGGGGATTATTAGTAGAAGAACCAGAACCCCGCGATACTATAGGTTTAAATGTATACCATGGTGCGAAAGTTTTGAAGAGGCGAAATAACGCCGCAGTACAATACCATGGTAGACATCCACAGGTTGAGAGAAACCAACAGCAAGGTAATGTAGGAGGGGGGAAGGAGATGCAAGAAATGCAAAGGTTTATAGCTTCACAGGAGTACGAAAATGCTAGACAGAGAGCATTTGAAGATTGGCAAGTTCATCAGAACCAAATCATAGCTCATTGCCAACATATAGGTAGAAACTATATTCCTACACCGAAACCCATCTTCCCTCCCTGGTCTATAGAGATGCAGCCACCATATCCTACGTATAACCCTGCCGAAGCATTTTATAGCACCTATGGTTATGCCTGGAACCCCTATTGGTATCAATATCATCCCTAGTCTACTTATATTTTTTTATTTTGTAATTTGTAATGATTGATACGTTTAATACTTTTGTTAATATTGTAATAGTTTTTATAATTGTCTAACTTTTATTCTTAGATTTTAATAATTTTTGAATGTGGGGTAATATACCAAACTTCAAAAATATGTATATATGTTTGCAGTTTATCTTATGTACACAACAGGGTAAAACAATGCATTTTCAAAGACTGGCATTAAGTTCAGCAAAAGCAACTAATTTTGACGACAAGATGCAAAATATATGTGAAATAACAACAAGACGGAATGAACAAATGATGTGCACCATTTATCATTCAGCAAACAAACGCCAATATATTTGGAAACTTTGGTAAAAATTTAATCATTTTCACAAAAATCACCCTCAATAATTTAAATTGTTACTGATTTCTTGCAAATGAGGGCATTGCAAGATCTTAAGTGTGGGAAGGGGTTAAATTCTTTCGGATTTTAAAATTTTTATCTTAAACACTTGGTTACCATTAAAAATACTAGTAAAGCAGTAGTTGTATTAGAATCTAGTGCTCTCTGATAATAAAGAACAGCCCTAGTCTTATATACTGACTACCCAATTCTAGTAAAATATTTAAAAAATTTTTTTTCAATTAAATGAACTCAAAATCATGTTTATACATATTTATGAACGATAAAACTAGGTTTTAACACCGAAATTATTGTTACCTCGGAAAGGACATAAATTGAGAAACAAACCAAAATGTTAAAATTCATTTAAAATGGAATAGAGGAAGATAAAAAGGAAAATAAAAGCCAAGTGTGGGAAAATTTACCAAGTTATCTTAAACATATGTCACATATATCTGTAACAAATAACTGAAAATACTTTTGCTTTGGACTAAACTAAACTATTTTACCCGGTGAAAGAAAAGAAAAGATGGATCTACATGATGAATCAATTCCATCATTAAAAGGAAGTAAAGTCTTCCAAAAAAGACACGCGCTTCTTGATTTAGGTCATGAAGTTGTCGTCCAGACCAGCTGTAGGTTGACAAAAAATCTAGAAAAGTCATCACTAAAATCAGCAGGAAATCCACGGACCTCAGCATTAAACAGGGTCGCCAAGTGGTCAGATTTATCCTAACCATGAGAAGGATTTATCTCGTACAATGGGGGGGCACCATGCAAATTAGCTGGATAAGACTAATGAATCAGATCCCCAGAAAGGATAATCTCCTTAAAAGATCAAAAATCAGCTTTTAAGGCTGATATTACTCAATCCTAGAGATTGACCTTAAAGATTGAGAATTCAAACTCCTGGAATTCAATGATATCTAAACTCGAGCTTGAACGAGAAAATATTTTGATCAAAATTACAAACCGATTTGTTTTCTGAAAACCCTATTTTCAATACGTTCATTACCATTGAACGTAAAATCCTAGGAATTCACCTGAAATTGATTAGGTCACCTGAACCAAATCGGGTGTCAACCGTAAGAACGGTGGTTGCATAGTGGTCAAAGACAGGACCTTTTGCCAGACCGAAAAATCATAAGGGTGAGCCTTACTATTGCTCCTACCAAGGATAGTAATTGCGTCCGACACGTTATAGACCATAATCAAATACATGTCATTAGACATTGCCTTAACAGTTGCTTGTTCAACGCTTTCCTTTACAACCGGACGGTAGTTTACCGAAAGGTAATATACGGAGCAAGTAAACTGGACGTGTTGCTTCCCAAATATAAGGTTAGCAAGTGGGTGACACAAAACCGCAAGTTTTGAGCTAAAATTTTCAAATCTGAAACCCACCAAACCCACAAAAATATTTTGCAAACACCGGTAAAGGGTTATTCCGGAAAACTTATCTAGGGTAAAAACTAGATTTAATTTTCAAAAGATCAAATGTTTTCATAAAGATCCAATTTCCTTAATGGATCTAAATTTTTATAGTCATGTGGGACTGTAAACCATATCGTTACTACCATTGTTTATACCACCGTATAGAAATCACTGATGTACAAAGTGTGAAGAATAAAGAAGTGATTCTAGTATTTCAAGACGATATTGCTTGAGGACAAGCAACGCTTAAGTGTGGGAATATTTGATAATGCTAAAAACGAACATATATTTCATAGCATTATTCCTCAAGAAAGACAAGCTTTTAGTTGCAATTGTTCTATTTACAAGTGATATTCGTTTAAATAATAAAAGGTGAAGACAAAAGACAGATTCGACGAATTGAAGACGCAAACGACCAAAAAGCTCAAAAGTACAAAAGACAATCAAAGAGGTTCCAATTATTGATAAGAAACGTCTCGAAATTACAAGAGTACAAGATTCAAAACGCAAAGTACAAAATATTAAATTGTACGCAAGGACGTTCGAAAATCCGGAATCGGGACCAGAGTCAACTCTCAACGCTCGACGCAACGGACTAAAAATTACAAGTCAACTATGCACATAAATATAATATAATATTTAAATAATTCTTATAATTATTTATATATTATAATAAATAATAAAAACCATCGGCAAGAAAGACTCCAAACTGGACTGAGCTGTAATTTCATTCTACGCGACTCGCGGAGTTTGAAGGCCAAAAATGCCGCGAGTCGCGGAGCCCCAAGTTTTGAGAATCCCTATAAAGCCAACCGAATTCTGAGCATTTTTCATCATAATATATCCATCCATCTCTCTATCTATATCGTAAAATATATATATATATATATATTTATAATTTATATTTTAATTTTAATTATAATTCTAATAATAAGGGTATGTTAGCGAATATTGTAAGGGTGTAAGTCAAAATTCTGTCCGTGTAATGCTACGCTATTTTTAATCATTGTAAGTTATGTTCAACCTTTTTATGTTAATGTCTCGTAGCTAAGTTATTATTATGCTTATTTAAAACGAAGTAATCATGATGTTGGGCTAATTACTAAAATTGGGTAATTGGGCTTTGTACCATAATTGGGGTTTGGACAAAAGAACGACACTTGTGGAAATTAGACTATGGGCTATTAATGGGCTTTATATTTGTTTAACTAAATGATAGTTTGTTAATGTTAATATAAAGATTTACAATTGGGCGTCCCTATAAATTACCATATACACTCAATCGGACACGATGGGCGGGGTATTTTTATGTACGAATAATCGTTCATTTAACCGGACACGGGAATGGATTAACAGTCACTAGAATAATTAAAACAGGGGTGAAATTATGTACAAGGATACTTGGTATAATTGATAACAAAATATTAAAACCTTAGGTTACACTCAGTCGACATCCTGGTGTAATTATTAAACAAAGTATTAAAATCTTGTTACAGTTTAAGTCCCCAATTAGTGGAATATTTAACTTCGGGTATAAGGATAATTTGACGAGGATACTCTCACTTTATATTTATGACTGATGGACTGTTATGGACAAAAACCAGACGGACATATTAAATAATCCAGGACAAAGGACAATTAACCCATGGGCATAAAACTAAAATCAACACGTCAAACATCATGATTATAGAAGTTTAAATAAGCATAATTCTTTTATTTCATATTTAATTTCCTTTATTTTATATTTAATTGCACTTCTAATTATCGCATTTTTATTGTTATTGTATTTAATTGCACTTTTAATTATCGTACTTTTTAATTATCGCAAGTTTATTTTATCGCACTTTTATTATTCGCAATTTCATTATCGTTATTTACTTTATGCTTTAATTTAAGTCTTGTATTTATTTTTAATATTTTACATTTGGTTTTAACTGCGACTAAAGTTTTAAAATCGATAAACCGGTCATTAAACGGTAAAAACCTCCCTTTATAATAATAATATTACTTATATATATATATATATTTGTATTTTTATAAAAGTAAACTAATATAGCGTTAAGCTTTGTTTAAAAAAGATTCCCTGTGGAACGAACCGGACTTACTAAAAACTACACTACTGTATGATTAGGTACACTGCCTATAAGTGTTGTAGCAAGGTTTAAGTATATCCATTCTATAAATAAATAAATATCTTGTGTAAAATTGTATCGTATTTAATAGTATTTTTTGTAAAAATATAAGCTATTTTATATACTACTCTGCTAAAACATCACGAGTCTGTAAGGAGCACGAGCTATTGGTGCAGCTCCTGGTACAAGATCTATTTGAAATTCAACGGATCGATGTGGGGGTAATCCCGGTAATTCTTTCGGAAATACATCGGGAAATTCTTTTGCGACGGGAACATCATTGATGCTCTTTTCTTCAGTTTGTACTTTCTCGACGTGTGCTAGAACAGCATAGCAACCTTTTCTTATTAGTTTTTGTGCCTTCAAATTACTAATAAGATGTAGCTTCGTGTTGCCCTTTTCTCCGTACACCATTAAGGGTTTTCCTTTTTCTCGTATAATGCGAATTGCATTTTTGTAACAAACGATCTCTGCTTTCACTTCTTTCAACCAGTCCATACCGATTATCACATCAAAACTCCCTAACTCTACTGGTATCAAGTCAATCTTAAATGTTTCGCTAACCAGTTTAATTTCTCGATTCCGACATATATTATCTGCTGAAATTAATTTACCATTTGCTAATTCGAGTAAAAATTTACTATCCAAAGGCGTCAATGGACAACTTAATTTAGCACAAAAATCTCTACTCATATAGCTTCTATCCGCACCCGAATCAAATAAAACGTAAGCAGATTTATTGTCAATAAGAAACGTACCCGTAACAAGCTCCGGGTCTTCCTGTGCCTCTGCCGCATTAATATTGAAAAATCTTCCGCGGCCTTGTCCATTCGTGTTCTCCTGGTTCGGGCAATTTCTAATAATGTGGCCCGGTTTTCCACATTTATAACAAACTACATTGGCATAACTTGCTCCGACACTACTTGTTCCGCCATTACTCGTTCCGACACCATTTGTTCCTTTCGTTCTATTAACCCCTGGTCCGTAGACCTCACACTTTGCCGCGCTATGACCATTTCTTTTACACTTGTTGCAAAATTTGGTGCAGAACCCCGAGTAATACTTTTCACACCTTTGGCATAGCTGCTTCTGATTGTTATTATTGTTGCGGTTATTATTGTTGTTGGGATGATTGTTGTAGTTGCTGTTGTTGTTGTTGTTGTTGTTGTTGGGCCATTTATTGTAGTTGCGATTGATGTTGCGATTGTTGGAATAATTGTTGCGATTATTGTTGTAATTGCTGTTGTTGTTGTATTGGTGATTCTTATCACCGTTTTCCTCCCACTTTCTTTTGACTTGCTTCACATTGGCCTCTTCAGCAGTCTGTTCTTTAATTCTTTCTTCAATCTGGTTCACTAGTTTGTGAGCCATTCTACATGCCTGTTGTATGGAGGCGGGCTCGTGTGAACTTATATCTTCTTGGATTCTTTTCGGTAATCCTTTCACAAACGCGTCGATCTTCTCTTCCTCATCTTCGTGTTGGGATTTAACAAGTTTGAAACTCTTAAAACCATTTAAGATTATAATCAAAACGGAAGCGTGTAATTACAAATTAAACTTGTTATCTTTAAACCAATTAAAGCCAAATCCCTTCTTGGATCAAGTTGTGAAATAATACTTACTAATTAACAAGAAAGGATAGTGTTTATACCTCCTCAAAACAAGTTTGAGGGTTCTTCAAAATGAGCAGAAAATTTGAAGGAGATGATGATGAAATGAGCTCCTAACTTGCACCTTCAAGTGTATAGAACCCTAAGCTCTTGTGCTCCAACACCACCCTTAATCTTGGCAATACTTTGGAACCTTTAAACCCTTGTTAACTAAGCTACAAACCTCTTTCTTTGCTCACTGATTTCTGGACAGCAGCAACCCAAAGAAATGATGATGAATGTAGTTTCAAAAGCATGAAACCTCAAGTGATTATACCCCAAACTTGTGACCAACACCTTGTACTTTGGTTAGGATTTAATCAACACTTGAAAACAAGCTTGCCAAAAGAAAATTGGACTCCCTTTCTCCCTTCAAACCTCACGGCTGAAAACAGCAGCCCAAGCTCATTTGTGCAGTTTTTTTTCTTACTTGTTTTATGTATATTGCATGTATCTTTGTGTTAGAGTCAAGAGACATGCACTTAAGGAAATGTGCTTCTCAAAAGTAACAAGAATAAGCATGGGTTTAATGTCTTGGAGTCCACATATGCAGCCCATGTTTGTTTATAAAAAAAATCCATTCAATTTTTTATAAACTTGTAAATACTTCATGTATTTATTTGTTACTTGTATATTTTATAAAACCTTTTATAAAATATAGCACATTTTAATTATTTAAATCCATAAATAATTATATATATATATATATATATATATATATATATAAATCATCCAAATAATTTATCTCAAGTAATAATATTTCAGAAAACCGATTTTCTGAAATCCAAGTGTCGCGTATTTATTTAACGATCCATTCGTTATGATTAAATACTTATAAGGTGTCGGTAAGCTTGTTATTGGGTATGACCCGACTTGGATCATAACATGTTAGCCACATTAATTTAATATGTCTCTCGGGCATATGAAATACCTTCAATCTCCCACTTGCACGAGAAACATAAGAAATTAATGCAAGCGATGGATACCACCTAACGACCGTCCATCACTCCCAATATGTTATGACTTTGTGCCATTCAATAACATCATCCCATTCGAGTTCCCATCTCGAATATGAATAGGTGAATCTTTTCATTATATCCTTTCGTCCTAGATGTCATGTTAAATCCAAGAGACACAGAGTGATCACTCTCTTCTAGATTTAACTTTATCAGGCCTTAGACATCTGACTCTCAACGAATAAGAGGGACAAATTCCATCTTGACTACATACGTCCTAAATATATATACCTTGTATTATACCTGAGCTCTTCCTTATGAACTACCATATTTCAGAATAGCGAAGGAATGAATCAAGGCACAATACTTGGTAAATATCCGAACCCAATATGTATCTCAGGTCAGAGGATACAATGATATTCGCCTTTACTCAAGACTACATGTGATCAACCACAAAGGCTCCATTTAGTAAATCCTGAGGGCGGGTCTTCCAGTATTTGTATCCCACAAATATCTATGAACCTTGGTTGCAACCTTGCTCCACATTCAGTCCGTGAATGTATACCAATCCAAGTTCATAATAGTCTAAACCTCACACTTGTTCCCACAAATGTGATCAACTACGGAATTTAGAATAATTACTTATTCATGGATAAAATATGCAAAATAGGAACATAACTCAAAATAAATTAATACCATAATTATATTAATGAGTTTGAACAATTTCGTTCCGTTACAATACTTAAAACAGATCATGACCAATCACTAGAATATCGAAGCCCTAATGCACAAACATGTCCTGCATGTTTTGATCCATGTAAGTGCTTCGTGAGAGGATCCGCCATATTAAGATCTGTGTGAACTTTGCGAATACATATCTTCCCCTTTTCAACTTCATCCCTTATGTAGTTGAATCTCCGCTCAATGTGACGGGTCTTTTGATGAGCACGAGGTTCCTTGATTTGAGCAATCGCACCCTCGTTGTCACAAAAGATCTCAAGAGGGTCCTGAATGGAAGGGACTACTCCTAAGTCGTCGATGAATTTCTTCATCCATGCAGCTTCCTGAGCTGCCAATGATGCGGCGATGTACTCCGACTCTGCAGTGGATAGAGCAACAACATCCTGTTTTGAACTCTTCCAAGAGACCGCACCTCCATTTAGTGTGAAGACATAGCCGAATTGTGATCGAGAGTCATCTCGATCAGTTTGGAAACTCGCGTCCACGTAACCTTTTACAGCGAGTTCCTCCTCACCAGACCCATATATTAGAAACATATCCTTAGTCCTCCTAAGGTATTTCAATATACTTTTAACAGCAATCCAATGACTATTTCCTGGGTTATTCTGGTATCTACTTGTCAAGCTTAGAGCGCATGACACATCCGGTCTAGTACATATCATTGCATACATGATAGACCCAATAGCAGATGCGTATGGGACTTTCTTCATTCTCTCTTGTTCATCTTTCGTGGTAGGACACTGAGATGAACTGAGAACGGTTCCTCTTTGAATAGGTACCAAACCTTTCTTAGAGTTTTCCATCTTGAACCTTTTCAAGATTTTGTCAATGTATGTAATTTGACTTAAACCTATCAATCTCTTGGATCTATTCCTATAGATCCCAATCCCCAATATGTATTGTGCTTCTCCAAGATCCTTAATGGAGAAGCAACCTTTTAGCCAAGTTTTGACCTCTTGCATTGTGGTTATATCATTCCCAAACAATAATATATCATCCACATATAGCACAAGGAACATTATAGAGCTCCCACTAGCCTTCTTGTATACACAAGCTTCATCACCATTTTTAATGAAGCCAAATTTCTTTGCCTTTTCATTAAAACGATGATTCCACATTCTAGATGCTTGTTTCAATCCGTAGATTGATTTCTTTAACTTGCATACCTTTTTAGGATTTTTTGGATCAACAAAACCTTCGGGCTGTACCATATAAACATCTTCCTCAAGATATCCATTTAGGAAAGCGGTTTTGACATCCATTTGCCATATTTCATAGTCATAGTGAGCAGCAATGGCAAATAATATCCTAATAGACTTTAGCATTGCCACTGGCGAGAAAGTTTCATCATAGTCAACCCCTTGAGTTTGAGTGAAACCTTTTGCTATAAGTCTAGCTTTATATGTATCCAAGTTTCCATGTATGTCGATTTTCATTTTGAAAAGCCATTTACAATCAACTAGCCTAGAGCCAGGAGGTTGCGTAACAAGTTCCCAAACTTGGTTGTCATACATGGATTGCATCTCAGATTTCATGGCTTCCTGCCATTTATCTTTATCAATCCTTGATAAAGCATCTTGGTAGTTTGTTGGTTCATCCAAATCAACCGTATAGCAACCATCTATGAGAAAACCATATCTCTCAGGAGGATTGCTAATCCTACCAGATCTATTAATGTCTTGTGTATTTTGATCATCCATTTGATCACTATCAACATTTTCATGTTGAGTGCTAGTGTCAACCAATTGTGTATCATCTATTTGATCTTGAACCTCCTCAAGATATATCTTCCTTTCACTATTTCCTTCCATTAGGAACTTAGTTTCAAAGAATTCCGCCTTCCGAGCAACAAATACATTCTGCTCGGATGGATCATAGAAATAATATCCTATATTATCCTTGGGATATCCTATGAAGATACACTTCGTGGATCGAGCATTCAACTTATTAGGGACGTAACGCTTAGGATAAGCTTCACATCCCCATACCTTTAAGTATGATAGAGATGGAGGTTTTCCAAACCACATCTCATGAGGTGTTCGTTCCACTTTCTTGGTTGGGGCCATATTTAAAATACGAGCCGCGGAGCATAGACAATAACCCCAAAATGATAGAGGTAACGTGCTTCTAGCCATCATAGATCGAACCATATCCATTAGGGTTCGGTTCCTCCTTTCGGAAACTCCATTAAGTTGGGGTGTTCCGGGTGGAGTAAGTTGTGAGATAATCCCACAACTCCTAAGATGATCTTGGAAAGCATCGCTTAGGTATTCACCTCCTCTATCGGTACGAAGTACCTTGATTGTCTTATTGAGTGGATTTTGTACTTCGCTTTGATATTCTTTGAATGCTTCAAAAGTTTCGTCCTTATGTCTTAACAAGTAGACATATCCAAAACGACTGAAGTCATCAATGAAAGTAACGAAGTATCTTTCACCATTCCTAGCTATGGGCTTAAAAGGTCCACATACATCCGAATGTATTAATCCCAATAAGTCCTTAGCCCTTTCATAGGTCCCTTTGAAAGGCGCTTTAGTCATTTTGCCTTGTAAACAAGATTCACATACATCAAATGAGTCCATTTCATTTGATTTCAAAAGTCCATTCATTTGAAGTGTACGCATTCGGTTCTTGTTTATGTGACCAAGGCGACAATGCCATAAGTAGGAATCACTCAAATCCCTTTTGAGTTTCTTGGTGCTAGTATGGTATATTGAGCTACTAGATGATGTGTCATCATGAACCAATTCATAAATTCCATTTGAAGGCGAAGCCTTAAAATAGAATACATTATCTAAATAAACGTGGATATCATCATTAACAAAATTAAGATAAAAACCACATTGTTTTAAGCGAGAAATAGAAATAATGTTTCTACACAAATCCGGAGCATACAAAACATTTTCTAAAATAAGTTCCAATCCGCTTGGAAGCTTCAAAACAAAATCTCCTTGAGCTTTAACATGCACCTTTGCACCATTGCCCATATAGAGACTTGATGTTCCCGCCATATGATCACTTCTTTTGAACCCCTGTAAAGAATTGCAAATATGAGTTCCACATCCTGTGTCTAATACCCATGTATTAGAAGAAGTAATATTAAGCTCAATATATACCATATATATGTTACCTGAGGTTTGCCCTGCATCCCTCTTGTCCTTCAACTCCTTAAGATAGACCGGGCAATTTCGCTTCCAGTGACCCATTTCACCGCAACCGAAACACGGGTCTTCTTTGGGGTTTGCCTTCTGAGCTACCTTTTGCTTCTTAGCCTTGTTGATGGTTGGGGTAACCATCTTCCCCTTCCCTTTGCCTTGATAGGCGGGTCCTTTTCTCTTAGCCACCTTTGGCTTAGAGGTCTTACCTTTGGATCCACCTTGATCGATTGCTAACACGGGTAAAGCCCTTTTACCCATGCTAGTTTCCGCCTTTCTAAGCATACCGTGAAGCTCACCTATGCTTTTATCCATCCCATTCATATTGTAATTAATTACAAATTGATAAAACCTTTTTGATAGGGAGTTAAGGATAAGATCGGTGGCTAACTCATTTGATATGTTTAGGTTAAGACGGTTAGCACGATCAATAAGGCTTTTCATCTTAAGCACATAAGATGAAACCGATTGGGTATCGTCCATACGACAAGCATGTAGCGCCCGAACGGTCTCGAAACGCTCGACACGCGCTTGTTGAAGGAACATCTCCTTCAATTGCGTTATCATGTCGTATGCACTATGATGCTCGAAATCCTTTTGGAGTTCGGGAATCATAGTCCCAAGCATTAGGCATAAGACTTGAAGGGAGTCGCGGCAATACTTATCGTAAAAGGCCATTGCCTCCTCATCATCCTCATCCGGTTGATCAGGAATGGGGTCCTCAAGTACATACGCTTTATCCTCTTGTTTGAGGACAATCCGAAGATTGCGGAACCAATCCATAAAGTTGGTATGGTTGAGTTTGTCTTTCTCTAAGAGAGACCTTAATGATAGGTTGTTTAGGTTAAGTGGTGCATTTGGTATGTTGTTGTTGTTATTGGCGGCCATCTACAAAATTTAACAAAGTTGTTTAAGTATCAATTTTAATTTAATAATCAATACCCTTTAAATCCAATTGATATTTATTAAATTTTAGAATCCAACGGTAAACCAAATTTCGGTTAGGTGACCTTTATCCCGTCATTTGGTTTAGCTAGGTAGTCATTATATGACAATTGCAATCCTTTTGCAACTTCTAAGTTATGGGATCATGCAATCCTTTTGCATGACATATTATCCCATCAACGCCTATTTGTTCATCATGCTTCGGTGACCCTAAGTTCATGATTTCCAAATCAAGTCGTCCTACTTGTGAAAACATGCAGACTTACCATACAAGTGGTTAGGTGACCTTTATCCCACATGTATGCGAAGTGTACCTTATTCATATTAGTTCACTCATGACGGTTAGGTGACCTTTATCCCATCAAGAGATTCCTAATATGTCTAAGTGTTTCCACAAAGGATGGCGTTTAACTTGTTTACCTTGTTAGTAAAAGGGATTTTAAGTTTTCATTAATTCTAGTTTGAGAAAACTTTTATGCCATACACCAACATGCATTTAGTGTATGGTACTTATGAAAAACCATTTTCATGTCTTGTAATTTGCCAATTACTTGATATAAACCATTTTATATATATGTGATCCTTTTCTTGTTCTTAATAACCATTTATTAACGTCTTTAGTTGCTTTTAATTTAACCAATTAAATTGTCGTTTTGCATGTCATTAATACATCTAATTTAACCATTTAAATTGTCGTTTTGCTTGTTGTTATCTTGTGATTAATTGTATCAACCAAACATACAATACAATAAACAAACAAACAACCACACATGCAAAACAAGTATGTTCACAATCTTGCCATTTTGGTGGACATTTGTTTAGCCAAAAACAAATGTCACCGGGTTAAGGGGTAATAATACAAAGTAGGAGATTTCAAATCTCCCACTTAACCTTGCATCCATATGCTCCTTGTGTTCTTCAAGTCTTCATCATCTTGTATCTTCATTTTTACAAAATATGTATCCTAATACATTTTTATCTAGAAAATGAAAATACAACCTATTCTATTTTACATACCAAATGTAAAACAAATTACATAGCCATATGAATGAATAATATTACAAGCCAAATAACATTACAAATCAACCAAACATACATGCATGCAACACAAGGTCAAGGCTAAGATTGTGAACATTAACATGCAACCAAATATGAACCAAATGAAAGAGCCCAAACCCACTTTTGGACCCTTTTGAATTCGGCATTCATCATAAACCCACCCAAACCCATTTATTTTTGCAATCTACATTCATGCATGTTCATAGATTGCAAATATAGTGGGTTTAAAACAACAATTCGAAGCATATTTCAACAACTTCAGCTCTAGATACCATTGTTGGGATTTAACAAGTTTGAAACTCTTAAAACCATTTAAGATTATAATCAAAAAGGAAGCGTGTAATTACAAATTAAACTTGTTATCTTTAAACCAATTAAAGCCAAATCCCTTCTTGGATCAAGTTGTGAAATAATACTTACTAATTAACAAGAAAGGATAGTGTTTATACCTCCTCAAAACAAGTTTGAGGGTTCTTCAAAATGAGCAGAAAATTTGAAGGAGATGATGATGAAATGAGCTCCTAACTTGCACCTTCAAGTGTATAGAACCCTAAGCTCTTGTGCTCCAACACCACCCTTAATCTTGGCAATACTTTGGAACCTTTAAACCCTTGTTAACTAAGCTACAAACCTCTTTCTTTGCTCACTGATTTCTGGACAGCAGCAACCCAAAGAAATGATGATGAATGTAGTTTCAAAAGCATGAAACCTCAAGTGATTATACCCCAAACTTGTGACCAACACCTTGTACTTTGGTTAGGATTTAATCAACACTTGAAAACAAGCTTGCCAAAAGAAAATTGGACTCCCTTTCTCCCTTCAAACCTCACGGCTGAAAACAGCAGCCCAAGCTCATTTGTGCAGTTTTTTTTCTTACTTGTTTTATGTATATTGCATGTATCTTTGTGTTAGAGTCAAGAGACATGCACTTAAGGAAATGTGCTTCTCAAAAGTAACAAGAATAAGCATGGGTTTAATGTCTTGGAGTCCACATATGCAGCCCATGTTTGTTTATAAAAAAAATCCATTCAATTTTTTATAAACTTGTAAATACTTCATGTATTTATTTGTTACTTGTATATTTTATAAAACCTTTTATAAAATATAGCACATTTTAATTATTTAAATCCATAAATAATTTTATATATATATATATATATATATATATATATATATATATATATATATATATATATATATATATATATATATAAATCATCCAAATAATTTATCTCAAGTAATAATATTTCAGAAAACCGATTTTCTGAAATCCAAGTGTCGCGTATTTATTTAACGATCCATTCGTTATGATTAAATACTTATAAGGTGTCGGTAAGCTTGTTATTGGGTATGACCCGACTTGGATCATAACATGTTAGCCACATTAATTTAATATGTCTCTCGGGCATATGAAATACCTTCACTTCGAATGCTCCCGAACACAATAGGCACAATTCTGTGAATCGTCTTTCGTACGTGGTAATATCAAATCCTTGGGTTCGTAACCCTCTAAGTTCTGTCTTGAGCTTATTGACCTCGGTTCTGGGACGGTACTTCTCGTTCATCAAGTGCTTGAATGCTGACCACGGTAGTGCGTACACATCGTCTTGTCCCACTTGCTCTAGATAGGTATTCCACCATGTTAACGCAGAACCTGTGAAGGTATGCGTAGCGTACTTTACTTTGTCCTCTTCAGTACACTTACTTATGGCAAACACCGATTCGACCTTCTCGGTCCACTGTTTCAATCCGATCGGTCCTTCGGTTCCATCAAATTCTAAAGGTTTCCAGGCAGTGAATTCTTTGTAGGTGCATCCTACACGATTTCCTGTACTGCTAGATCCAAGGTTATTGTTGGTATGTAGCGCAGCCTGTACTGCAGCTATGTTTGAAGCTAGAAAAGTACAGAATTCCTCTTCATTCATATTCACGGTGTGTCGAGTAGTCGGTGCCATTTCCTTCAAAATAGTCAAATGGAACAAGTTAATCATACAGAATATTAAGAGTAGTTAATAGTATTTCGTAGCATAATATGAACTCATTTATAAAAGCTTTTTCTTCATATTAGCGTTTTATAAGTTTAAATTCGGGTAGTACCTACCCGTTAAGTTCATACTTAGTAGCTAATATACATTTCAACTACTACAATTCTATATGAAAAACTGATTATAATAATATTTCGCGTTCAAACTTTTACACAATATTTTACAAACTTACAATACCGCTTATTTTACATATAGCATGAAATATAGCACACAATAAATTTGATACAAGATGGTTGTGAAGATAATTCTAGCTAGTACACAAGTCATTCAGCAAAAGCAATAAATACACGTAATTCATACGTCCAGAAACAAGTCATGCATTCTGGTTTTACTAGGACTACTTCCCATCCTTGGTCTTGTGGAACATAACCGTTATGGCCGTTGATAAGACAGCGTGTTGTAACGTCGTCAAAGGGACGAGGGTTACGTAATGTCCAACAGTCCCGTAACAATCTAAAAACCTCATTTCTTACCCCAATTACCGAATCCGTCACTTGTGGGAACGTTTTGTTTAATAGTTGTAGGACGATGTTCTTGTTCTCACTTTCGTGAGAAGCGAACATTACTAATCCGTAAGCATAACATGCTTCTTTATGTTGCATGTTAGCTGCTTTTTCTAAATCACGAAGTCCAATATTCGGATATATTGAGTCAAAATAATTTCTTAACCCATTGCGTAAAATAGCATTTGGGTTCCCCGCAATATATGCGTCAAAGTAAACACATCGTAACTTATGGATTTCCCAATGTGATATCCCCCATCTTTCGAACGAAAGCCTTTTATAAACCAAGGCACTCTTGGAACGTTCTTCGAATGTCTTACAAACTGATCTCGCCTTAAATAGTTGTGCCGAAGAATTCTGACCGACTCTAGACGAGATTTCATCAATCATGTCTCCGGGTAGGTCTCTTAAAATATTGGGTTGTCTATCCATTTTGTGTTTTTATACTGTAAAATAGACAAGAGTTAGATTCATAAAAAAAAAATACTTATTAATACAAGCAATTTTTACATATATCATAAAGCATAAGCACACTATATTACATATATTACACCACATGAATACAACTATCTTATTCCGACTCGCTTGTTTCTTCTTCTTCGGTTTTGGTTCGTTTTGCCAAGTTTCTAGGGATATATGATGTTCCCCTAATACGAGCCGTCGTTTTCCACATTGGTTTAGAAAAACCTGGTGGTTTAGAGGTTCCCGGGTCATTGTTACAACTTAAGGACTTCGGGGGTTGACGATACATATAAAGTTCATCGGGGTTGGAATTAGATTTCTCTATTTTTATGCCCTTTCCCTTATTATTTTCTTTTGCCTTTTTAAATTCAGTTGGGGTAATTTCTATAACATCATCGGAATTCTCGTCAGAATCCGATTCATCGGAGAATTGGTAATCCTCCCAATATTTTGCTTCCTTAGCGGAAACACCATTGACCATAATTAACCTTGGTCGGTTGGTTGAGGATTTTCTTTTAACTAACCGTTTTATTATTTCCCCCACCGGTTCTATTTCTTCATCCGGTTCCGATTCTTCTTCCGGTTCCGATTCTTCTTCTGGTTCCGACTCTTCTTCCGGTTCCTCTTCGGGAACTTGTGAATCAGTCCACGAATCATTCCAATTTACATTTGACTCTTCATTATTATTAGGTGAGTCAATGGGACTTGTTCTAGAGGTAGACATCTATCACATAATATCAAACGCGTTAAGAGATTAATATATCACATAATATTCACATGTTAAAAATATATACTTTCCAACATAATTTGTTAAGCAATCATTTTTCAAGTAAACACGGTCGAAGTCCAGAGTCACTAATGCATCCTAACAAACTCGATAAGACACACTAATGCAAAATTCTGGTTCTCTAAGACCAACGCTCGGATACCAACTGAAATGTCCCGTTCTTATTGATTAAAAACGTTCCATATTAATTGATTTCGTTGCGAGGTTTTGACCTCTATATGAGACGTTTTTCAAAGACTGCATTCATTTTTAAAACAAACCATAACCTTTATTTCATAAATAAAGGTTTAAAAAGCTTTACGTAGATTATCAAATAATGATAATCTAAAATATCCTGTTTACACACGACCATTACATAATGGTTACAATACAAATATGTTACATCGAAATCAGTTTCTTGAATGCAGTTTTTACACAATATCATACAAACATGGACTCCAAATCTTGTCCTTATTTTAGTATGCAACAGCGGAAGCTCTTAATATTCACCTGAGAATAAACATGCTTTAAACGTCAACAAAAATGTTGGTGAGTTATAGGTTTAACCTATATATATCAAATCGTAACAATAGACCACAAGATTTCATATTTCAATACACATCCCATACATAGAGATAAAAATCATTCATATGGTGAACACCTGGTAACCGACATTAACAAGATGCATATATAAGAATATCCCCATCATTTCGGGACACCCTTCGGATATGATATAAATTTCGAAGTACTAAAGCATCCGGTACTTTGGATGGGGTTTGTTAGGCCCAGTAGATCTATCTTTAAGATTCGCGTCAATTAGGGTGTATGTTCCCTAATTCTTAGATTACCAGACTTAATAAAAAGGGGCATATTCGATTTCTATAATTCAACCATAGAATGTAGTTTCACGTACTTGTGTCTATTTTGTAAATCATTTATAAAACCTGCATGTATTCTCATCCCAAAAATATTAGATTTTAAAAGTGGGACTATAACTCACTTTCACAGATTTTTACTTCGTCGAGAAGTAAGACTTGGCCATTGTTGATTCACGAACCTATAACAATATATACATATATATTAAAGTATGTTCAAGATATATTTACAACACTTTTAATATATTTTGATGTTTTAAGTTTATTAAGTCAGCTGTCCTCGTTAGTAACCTACAACTAGTTGTCCACAGTTAGATGTACAGAAATAAATCGATAAATATTATCTTGAATCAATCCACGACCCAGTGTATACGTATCTCAGTATTGATCACAACTCAAACTATATATATTTTGGAATCAACCTCAACCCTGTATAGCTAACTCCAACATTCACATATAGAGTGTCTATGGTTGTTCCGAAATATATATAAATGTGTCGATATGATAGGTCGAAACATTGTATACGTGTCTATGGTATCTCAAGATTACATAATATACAATACAAGTTGATTAAGTTATGGTTGGAATAGATTTGTTACCAATTTTCACGTAGCTAAAATGAGAAAAATTATCCAATCTTGTTTTACCCATAACTTCTTCATTTTAAATCCGTTTTGAGTGAATCAAATTTCTATGGTTTTATATTGAACTCTATTTTATGAATCTAAACAGAAAAAATATAGGTTTATCGTCGGAAAAATAAGTTACAAGTCGTTTTTGTAAAGGTAGTCATTTCAGTCGAAAGAACGACGTCTAGATGACCATTTTAGAAAACATACTTCCACTTTGAGTTTAACCATAATTTTTGGATATAGTTTCATGTTCATAATAAAAATCATTTTCTCAGAATAACAACTTTTAAATCAAAGTTTATCATAGTTTTTAATTAACTAACCCAAAACAGCCCTCGGTGTTACTACGACGGCGTAAATCCGGTTTTACGGTGTTTTTCGTGTTTCCAGGTTTTAAATCATTAAGTTAGCATATCATATAGATATAGAACATGTGTTTAGTTAATTTTAAAAGTCAAGTTAGAAGGATTAACTTTTGTTTGCGAACTAGTTTAGAATTAACTAAACTATGTTCTAGTGATTTCGAGTTTAAACCTTCGAATAAGATAGTTATATATATATATGAATCGAATGATGTTATGAACATCATTACTACCTCAAGTTTAGTAGGTAAACCTACTGGAAGTGACAAGAAATGATCTAGCTTCAAAGGATCTTGGATGGCTTGAAAGTTCTTGAAGTATGATCATGACACAAAAACAAGTTCAAGTAAGATTTTTACTCGAATTAAGATAGTTTATAGTTATAGAAATTGAATCAAAGTTTGAATATGAATATTACCTTGAATAAGAAAGATAACCTATTGTATATAACAAAGGTTTCTTGAACTTAGATGATTACTTGGAATGGATTAGAAAGCTTGGAAGTAAATTAGTAAACTTGAAGGGATTTTTGAAGTGTTCTTGAAGTGTTCTTCCTATGATGATTATAGCTTGATTCTTGAAGTTATTTTTGATGAAGATGATGATTAACTACTGGAAAAATACGTTCATAATAGTGTGTGTGTGTTGATAGAGAATTAGAAAGAGAATTGGAAGTGAAATGGAGTGAATGATGAGTGGTAATTGGTGAGTGGTGAGTGGGGTTAAAAGGAGTTCTAGTTAGTTGACTAGCTCATGGTAGAAGTTCAAATTGATTAGTCATACATGACATAATCAATAGTGGAATCCCATGCTAGTTCCTATTGGTATATACCCATAGTAAGTACGTTTTGAAGTTGTGTATAATATGGGTAAGAATACGACTAGAATTCTTGATGAAAGAAAAGAATGGGAAAGTAACTGTAACCATTTTCGTTAAGTATGAGTGTTTTGATATATGTCTTGAAGTCTTCCAAAAGTATTTTAATACATCTAAATACACTACATGTATATACATTTTAACTGAGTCTTTAAGTCATCGTTAGTCGTTACATGTAAGTGTTGTTTTGAAACCTTTAAATTAACGATCTCAATTAATGTTGTTAACCCATTGTTTATTATATCTAATGAGATGTTAAATTATTATATTATCATGATATTATGATATATTAATATATCTTAATATGATATATATATACATTTAAATGTCGTTACAACAATAATCGTTACATATATGTCTCGTTTCGAAATCCTTAAGTTAGTAGTCTTGTTTATATGTATATAACTCATTGTTAATATACTTATGGAGATACTTACTTATCATAATCTCATGTTAACCATATGTATATCCATATATATATCGTCATGTCGTTTTTACAAGTTTTAACGTTCGTGAATCGCCGGTCAACTTGGGTGGTCAATTGTCTATATGAAACATATTTCAATTAATCAAGTCTTAAAAAGTTTGATTGCTTAACATGTTGGAAACATTTAATCATGTAAATATCAATCTCAATTAATATATATAAACATGGAAAAGTTCGGGTCACTACATTGTAAGCATTGCATTCTTTTGAAAAGGCACACCATAAATGAATATTTAAATCAAAGGTTTTCGACATCTGATGATTTCTACATATAGACAATCATCGTAAATAATAGTTTACAATAATACTTCCGTTGACAATGCAGTCAAAATAAGATACATGGTGATGATTTGGTGAATGCAACGTTTCCTTGAAAAATATGTCATGTAATACTCCATGCACATAGCTTTTCTAACATATAAGCAAACAGTGGAAGACTTCTAGGAAACCTGAGAATAAACATGCTAACAAGTGTCAACACAAAGGTTGGTGAGTTCATAGTTTTAGTGTTGCACATAATATGTATATAAAGGTGAATCACAAGATTTAAGTTGTTTCATCCAGAAACGTTTATCAAAATATTCTACAAGAGTGAGCACCCTGGTAACTAAACTTTAACGTTTTAATAAGTACCCCTGTTTTAACATACATGCAACCAACATGTACAATACACGCAAACTAACGTGTACTAACCTCAAATAGCATACGTCTGTTTTATAGTTCAGGCTAGGGTTTCTATACCTGGAACAGAAGGGGATGTCAAGCCCTATGGATCCATATACTACTAATCGCGCCCACCAGTTCTTATAACTGACAGTTACTAGTTACCAAAGCTAAGGGATTTTCAGTTCAAACTCGGTGTAGAATTTAGTATGTACTTGTATTCATTGCGTTTAAAATAAAGTGCATGTATTCTCAGCCCAAAAATATAGATTGCAATAGCAATTAAAAATGAAGCAATGAAACTCACCTTAGCAGCATATAAAGTCGTTCACCAAAATGCGACTGAAACTCGGATTACCAAATAACCGTAGATCTCAACCTAGAGAACATATGTTGGTCAATAAATGTCTATCAAGCTAGGTCAAGTTATAGTGTATCACAATCCTAATGCTCGAGATCAACATACAAAAGTTTATCAAAAGTCATTTCAAAAAGTCAATCTGACTTAATACTATAGTTGAATGATCATGGTAATCGAAACATTTTAACATTTTACATAGTTTCCCAATTCTTGTAAAATTAGACTATAGTTTTTATAAGGCTTTAAAACATGATAAAACAGTCAATTTTGACAATTGTTCAACAAAATGAGACGTGCCTTATATAAGGATTCATTTACTCGGCTGGTAATATTCAAAAATCTAATTTATCAATCTTACAAACAAGTTGTTTAAATATGAATTGCAGATTCAATAGCAATTTCAATTAATGTCAATCATAATTCAGTCGATCATATCTTTTAATTCGTTCACCGAAATTACGCGATTTCTAAATGAAAAGTTATTGATTTTTCTCCAGCTTTCCAAAAACATGCATATCATATACCTTTTATCAGTAATATATGTATTTAATTCGTGATTCATTATAAACTGTTTAACTACGAAATTTAGCATACAAGCATGCATAAACATATATACTCGAGCACTAGACATGTATACACTATTAATATAAAAAAGATAAGATATGAATGCTCACGTATCAATATTGTGATTCAATATTGCAGGAAAGTACGTAGACGCAACAGAGATGATAAACACTAGGTTTAACTTATGAACAATACCCATGAACATTACCCATAACCTCCAAAGCTATAACCCATAATTTTCCTTAGCTTAATCCCGCTCATAAAATCCGTTTTGAAAATCACCCATGCATAACTCCGTCGTATTATTTTATGTATACTACTAATACTTAATTGGAATATTGCACTAGAATTATTACGGAATAAAAATATAGGAAATAAATATATATGTACATATATGTGTGTGTGTTTCTACAATCGATCGATCGATTGATATATATAGTTAGAAAATAATATTATAATAATAAAAGGAATCAAACGTGTTTAATTATAATAATATAATAATATAATAAAGTAATAAAATAATAATATAATAATAAAAGGAATCGTACGTTTATAATTATAATAATATAATAATATAATAAAGTAATAATATAATAATAAAATAATAATATAATAATATAATAAAGTAGAATATAATAATATAATAATAAAATCGAATCGATTAAGATTTTAAAAGTCGTATTTTTAAAATACTTCAGGGGTATTTTATATAACTTATAATTAATAATTTCAATCATGTCACTTTCATGTAAATAGTAAATTAATTAATTTTGTTTCATTTACTATTCATATGAATAGTAAATAAATTAATTTCTATTCAACTATTTAAGCTACACGTTGTTGTACGTTGTGCTTTACAAATTGTACATTTTTAATTTAACTTCGTTTCTTAAATAAATTACAAAAATTATATCATAAAAATAAAACGACTTAATACGTAAAATTTTTAATTTGAAAAGCATCGTTTAATAGTAAATTTTTATCATTTCATATATAAATATTATTCGCATGATTCCGTATATATTGAAAACTCTTATGTTTATATAATACATGTTATGACGTTCGTGAATCGTCGGACAAACAGGGTAATTGAATAGTTCAAGAATTTTGAGATTCAGTTTTATAGACTTTGCTTATCGTGTCGTAAACGTTAAAGATTAAGTTTAAATTTGGTTAGAAATTTCTGGGTCATCACAGTACCTACCCGTTAAAGAAATTTCGTCCCGAAATTTGAGTGAGGTCGTCATGGCTAACAATAAAAAAAATTTCATGACGAATATGAAATGTCCCGTTCTTATTGATTAAAAACGTTCCATATTAATTGATTTCGTTGCGAGGTTTTGACCTCTATATGAGACGTTTTTCAAAGACTGCATTCATTTTTAAAACAAACCATAACCTTTATTTCATAAATAAAGGTTTAAAAAGCTTTACGTAGATTATCAAATAATGATAATCTAAAATATCCTGTTTACACACGACCATTACATAATGGTTTACAATACAAATATGTTACATCGAAATCAGTTTCTTGAATGCAGTTTTTACACAATATCATACAAACATGGACTCCAAATCTTGTCCTTATTTTAGTATGCAACAGCGGAAGCTCTTAATATTCACCTGAGAATAAACATGCTTTAAACGTCAACAAAAATGTTGGTGAGTTATAGGTTTAACCTATATATATCAAATCGTAACAATAGACCACAAGATTTCATATTTCAATACACATCCCATACATAGAGATAAAAATCATTCATATGGTGAACACCTGGTAACCGACATTAAAAAGATGCATATATAAGAATATCCCCATCATTCCGGGACACCCTTCGGATATGATATAAATTTCGAAGTACTAAAGCATCCGGTACTTTGGATGGGGTTTGTTAGGCCCAATAGATCTATCTTTAGGATTCACGTCAATTAGGGTGTCTGTTCCCTAATTCTTAGATTACCAGACTTAATAAAAAGGGGCATATTCGATTTCGATAATTCAACCATAGAATGTAGTTTCACGTACTTGTGTCTATTTTGTAAATCATTTATAAAACCTGCATGTATTCTCATCCCAAAAATATTAGATTTTAAAAGTGGGACTATAACTCACTTTCACAGATTTTTACTTCGTCGGGAAGTAAGACTTGGCCACTGGTTGATTCACGAACCTATAACAATATATACATATATATCAAAGTATGTTCAAAATATATTTACAACACTTTTAATATATTTTGATGTTTTAAGTTTATTAAGTCAGCTGTCCTCGTTAGTAACCTACAACTAGTTGTCCACAGTTAGATGTACAGAAATAAATCGATAAATATTATCTTGAATCAATCCACGACCCAGTGTATACGTATCTCAGTATTGATCACAACTCAAACTATATATATTTTGGAATCAACCTCAACCCTGTATAGCTAACTCCAACATTCACATATAGAGTGTCTATGGTTGTTCTGAAATATATATAGATGTGTCGACATGATAGGTCGAAACATTGTATACGTGTCTATGGTATCTCAAGATTACATAATATACAATACAAGTTGATTAAGTTATGGTTGGAATAGATTTGTTACCAATTTTTCACGTAGCTAAAATGAGAAAAATTATCCAATCTTGTTTTACCCATAACTTCTTCATTTTAAATCCGTTTTGAGTGAATCAAATTGCTATGGTTTCATATTGAACTCTATTTTATGAATCTAAACAGAAAAAGTATAGGTTTATAGTCGGAAAAATAAGTTACAAGTCGTTTTTGTAAAGGTAGTCATTTCAGTCGAAAGAACGACGTCTAGATGACCATTTTAGAAAACATACTTCCACTTTGAGTTTAACCATAATTTTTGGATATAGTTTCATGTTCATAATAAAAATCATTTTCTCAGAATAACAACTTTTAAATCAAAGTTAATCATAGTTTTTAATTAACTAACCCAAAACAGCCCGCGGTGTTACTACGACGGCGTAAATCCGGTTTTACGGTGTTTTTCGTGTTTCCGGGTTTTAAATCATTAAGTTAGCATATCATATAGATATAGAACATGTGTTTAGTTGATTTTAAAAGTCAAGTTAGAAGGATTAACTTTTGTTTGCGAACAAGTTTAGAATTAACTAAACTATGTTCTAGTGATTACAAGTTTAAACCTTCGAATAAGATAGCTTTATATGTATGAATCGAATGATGTTATGAACATCATTACTACCTTAAGTTCCTTGGATAAACCTACTGGAAAAGAGAAAAATGGATCTAGCTTCAATGGATCCTTGGATGGCTCGAAGTTCTTGAAGCAAAATCATGACACGAAAACAAGTTCAAGTAAGATCATCACTTGAAATAAGATTGTTATAGTTATAGAAATTGAACCAAAGTTTGAATATGATTATTACCTTGTATTAGAATGATAATCTACTGTAAGAAACAAAGATTTCTTGAGGTTGGATGATCACCTTACAAGATTGGAAGTGAGCTAGCAATCTTGAAAGTATTCTTGATTTTATGAAACTAGAACTTTTGGAATTTATGAAGAACACTTAGAACTTGAAGATAGAACTTGAGAGAGATCAATTAGATGAAGAAAATTGAAGAATGAAAGTGTTTGTAGGTGTTTTTGGTCGTTGGTGTATGGATTAGATATAAAGGATATGTAATTTTGTTTTCATGTAAATAAGTCATGAATGATTACTCATATTTTTGTAATTTTATGAGATATTTCATGCTAGTTGCCAAATGATGGTTCCCACATGTGTTAGGTGACTCACATGGGCTGCTAAGAGCTGATCATTGGAGTGTATATACCAATAGTACATACATCTAAAAGCTGTGTATTGTACGAGTACGAATACGGGTGCATACGAGTAGAATTGTTGATGAAACTGAACGAGGATGTAATTGTAAGAATTTTTGTTAAGTAGAAGTATTTTGATAAGTGTCTTGAAGTCTTTCAAAAGTGTATGAATACATATTAAAACACTACATGTATATACATTTTAACTGAGTCGTTAAGTCATCGTTAGTCGTTACATGTAAATGTTGTTTTGAAACCTTTAGGTTAACGATCTTGTTAAATGTTGTTAACCCAATGTTTATAATATCAAAAGAGATTTTAAATTATTATATTATCATGATATTATGATGTACGAATATCTCTTAATATGATATATATACATTAAATGTCGTTACAACGATAATCGTTACATATATGTCTCGTTTCAAAATCATTAAGTTAGTAGTCTTGTTTTTACATATGTAGTTCATTGTTAATATACTTAATGATATGTTTACATATCATAATATCATGTTAACTATATATATAACCATATATATGTCATCATATAGTTTTTACAAGTTTTAACGTTCGTGAATCACCGGTCAACTTGGGTGGTCAATTGTCTATATGAAAGCTATTTCAATTAATCAAGTCTTAACAAGTTTGATTGCTTAACATGTTGGAAACATTTAATCATGTAAATATCAATCTCAATTAATATATATAAACATGGAAAAGTTTGGGTCACTACAGTACCTACCCGTTAAATAAATTTCGTCCCGAAATTTTAAGCTGTTGAAGGTGTTGACGAATCTTCTGGAAATAGATGCGGGTATTTCTTCTTCATCTGATCTTCACGCTCCCAGGTGAACTCGGGTCCTCTACGAGCATTCCATCGAACCTTAACAATTGGTATCTTGTTTTGCTTAAGTCTTTTAACCTCACGATCCATTATTTCGACGGGTTCTTCGATGAATTGAAGTTTTTCGTTGATTTGGATTACATCTAACGGAATAGTGAGATCTTCTTTAGCAAAACATTTCTTCAAATTCGAGACGTGGAAAGTGTTATGTACAGCCGCGAGTTGTTGAGGTAACTCAAGTCGGTAAGCTACTGGTCCGACACGATCAATAATCTTGAATGGTCCAATATACCTTGGATTTAATTTCCCTCGTTTACCAAATCGAACAACGCCTTTCCAAGGTGCAACTTTAAGCATGACCATCTCTCCAATTTCAAATTCTATATCTTTTCTTTTAATGTCAGCGTAGCTCTTTTGTCGACTTTGGGCGGTTTTCAACCGTTGTTGAATTTGGATGATCTTCTCGGTAGTTTCTTGTATAATCTACGGACCCGTAATCTGTCTATCCCCCACTTCACTCCAACAAATCGGAGACCTGCACTTTCTACCATAAAGTGCTTCAAACGGCGCCATCTCAATGCTTGAATGGTAACTATTGTTGTAGGAAAATTCTGCTAATGGTAGATGTCGATCCCAACTGTTTCCGAAATCAATAACACATGCTCGTAGCATATCTTCAAGCGTTTGTATCGTCCTTTCGCTCTGCCCATCAGTTTGTGGATGATAGGCAGTACTCATGTCTAGACGAGTTCCTAATGCTTGCTGTAATGTCTGCCAGAATCTTGAAATAAATCTGCCATCCCTATCAGAGATAATAGAGATTGGTATTCCATGTCTGGAGATGACTTCCTTCAAATACAGTCGTGCTAACTTCTCCATCTTGTCATCTTCTCTTATTGGCAAGAAGTGTGCTGATTTGGTGAGACGGTCAACTATTACCCAAATAGTATCAAAACCACTTGCAGTCCTTGGCAATTTAGTGATGAAATCCATGGTAATGTTTTCCCATTTCCATTTCGGGATTTCGGGTTGTTGAAGTAGACCTGATGGTTTCTGATGCTCAGCTTTGACCTTAGAACACGTCAAACATTCTCCTACGTATTTAGCAACATCGGCTTTCATACCCGGCCACCAAAAATGTTTCTTGAGATCCTTGTACATCTTCCCCGTTCCAGGATGTATTGAGTATCTGGTTTTATGAGCTTCTCTAAGTACCATTTATCTCATATCTCCAAATTTTGGTACCCAAATCCTTTCAGCCCTATACCGGGTTCCGTCTTCCCGAATATTAAGATGCTTCTCCGATCCTTTGGGTATTTCATCCTTTAAATTTCCCTCTTTTAAAACTCCTTGTTGCGCCTCCTTTATTTGAGTAGGAATGTTATTATGAATCATTATATTCATAGATTTTACTCGAATGGGTTCTCTGTCCTTCCTGCTCAAGGCATCGGCTACCACATTTGCCTTCCCCGGGTGGTAACGAATCTCAAAGTCGTAATCATTCAATAATTCAATCCACCTACGCTGCCTCATATTCAGTTGTTTCTGATTAAATATGTGTTGAAGACTTTTGTGGTCGGTATATATAATACTTTTGACCCCATATAAGTAGTGCCTCCAAGTCTTTAATGCAAAAACAACCGCGCCTAATTCCAAATCATGCGTCGTATAATTTTGTTCGTGAATCTTCAATTGTCTAGACGCATAAGCAATCACCTTCGTTCGTTGCATTAATACACAACCGAGACCTTGCTTTGATGCATCACAATAAATCACAAAATCATCATTCCCTTCAGGCAATGACAATATAGGTGCCGTAGTTAGCTTTTTCTTCAATAACTGAAACGCTTTCTCTTGTTCATCATTCCATTCAAATTTCTTCCCTTTATGCGTTAATGCAGTCAAGGGTTTTGCTATTCTGGAAAAGTCTTGGATGAACCTTCTGTAGTAACCAGCTAGTCCTAAAAACTGGCGTATGTGTTTCGGAGTTTTCGGGGTTTCACACTTTTCAACAGTTTCTATCTTTGCCGGATCCACCTTAATACCTTCTTTGTTCACTATGTGACCGAGGAATTGAACTTCTTCCAACCAAAATGCACACTTTGAAAACTTAGCGTACAATTCTTCTTTCCTCAATACTTCTAACACCTTTCTCAAATGTTCACCGTGTTCTTGGTCATTCTTTGAGTAAATAAGTATGTCATCAATGAAAACAATGACAAACTTGTCAAGGTATGGTCCACACACTCGGTTCATAAGGTCCATGAACACAGCTGGTGCATTAGTTAAACCAAACGGCATGACCATAAACTCATAATGACCGTAACGTGTTCTGAAAGCAGTCTTTGGAATATCATCTTCTTTCACCCGCATTTGATGGTACCCGGAACGTAAGTCAATCTTTGAATAAACAGACGAGCCTTGTAGTTGATCAAATAAGTCGTCGATTCTCGGTAGTGGGTAGCGGTTCTTGATGGTAAGTTTGTTCAACTCTCGGTAGTCGATACACAACCTGAATGTACCATCTTTCTTCTTGACAAACAAAATAGGAGCTCCCCACGGTGATGTGCTTGGTCGAATGAAACCACGCTCTAAAAGTTCTTTTAATTAGCTTTGCAGTTCTTTCATCTCGCTGGGTGCGAGTCTGTAAGGAGCACGAGCTATTGGTGCAGCTCCTGGTACAAGATCTATTTGAAATTCAACGGATCGATGTGGGGGTAATCCCGGTAATTCTTTCAGAAATACATCGGGAAATTCTTTTGCAATGGGAACATCATTGATGCTCTTTTCTTCAGTTTGTACTTTCTCGACGTGTGCTAGAACAGCATAGCAACCTTTTCTTATTAGTTTTTGTGCCTTCAAATTACTAATAAGATGTAGCTTTGTGTTGCCCTTTTCTCCGTACACCATTAAGGGTTTTCCTTTTTCTCGTATAATGCGAATTGCATTTTTGTAACAAACGATCTCTGCTTTCACTTCTTTCAACTAGTCCATACCGATTATCACATCAAAACTCCCTAACTCTACTGGTATCAAATCAATCTTAAATGTTTCGCTAACCAGTTTAATTTCTCGATTCCGACATATATTTTCTGCTGAAATTAATTTACCATTTGCTAATTCGAGTAAAAATTTACTATCCAAAGGCGTCAATGGACAACTTAATTTAGCACAAAAATCTCTACTCATATAGCTTCTATCCGCACCCGAATCAAATAAAACGTAAGCAGATTTATTGTCAATAAGAAACGTACCCGTAACAAGCTCCGGGTCTTCCTATGCCTCTGCCGCATTAATATTGAAAACTCTTCCGCGGCCTTGTCCATTCGTGTTCTCCTGGTTCGGGCAATTTCTAATAATGTGGCCCGGTTATCCACATTTATAACAAACTACATTGGCATAACTTACTCCGACACTACTTGCTCCACCATTACTCGTTCCGACACCATTTGTTCCTTTCGTTCTATTAACCCCTGGTCCGTAGACCTCACACTTCGCCGCGCTATGACCATTTCTTTTACACTTGTTGCAAAATTTGGTGCAGAACCCCGAGTGATACTTTTCACACCTTTGGCATAGCTGCTTCTGATTGTTGTTGTTGTTGCGATTATTATTGTTGTTGGGATGATTGTTGTAGTTGCTGTTGCTGTTGTTGTTGTTGTTGTTATTGTTGGGCCGTTTGTTGTAGTTGCGATTGATGTTGCGATTGTTGGGATAATTGTTGCGATTATTGTTGTAATTGCTGTTGTTGTTGTATTGGTGATTCTTATCACCGTTTTCCTCCCACTTTCTTTTTACTTGCTTCACATTGGCCTCTTCAGCAGTCTGTTCTTTAATTCTTTCTTCAATTTGGTTCACGAGTTTGTGAGCCATTCTACATGCCTGTTGTATAGAGGCGGGCTCGTGTGAACTTATGTCTTCTTGGATTCTTTCCGGTAATCCTTTCACAAATGCGTCGATCTTCTCTTCCTCATCTTCGAATGCTCCCGGACACAATAGGCACAATTCTGTGAATCATCTTTCGTACGTGGTGATATCAAATCCTTGGGTTCGTAACCCTCTAAGTTCTGTCTTGAGCTTATTGACCTCGGTTCTGGGACGGTACTTCTCGTTCTTCAAGTGCTTGAATGCTGACCACGGTAGTGCGTACGCATCGTCTTGTCCCACTTGCTCTAGATAGGTATTCCACCATGTTAACGCAGAACCTGTGAAGGTATGCGTAGCGTACTTCACTTTGTCCTCTTCAGTACACTTACTTATGGCAAACACCGATTCGACCTTCTCGGTCCACCGTTTCAATCCGATCGGTCCTTCGGTTCCATCAAATTCCAAAGGTTTGCAGGCAGTGAATTCTTTGTAGGTGCATCCTACACGATTTCCTGTACTGCTAGATCCAAGGTTATTGTTGGTATGTAGCGCAGCCTGTACTGCGGCTATGTTTGAAGCTAGAAAAGTACGGAATTCCTCTTCATTCATATTCACGGTGTGTCGAGTAGTCGGTGCCATTTTCTTCAAAATAGTTAAATGGAACAAGTTAATCATACAGAATATTAAGAGTAGTTAATAGTATTTCGTAGCTTAATATGAACTCATTTATAAAAGCTTTTTCTTCATATTAGCGTTTTATAAGTTTAAATTCGGGTAGTACCTACCCGTTAAGTTCATACTTAGTAGCTAATATACAATTCAACTACTACAATTCTATATGAAAAACTGATTATAATAATATTTCGCGTTCAAACTTTTATACAATATTTTACAAACTTACAATACCGCTTATTTTACATAAAGCATGAAATATAGCACACAATAATTTTGATACAAGATAGTTGTGAAGATAATTCTAGCTAGTACACAAGTCGTTCAGCAAAGGCAATAAAGACACGTAATTCATACGTCCAGAAACAAGTCATGCATTCTGGTTTTACTAGGACTACTTCCCATCCTTGGTCTTGTGCAACATAACCGTTATGGCCGTTGATAAGACAGCGTGTTGTAACCTCGTCAAAGGGACGAGGGTTACGTAATGTCCAACAGTCCCGTAATAATCTAAAAACCTCATTTCTTACCCCAATTACCGACTCCGTCACTTGTGGAAACGTTTTGTTTAATAGTTGTAGCCCGATGTTCTTGTTCTCACTTTGGTGAGAAGCGAACATTACTAATCCGTAAGCATAACATGCTTCTTTATGTTGCATGTTAGCCGCTTTTTCTAAATCACGAAGTCCAATATTCGAATATATTGAGTCAAAATAATTTCTTAACCCGTTGCGTAAAATAGCATTTGGGTTCCCCGCAATATATGCGTCAAAGTAAACACATCGTAACTTATGGGTTTCCCAATGTGATATCCCCCATCTTTCAAACGAAAGTCTCTTATAAACCAAGACATTCTTGGAACGTTCTTCGAATGTCTTACAAACTGATCTCGCCTTAAATAGTTGTGCCGAGGAATTCTGGCCGACTCTAGACAAGATTTCATCAATCATGTCTCCGGGTAGATCTCTTAAAATATCGGGTTGTCTATCCATTTTGTGTTTTTAAACTGTAAAATAGACAAGAGTTAGATTCATAAAAAAATACTTATTAATACAAGCAATTTTTTTTACATATATCATAAAGCATAAGAACACTATATTACATATATTACACCACACGAATACAACTATCTTATTCCGACTCGCTCGTTTCTTCTTCTTCGGTTTTGGTTCGTTTTGCCAAGTTTCTAGGGATATATGATGTTCCCCTAATACGAGCCGTCGTTGTCCACATTGGTTTAGAAAAACCTGGTGATTTAGAGGTTCCCGGGTCATTGTTACAACTTAAGGACTTCGGGCGTTGACGATACATATAAAGTTCATCGGGGTTGGAATTAGATTTCTCTATTTTTATGCCCTTTCCCTTATTATTTTCTTTTGCCTTTTTAAATTCAGTTGGGGTAATTTCTATAACATCATCGGAATTCTCGTCGGAATCCGATTCATCGGAGAATTGGTAATCCTCCTAATATTTTGCTTCCTTGGCGGAAACACCATTGACCATAATTAACCTTGGTCGGTTGGTTGAGGATTTTCATTTACTTAACCGTTTTATTATTTCCCCCACCGGTTCTATTTCTTCATCCGGTTCCGACTCTTCTTCCGGTTCCTCTTCGGGAACTTGTGAATCAGTCCACGAATCATTCCAATTTACATTTGACTCTTCATTATTATTAGGTGAGTCAATGGGACTTGTTCTAGAGGTAGACATCTATCACATAATATCAAACGCGTTAAGAGATTAATATATCACAAAATATTCACATGTTAAAAATATATAGTTTCCAACAAAATTTGTTAAGCAATCATTTTTCAAGTAAACACGGTCGAAGTCCAGACTCACTAATGCATCCTAACAAACTCGATAAGACACACTAATGAAAAATTTTGGTTCTCTAAGACCAACGCTCGGATACCAACTGAAATGTCCCGTTCTTATTGATTAAAAACGTTCCATATTAATTGATTTCGTTCCGAGGTTTTGACCTCTATATGAGACGTTTTTCAAAGACTGCATTCATTTTTAAAACAAACCATAACCTTTATTTCATAAATAAAGGTTTAAAAAGCTTTACGTAGATTATCAAATAATGATAATCTAAAATATCCTGTTTACACACGACCATTACATAATGGTTTACAATACAAATATGTTACATCGAAATCAGTTTCTTGAATGCAGTTTTTACACAATATCATACAAACATGGACTCCAAATCTTGTCCTTATTTTAGTATGCAACAGCGGAAGCTCTTAATATTCACCTGAGAATAAACATGCTTTAAACGTCAACAAAAATGTTGGTGAGTTATAGGTTTAACCTATATATATCAAATCGTAACAATAGACCACAAGATTTCATATTTCAATACACATCCCATACATAGAGATAAAAATCATTCATATGGTGAACACCTGGTAACCGACATTAACAAGATGCATATATAAGAATATCCCCATCATTCCGGGACACCCTTCGGATATGATATAAATTTCGAAGTACTAAAGCATCCGGTACTTTGGATGGGGTTTGTTAGGCCCAATAGATCTATCTTTAGGATTCGCGTCAATTAGGGTGTCTGTTCCCTAATTCTTAGATTACCAGACTTAATAAAAAGGGGCATATTCGATTTCGATAATTCAACCATAGAATGTAGTTTCACGTACTTGTGTCTATTTTGTAAATCATTTATAAAACCTGCATGTATTCTCATCCCAAAAATATTAGATTTTAAAATTGGGACTATAACTCACTTTCACATATTTTTACTTCGTTGGGAAGTAAGACTTGGCCACTGGTTGATTCACGAACCTATAACAATATATACATATATATCAAAGTATGTTCAAAATATATTTACAACACTTTTAATATATTTTGATGTTTTAAGTTTATTAAGTCAGCTGTCCTCGTTAGTAACCTACAACTAGTTGTCCACAGTTAGATGTACAGAAATAAATCGATAAATATTATCTTGAATCAATCCACGACCCAGTGTATACGTATCTCAGTATTGATCACAACTCAAACTATATATATTTTGGAATCAACCTCAACCCTGTATAGCTAACTCCAACATTCACATATAGAGTGTCTATGGTTGTTCCGAAATATATATAGATGTGTCGACATGATAGGTCGAAACATTGTATACGTGTCTATGGTATCTCAAGATTACATAATATACAATACAAGTTGATTAAGTTATGGTTGGAATAGATTTGTTACCAATTTTTCACGTAGCTAAAATGAGAAAAATTATCCAATCTTGTTTTACCCATAACTTCTTCATTTTAAATCCGTTTTGAGTGAATCAAATTGCTATGGTTTCATATTGAACTCTATTTTATGAATCTAAACAGAAAAAGTATAGGTTTATAGTCGGAAAAATAAGTTACAAGTCGTTTTTGTAAAGGTAGTCATTTCAGTCGAAAGAACGACGTCTAGATGACCATTTTAGAAAACATACTTCCACTTTGAGTTTAATCATAATTTTTGGATATAGTTTCATGTTCATAATAAAAATCATTTTCTCAGAATAACAACTTTTAAATCAAAGTTTATCATAGTTTTTAATTAACTAACCCAAAACAGCCCGCGGTGTTACTACGACGGCGTAAATCCGGTTTTACGGTGTTTTTCGTGTTTCCGGGTTTTAAATCATTAAGTTAGCATATCATATAGATATAGAACATGTGTTTAGTTGATTTTAAAAGTCAAGTTAGAAGGATTAACTTTTGTTTGCGAACAAGTTTAGAATTAACTAAACTATGTTCTAGTGATTACAAGTTTAAACCTTCGAATAAGATAGCTTTATATGTATGAATCGAATGATGTTATGAACATCATTACTACCTTAAGTTCCTTGGATAAACCTACTGGAAAAGAGAAAAATGGATCTAGCTTCAATGGATCCTTGGATGGCTCGAAGTTCTTGAAGCAAAATCATGACACGAAAACAAGTTCAAGTAAGATCATCACTTGAAATAAGATTGTTATAGTTATAGAAATTGAACCAAAGTTTGAATATGATTATTACCTTGTATTAGAATGATAATCTACTGTAATAAACAAAGATTTCTTGAGGTTGGATGATCACCTTACAAGATTGGAAGTGAGCTAGCAATCTTGAAAGTATTCTTGATTTTATGAAACTAGAACTTTTGGAATTTATGAAGAACACTTAGAACTTGAAGATAGAACTTGAGAGAGATCAATTAGATGAAGAAAATTGAAGAATGAAAGTGTTTGTAGGTGTTTTTGGTCGTTGGTGTATGGATTAGATATAAAGGATATGTAATTTTGTTTTCATGTAAATAAGTCATGAATGATTACTCATATTTTTGTAATTTTATGAGATATTTCATGCTAGTTGCCAAATGATGGTTCCCACATGTGTTAGGTGACTCACATGGGCTGCTAAGAGCTGATCATTGGAGTGTATATACCAATAGTACATACATCTAAAAGCTGTGTATTGTACGAGTACGAATACGGGTGCATACGAGTAGAATTGTTGATGAAACTGAACGAGGATGTAATTGTAAGCATTTTTGTTAAGTAGAAGTATTTTGATAAGTGTCTTGAAGTCTTTCAAAAGTGTATGAATAAATATTAAAACACTACATGTATATACATTTTAACTGAGTCGTTAAGTCATCGTTAGTCGTTACATGTAAATGTTGTTTTGAAACCTTTAGGTTAACGATCTTGTTAAATGTTGTTAACCCAATGTTTATAATATCAAAAGAGATTTTAAATTATTATATTATCATGATATTATGATGTACGAATATCTCTTAATATGATATATATATACATTAAATGTCGTTACAACGATAATCGTTACATATATGTCTCGTTTCAAAATCATTAAGTTAGTAGTCTTGTTTTTACATATGTAGTTCATTGTTAATATACTTAATGATATGTTTACATATCATAATATCATGTTAACTATATATATAACCATATATATGTCATCATATAGTTTTTACAAGTTTTAACATTCGTGAATCACCGGTCAACTTGGGTGGTCAATTGTCTATATGAAACCTATTTCAATTAATCAAGTCTTAACAAGTTTGATTGCTTAATATGTTGGAAACATTTAATCATGTAAATATCAATCTCAATTAATATATATAAACATGGAAAAGTTCGGGTCACTACAGAATATGAGTTGATAAATAGAGTTTTATCACCATTGAATAATATTAATAAAACAATCCAATTACTCGAAGCGTATGAGAGAAGTTATCGTAATAGAGTGAAATGAAGAATAAAGATTCGTCTTAACTCTTGACGTAGTATCGATTGATTTCCGGAATTTAAGGAATAGAAATTCTTCATAATCTAAATAAGATTTGATTCTTTGGAAATTGCGGAAATTAGGATTTTCTTTGATTTAATGCGTAATCTGCCTCTAAATAAGATTTGACCACTTCTGTTTTATTATTTTCATCACTCCTACATCTTCTTCCTCATTTCATACTTCTAAAGATTGTAAAATGCTTCATCCAGTTCTGATTCTTGATATACTCCTAACTTTCATATCTGTCATTCTTCTTTTTCATCTACCACCAGAGGAAGTTATTTTCTTCTACCACTACCTTGGGGTTATAGTATTTTTCATTCTCCCGTGTCTTTCTATTACTATACGCATTGATATACACGGTTTGTAATATATGTGTTGTTGTCAGGCTTTATATTTTCCCTTATATTTAGGAGCTCCATGCTTTCGTTTTTCCTTCCCGACTTCAAGTCAAGAGAATAATGGTCCAGAATACGTAGGTATGGAGTTTCGAATGATCATAATATACAAAGTAGAAAGGAAAGGTAATAGCATGATTTGATTTGTCAAATTACCAGAATATCTAGAAAAGACCGAATCATCAAGATTAATATTTTCTTGATATATTTAGAGATTAAATAGAATGAAAGAGTTATGTAACATGGTTCATGATAAGGGTGGGATCTGTAAACCTTTATCACGTTCCATTAGAAACTCAGCATGACTTACTGTAATATAATCACGTTGATCAAGTGTCATTATATTATACTAACTCATGCTTCAATTCCCAACATTACCTCAAAACATCCATTTTTCGAATTTTTCAGATTTTAGAAACTAAAATAGTTTATTTTATGATGTAACACAGATAGCGCGAAGAGATGAATGATTTCAGATAAGAATAGTTATGAAAATATCTTCAGAAATATGGAGGATATTTATAATGGAAGATATGATGATATCTTAAAATATTTAAGATAAGATGATGATGAAGAATATTGTCCGCAAAGGTTTTAGAGTAAGGAGCAAGGTATTTGCTAAGGATTTCAGCAGACACTGAATCATTTGGATTCTTTGAAGGCAGGCTTAGTCTTTGTGATTTGTCCACAGCCTTCGTCATAGTTTGCTCAATTCGTTTTCCAGTTCCAAACCTTCTCTTTTTCTGTGCTTTTCCAACACACTACTTTTTATCATCAAACTTTCGACTGTTAAAGTCGTTTACAGTTTTTGCTGCTTCATCAGCATTTTTTCAAAATTCAGAGAACTAGTTTCTCAGTTTGGGGTGTTTTTCAGAAACTTCACATTCGAAGTATGTAAGTCTAGAAAATAGACATTATATGTATATATATAACTGTTGGCGTAGAATTGCTGCAAAATTCGAAATACTGATTGCTAATTCCCGGTAGTTGGTATGGCAATTACCGTTACAAGATGTGGATGTGTACATGATAGGGTTTCTATGAGTATAAGGATTTCTCGGAAGGTCAAGGATAAATGAAGTTGTTGGTAAATTTACTGCTAATGTGGTAGGACATGAAAGGTTCCCCAGTAACAAGAATGTATATGTCAAGGTTATAATAAGGCTAATCTAAAAAGTCAAAGTTGACTGGTTGGAGGTGTGGTAAAACTGGATACTTTGAAAAAAATGCAAAGTTATTTTCGGTAATAACAATGCTAAAGGATCTTGCACAGTTTTGAAGTCAAAGTATAGCTTTGAAAGAAGTAAAGATCTAAGAATGTTGTCACCGGTTCAGAGTTATGACTTGGATTCTGATCCGTCAATATCAGAATATGTAATTGAATTAGTATGAAATGATTGTGTATCACTGTGAAGATAGTGAGTATAGTTAATGATTTTTGAATCAAAATTGAAGAATGTACAGTGTAACATATTAATTGTGAACTTAAATATTTTCCGGGTATTACCTACCCGTTAAAGATTTCACAAGTAATGTTTTGTACAAAAGAATTTTCATTACAATCTTTATGAAAATATATGTATGTATATTTTCTTCAGATGTAATACAGATTTAATGAGTTAATATCATATTATGCTCATTTGGTTTTCGGCTTGACTTAGAAGTGATTAATCTCTAAAACATTAAAGATTACATAATCTTTGAGGAGTATTTCGCTAATGTAATCGATACTTCATTATTTATTCTTATTCGTCGGTGAAGGATGTTAGTGCTCGTGGAATTCTTGTGAACCTTACAAGGCACATATGGTGTTTTCTGGAAAGTTTCGAGTATATCGAAAATGAAAATGTAAAATCAATTATGTAATTGAATAATACACTTGGTTTATTATGAAATGGAATTCATTGAGTTGAAACAGAGATTGTAGTTAACGAAGGTTAAGTTGTTAACGAAGGATATACATCATAGCATATTAGTAATATGAATTTAACCGAGTAATATTTACCCTTTTTCAATTCATACATAATAGCTTAGTACGAAAAGATTTATTATGGTTTAAAAAATTATATATATAAGATATATATATATATATATATAAATTCTTCAGAGTGAATGAGTTAATATTTAATAACTCGTTGATACAATATACACGTTATTGATTTGTAATGATGTCCATGGTGATTCTTGAACTGGCAGAGCTTATGATGTAAGAGGTGCTGCTGATTCTGACGATGTTGAAAACACTGACTGTGCTGGTGAGGCTAAGGGTACTTTTGATGCTGTTGGTAAAACAAGTCTAGCTTGTACTTTACGCACCATTCTTGTCAGGGTTTCTACTCTTCCTTCTATCATTTTGGTTCACTCATCTGATTTATGGTTAGGGCTAGAATAGATAATCTCTAAGATTATAGATTATATAATCACCGTAGGATATTTCTCCGATGAAGTTATGAATCCATACTTCATCGTTTGTTGTTGTTGATACTCCTTGGCATCCATGGTGCATATGATGTTGATATCCGAAGTACAGATTATGAGTTTAAGGCATGTGATGCGGATGTGATTGTTGGTGGTGGTAATGATATTGTTGGTGTTGATGATGGTGGTACTGGTTATGCTGCTGGTGCTGATGCTGGTGTACGTAACCCTTGCACCATATTCTCCAAAGCCACTACCCGAGCACGAAGCTCGTTGACTTCTTCTATTATACCGGGATGATCGGTGGTTCGAAAGATCGGATAAATAAGATTTATAATATGGGATAGTATATAATCGTGATGAGATACTCTGAAAATGAGAGAGAAAATAGTATTACGAATAGGTTCGCCGGTAAGTGCTTCAGGTTCTTCCCCAAGAGGGGAATGTGGTTGATGGAAAGGATCGCCTTCTTCATGTCTCCAATGATTAAGTAGGCTACGAACCCATCCTCAATTCATCCAGAATAGATGATGGATAATCGGTTGATCCATTCCGGTTACGCTGCTTTCGGAGCTCGAGTGGAAATCCATATCGGAATAGCTGTCGAAATCTAAAAAATTTGAACTAGATACAGGATCCATTTCGTGTAATCAAGGAAAAGATTTTTGGAATGAAATAGATTATAGGACTAATTTGGTACTCCTTAATACATAGTTTACATATGTATTTATAATACCAGAATCCCATAAGTTACGGAGGATTTTACGGAAGATGTCAGGCAAAGTTTACTGTAATAGATATGCCAAGATATGAATTTTGTCTATACACTATCTATGCAATCAATGCAGTAAGACGCGTTTAGACTAAGAATGATAAGCAGGTAATTTTCGACAAGAAGTGATAAGCAAAACTTTTAACATGCAGACACAGTCGAAGTTCAGACTTACTAATGCAACCTAACAACTATCAGTTAGACACACTCATGCAAGACCTGGTTCGCTAAGACCAACGCTCTGATGCCAACTGTGACGATCGCTCCAAATCCATATGGACGAACACGTCATTCATCGATTTCATTGCGAGGTATTTGACCTCTATATGATACGTTTTGTAAACATTGCATTCTTTTGAAAAGGCACACCATAAATGAATATTTAAATCAAAGGTTTTAAACATCTGATGATTTATACATATAGACAATCATCGTAAATAATAGTTACAATAATACTTCCGTTGACAATGCATTCAAAATAAGATACATGGTGATGATTTGGTGAATGCAACGTTTCCTTGAAAAATATGTCATGTAAGACTCCATGCACATAGCTTTTCTAACATATAAGCAAACAGCGGAAGACTTCTAGGAAACCTGAGAATAAACATGCTAACAAGTGTCAACACAAAAGTTGGTGAGTTCATAGTTTTAGTGTTGCACATAATCTGTATATAAAGGTGGATCACAAGGTTTAAGTTGTTTCATCCAGAAATGTTTATCAAAATATTCTACAAGATTGAGCACCCTGGTAACTAAACTTTAACGTTTTAATAAGTACCCCTATTTTAACATACATGCAACCAACATGTACAATACACACAAACTAACATGTACTAACCTTAAATAGCATACGTTTGTTTTATGGTTCAGGCTAGGGTTTCTATACCTGGAACAGACGGGGATGTCAAGCCCTATGGATCCATATACTACTACTCGCTCCCACCAGTTCTTATAACTGACAGTTACTAGTTACCAAAGCTAAGAGATTTTCGGTTCAAACTCGGTGTAGAATTTAGTATGTACTTGTATTCATTGCGTTTAAAATAAAGTGCATGTATTCTCAGCCCAAAAATATAGATTGCAAAAGCAATTAAAAAGGGAGCAATGAAACTCACCTTAGCAGCATATAAAGTTGTTCACCAAAATGTGACTGAAACTCAGATTACCAAATAACCGTAGATCTCAACCTAGAGAACATATGTTGGTCAATAAATGTCTATCAAGCTAGGTCAGGTCATAGTGTATCACAATCCTAATGCTCGAGATCAACATACAAAAGTTTATCAAAAGTCATTTCAAAAAGTCAATCTGACTTAATACTATAGTTGAATGATCATGGTAATCGAAACATTTTAACATTTTACATAGTTTCCCAATTCTTGTAAAATTAGACTATAGTTTTTATAAGACTTTAAAACATGATAAAACAGTCAATTTTGACAATTGTTCAACAAAACGAGACGTGCCTTATATAAGGATTCATTTACTCGGCTGGTAATATTCAAAAATCTAATTTATCAATCTTATAAACAAGTTGTTTAAATATCAATTGCAGATTCAAGAGCAATTTCAATTAATATCCATCATAATTCAGTTGATCATATCTTTTAATTCGTTCACTGAAATTACGCGATTTCTAAATGAAAAGTTATTGATTTTTCTCCAGCTTTCCAAAAACATGCATATCATATACCTTTTATCAGTAATATATGTATTTAATTCGTGATTCATTATAAACTATTTAACGACGAAATTTAGCATACAAGCATGCATAAACATATATACTCGAGCACTAGACATGTATACACTATTAATATAAAAAAGATAAGATATGAATGCTCACGTATCAATATTGTGATTCAATATTGCAGGAAAGTACGTAGACGCAACAGAGATGATAAACACTAGGTTTGACTTGCGAACAATACCCATGAACATTACCCATAACCTCCAAACCTATAACCCATAATTTTCCTTAGCTCTATCCAGCTCATAAAATTCGTTTTAAAAATCACCCGAGCATAACTCCGTCGTAGTATTTTATGTATACTACTAATACTTAATTTGAATATTGCACTAGAATTATTACGGAATAAAAATATAGGAAATAAATATATATGTACATATATGTGTGTGTGTTTCTACAATCGATCGATCGATTGATATATAGTTAGAAAATAATATTATAATAATAAAAGGAATCAAACGTGTTTAATTATAATAATATAATAATATAATAAAGTAATAAAATAATAATATAATAATAAAAGGAATCATACGTTTATAATTATAATAATATAATAATATAATAAAGTAATAATATAATAAAATAATAGAATAATAATATAATAATATAATAAAGTAGAATATAATAATATAATAATAAAATCGAATCGTTTAAGATTTTAAAATTCGTATTTTTAAAATACTTCAGGGGTATTTTATGTAACTTATAATTAATAATTTCAATCATGTCGCTTTCATGTGAATAGTAAATTAATTAATTTCTTTTCATTTACTATTCATATAAATAGTAAATGAATTAATTTCGATTCAACTATTTAAGCTACACGTTGTTGTACGTTGTGCTTTACAAATTATACATTTTTAATTTAACTTCGTTTCTTAAAAAAATTACAAAAATTATATCATAAAAATAAAACGACTTAATACGTAAAATTTTTAATTTGAAAAGCATCGTTTAATAGTAAATTTTTATCATTTCATATATAAATATTATTCGCATGATTCCGTATATATTAAAAACTCTTATGTTTATATAATACATGTTATGACGTTCGTGAATCGTCGGACAAACAGGGTAATTGAATAGTTCAAGAATTTTGAGATTCAGTTTTATAGACTTTGCTTATCGTGTCGGAAACGTTAAAGATTGAGTTTAAATTTGGTCAGAAATTTCTGGGTCATCACAATATATATGTATATATATATTAATTACTATAAATTAAAATATTATATGAGTTAATTAATTATGTAAATAAAATAATATATGATATTAAAATAAATCTATATATATATATATATATATATATATATATATATATATATATATATATATATATATATATATATATATATATATATATATAAGGTATATTGAATGTATATTTATATGGTTTCGAATTTATTTAGTAAACGATAATAGTAGTCGTTTGTCAGTCGATCGATATTAAGCAAGTTAAATACAAACTTATATAATTTTAAAATAAACGGTTAGCCGAAAATGAGTTTTACAAACTATAGGCTTATTAAAAATGTATTTAGAAACTATTTGTTGAATTTTAAAACTTTTCATATTTTACTTGGGGTTGGGAGTGAATAATTAATGTAATTTTTATTTAATAGTTAATGCTCGAATTTTATATCATAATGACCAAAATAAATAAATATAATTAATGTAAAAATTTGGAATTTTTCTAGAGACTTTTATCCACCATTGATTATCAACGGAGTACGAAATTTATTCCATAATAGACGACGGCTAACAATTCACAAGTTTTAAATTTTAAATTATATTATAATTATTATTATATTATTATTATTAATAATTGAGAATTGATTCACGGATATTTACTGTGTTGTATGATTGAAATCCTTTTTCATATATATGCTTATATATATGCATATAGGCATATACCTTCGTACTCACATATAAACTTGCATACTAACCACCAATCACCACTGATATTTTTTTTGTTTTGTAACTCGAACCACCAACACGTTTTAATTCTTGATAAACTAATATCTTCACCATCACAAAATTTCCGCCATCATCATAACCTTGGCTGCCACTTTATCCGCTAGTTTCTATTTCCTTTTAATCACCAAGCCATCTCCATATTTCTACTTTCCCGTTTCTTTCTATCACTGCTGACAAATGAACCACCACAGCTCGAATTGCTAATACAAGATTGTTGTTAACCAAGAACACCAAAACCTCCACCGAAGAACCACCACAACCCGTCCACCTTCACCACATCACACTCATTGAACCATCACCCTATCACCTTCTATCCTCACTCCAAACTGCATATCCTTCACTGCTAATACCACTGAAAACTACCACACTGCAACTACTCAAACAATCCTTGTGGTACAAAAAGCCACTGTTCTTTTTCTTGTTTCTTGTTCGATCATAAATCATCCACCCAACCACATCCCTTTCATTTACTTTATACCTGATCAAACCCATTGCTGCAATACTATTATAACTCATCTAACAGCCACCACAAACCATGTCAAATTGCAGTTGTTACAACTTTCGTTTCTGTTAATTTTTTTTTTTCAGGAACACCCATTTATTCTAGCTACTATTATTTCTGTTTCTATAAGGGAACAAACAACGAACACCTGCTCGATTATTACTGCAGCAGAGATGAGTTAACGAGGGAACTATTACTATCTGTTTATTATCCACTCACGACCACCGTCACTGCTGTAAGCTTGCGTTTCTATTTCAAATAAAAGAAGAAAAATAGAATGAAAAGATAGGATATGAAACAATGTTACAGCGTGTTCCTCTTGTGGCCGACAATTTCTAAAGTATTAACCCCACTTGTGATTTTTAACTAGAAAGGAAATCTAGCTGTTACAAAAATACTTAAGCCGTGATATTTTTTAGTAATTGAACTCCACGAACTCATCATGTTTCTGTTAAAATGAACTGGGTTGATTTTTCCTTAATGGGCTTATTTCATTTATTAGGTTGGACTATAAGGATTGGGCTCATTACTTTAAACATTTGATCCACTTTAGATTTAGGATGATTCAGTTTAGATAACGGGATATAAGGAAGAAAAGGTTGAGCATAATGGAATTAACAATTCATGATGATATCAAAATAATAATGTTTAAGATGAATGATAGATAAGATGATAACATGATTATGATAATTGATAGCAATTATGGTGATGACTTAGATGATGCATGCAATGAATAATGAATGATGATGAAGGATGAAGGCGACTGTTATGATTTTATGATGAATAAATTAGGATTTTAGGATACAAGATAATGATGAGGTGATAAATTTAAGATGAAGATATTAGTTAATGATGATAATGGTAACAAGGATGATGATGAGGAAGTTAAAGAATGAAGTAGACAACAGGAGAATTCGGGTTAGATACTTTTTGTGTACAAGTAATTTTTGAATATACCAAACAGATTGATGGTTAGGGGTGTTTGTGTTAACGAAAGGTCGCAGGTTCGAGCCTCAACTGTGAAAAATTCTTTTTAGAAAAAGAAAGTGAAGTAGAACAGAAAGGATAAAATGGTTAAAGATATATAGAAACGGAATTAAATCAGGAAAACTGATTAGCTTGGAAGGTTTAGGTTGTTATCGGGGTAGCGGGAGGTTGCGGGTTCAAACACGGACTTGGGCATTTTTTTTAAGGGCTACTCCTTTGAGGTTCGTGAATCTGAGGCCAACCTTGCATTATTCAGTATCGTCGTATGCATATTTTTACTACAAAATATCGTATTGTGAGTTCATTTGATTCCCTTTTACTCTTTACATTTTTGGGACTGAGAATACATGCGCTGATTTTATAACTGCTTTATTAAATGCTTTTGAAATATATTTTGAACTCAGAATACATGAAATGCTTTTTATAAATGTTTGACGAGATAGACACAAGAAAAACATTCCTCGAATGAATTATTATGCAGACAGAAGTTCTGTGGATTATTATTGAATTAGTTGGACGTTATAATTGCCACTAATTGTTGTGAATATTTCCCCTGATTATTATTGCTTGGTAACCTAAGAATTAGAAACGGGTATGACCCTAATTCACGCGAATCCTAAAGGTAGCTACCGGATTTAACACCCCCACCCAAAATATTCACTAGACAGAAGAGCTAGTGGGCGTGGTGTTTAGTACTTCGAAGTTTATATATTATACAGACGAGATGTTCTGTTTTGGGGATATTATTGATGCGCATTATATGTTAAGGTCGGTTACCATGTTGAGCAATGAAATCGAAACGAATTTTATGTATCAAGAGAATGATTTTTATACACAGGTTATGTGTATTAGTTTTGTGCATCAGATATGTGCACGATTATTTAAAAATCGCGAGGCAACCTACGGGGGAGAAAAGGATACGAACCTACTCTGCTAAGCATTATGAAAAATGGTTTTGTACACGAGATAGGTGTACTGTATTTGAATCTTGTGGTCTATCAAAATGATGAATTTTATTGTTTACAATAAACTTATGAACTCACCAACCTTTTGGTTGACACTTTAAAGCATGTTTATTCTCAGGTATGAAAGAAATCTTCCGATGTGCATTTGCTCATTTTAGAGATATTACTTGGAGTCATTCGTGGCATATTTCAAAAGATGTTGCATTTGAGTCGTTGAGTTCAACAAGATTATTATTAAGTCATTGATATTTTGATATATTATGAAATGGTATGCATGTCTGTCAACTTTCGATGTAATGAAAGTTTGTCTTTTAAAAACGAATGCAATGTTTGTAAAATGTATCATTTAGAGGTCAAATACCTCGCGATGAAATCATATGTTATTGTATTCGTCCTTATGGATTAAGACGGGTCGTCTCATGAATTGACCGACCAACCGATCTTTCTGGACAGGCAAAGATGTTTGTTTTTTCCACCAGACGGATCACTTTCGATGACGAGTCTTCACCACTAGCCGATGATATCAAGATGGGTGTCAAATCACAGTCTGTAGACTACCCAGAAATGGAAGAAGAGGATCCCAGCGAAGAAATAGAGGAAGAGGAGAAATCTGAAGAGGAAGAGGAAATGGAAGACGTAAAAGAAACTGCGACAATACCCGCTCTGAGCATTAAGCGTCATGAAGAATTAATGAGGCTTGAGACGGAAGATCACAGTTTAATCATTCGCTTCAAGAAGAAGACCGATAAGGCTGAGCTTAAGGATATAGAAATTGATCCTGCAAGTATCAAAGTGGAGAATCAGAATACTGAAGAAACCAGTCCATTCAGACGCATCCTCAGAAGAACAATATACCGATAATGACGAGGAAGAGCAACATGAAGACATTCTGAATAACTCACACTCTCCAACCGAACCTGATCAATTGGAGCCGGACTCTTCTTTAGATCAAATTCTTGTTATATCCACTCACACAGACATGATAACCTTCATCAATGATACTGATGAATTTGAAGATATTCTCAAAGCCATCCGTAAATCAACAATTGGTTTTATGCTACGTTTTACATAACGAATTATGGCTATCCGAGAAGAACACAACCTCTATCTCCAAAAAGAACACAATGATGTTGAAATCCTAGAAGAATGCATTCAAGACTTCATCAATTCTCTTCATGATCATATCTACCTAGAAGAAAGGCAACGAGAGCACAATTCAGTGGTTTGTACTATTCTTGAGACAAGATTCTGTCAAGATCAGAAGATCATTTACTCTAAGGTTTATAACGCCTTAGCCGGATCTGCACTTCCATTCTCAGCAAACCAACGAGCACTACTGACTCTCATCCAGAAGCACGTGGATCTTTCCACCGGACGCCCGACTTATCACTTTGATTTGCAAATGATCGAGGATATTCACAGCTTGTTCGCTCTCTTGGAAAGAGATAATTTCGAAAGCACACCAGACAGACTAGTGATTTACGTAACAATTGATCACCATGCTGATCTGATTATCAAAGAGTTACGAAACGCTGTTACGGAGGAAGTAAGGCGAAACAATCCATTCTCTCATCTTGAACCAGATCGAGTCAACGTTGCCACATATGTTACGAAGCAGATATCACGTATCTTTCACGAATCCACAGATCCTAGTTTCACGTTTAAAGCTGGATGTCGGGAGATATACTCAAAGACGGTGACATTAATACTCAGATCAGGATTTCTGTTCACTTCTTTTCAGCTTCGTCTTTTAACAAATCTATGCAAAGCTACAGACTCTTACTGTGGAGATCACCATTCCGAAGACTTCGAAATTCTAAAGATACAATTTCTAACATTGTTTGAAGACCTCCGAAATGAGCATCCCATCAGAGAAACAATCACCACCAGCACTGCTTCTATGATTGACATTCATGGGTCAACCATCAGAGCTGTGGATCACATTCTCATCGGACTTCAAGACTTATCAAGAGCCGAAACTGCGCACTACTTATCTTTCAGAAGATCTTCAAGACAAGTACCGGACCTTCTACCACTATTGGTCCGACACTTTCTCAGGATTTACCCGCCAAGACTCACATTCCCTCGAGAAGAACAAGATTACAGCCATCAGCGAGGAATGTTTGCTTTTTAAAGCTTCACTACGGTCGAGCCAACGACCTTAAACAAAAGCGCTTCTCGAGAGGCAACCCGTGCAATAAAGTAGAGTAGAAGAATAAAGAATGACAAATGAGCCGATCAATAAAAGATGCAAGGATTGAAAGCCAGCCGCATCTACTAGGGCTATTTCTTTCTTTTCGCTACTAGCTCAAGATTCAAACTATACCACATCCTAACTTATCACTAAGTGTGGGATTCCTACCCAATTAAAACACTAGACAAATACTCCCAAATCTTCAACTAAAACTCCTAAGTGTGGGATACACTAGGAATATTGAGGACAATGCTCGTCTAAGTGTGGGATGTTGGTATAATCTTTTTATGCTGTATTAAAATAACCCATTACGAAGATTCCAAATCCTTAAGCCAAATTTCAAAATTTTTACAAAAGAAAGCCTTTTCAAAAAAGTATTTTTAAAAACCTAAAATGTTTGTCAATAAAAGTAAGGCTTAAGTAGGTGAAATGTCCCGTTCTTATTGATTAAAAACGTTCCATATTAATTGATTTCGTTGCGAGGTTTTGACCTCTATATGAGACGTTTTTCAAAGACTGCATTCATTTTTAAAACAAACCATAACCTTTATTTCATAGATAAAGGTTTTAAAAAGCTTTACGTAGATTATCAAATAATGATAATCTAAAATATCCAGTTTACATACGACCATTACATAATGGTTTACAATACAAATATGTTACAACAAAATAAGTTTCTTGAATGCAGTTTTTACACAATATCATACAAGCATGGACTCCAAATCTCGTCCTTATTTAAGTATGCGACAGCGGAAGCTCTTAATAATCACCTGAGAATAAACATGCTTAAAACGTCAACAAAAATGTTGGTGAGTTATAAGTTTAACCTATATATATCAAATCATAATAATAGACCACAAGATTTCATATTTCAATACACATCCCATACATAGAGATAAAAATCATTCATATGGTGAACACCAGGTAACCGACATTAACAAGATGCATATATAAGAATATCCCCATCATTCCGGGACACCCTTCGGATATGATATAAATTTCGAAGTACTAAAGCATCCGGTACTTTGGATGGGGTTTGTTAGGCCCAATAGATCTATCTTTAGGATTCGCGTCAATTAGGGTGTCTGTTCCCTAATTCTTAGATTACCAGACTTAATAAAAAGGGGCATATTCGATTTCGATAATTCAACCATAGAATGTAGTTTCACCTACTTGTGTCTATTTTGTAAATCATTTATAAAACCTGCATGTATTCTCATCCCAAAAATATTAGATTTTAAAAGTGGGACTATAACTCACTTTCACAGATTTTTACTTCGTCGGGAAGTAAGACTTGGCCACTGGTTGATTCACGAACCTATAACAATATATACATATATATCAAAGTATGTTCAAAATATATTTACAACACTTTTAATATATTTTGATGTTTTAAGTTTATTAAGTCAGCTGTTCTCGTTAGTAACCTACAACTAGTTGTCCACAGTTAGATGTACAGAAATAAATTGATAAATATTATCTTGAATCAATCCACGACCAGTGTATACGTATCTCAGTATTGATCACAACTCAAACTATATATATTTTGGAATCAACCTCAACCCTGTATAGCTAACTCCAACATTCACATATAGAGTGTCTATGGTTGTTCCGAAATATATATAGATGTGTCGACATGATAGGTCGAAATATTGTATGCGTGTCTATGGTATCTCAAGATTACATAATATACAATACAAGTTGATTAAGTTATGGTTGGAATAGATTTGTTACCAATTTTCACGTAGCTAAAATGAGAAAAATTATCCAATCTTGTTTTACCCATAACTTCTTCATTTTAAATCCGTTTTGAGTGAATCAAATTGCTATGGTTTCATATTGAACTATATTTTATGAATCTAAACAGAAAAAGTATAGGTTTATAGTCGGAAAAAATAAGTTACAAGTCGTTTTTGTAAAGGTAGTCATTTCAGTCGAAAGGACGACGTCTAGATGACCATTTTAGAAAACATACTTCCACTTTGAGTTTAACCATAATTTTTGGATATAGTTTCATGTTCATAATAAAAATCATTTTCTCAGAATAACAACTTTTAAATCAAAGTTTATCATAGTTTTTAATTAACTAACCCAAAACAGCCCGCGGTGTTACTACGACGGCGTAAATCCGATTTTACGGTGTTTTTCGTGTTTCCAGGTTTTAAATCATTAAGTTAGCATATCATATAGATATAGAACATGTGTTTAGTTGATTTTAAAATTCAAGTTATAAGGATTAACTTTTGTTTGCGAACAAGTTTAGAATTAACTAAACTATGTTCTAGTGATTACAAGTTTAAACCTTCGAATAAGATAGCTTTATATGTATGAATCGAATGATGTTATGAACATCATTACTACCTTAAGTTCCTTGGATAAACCTACTGGAAAAGAGAAAAATGGATCTAGCTTCAACGGATCCTTGGATGGCTCGAAGTTCTTGAAGCAGAATCATGACACGAAAACAAGTTCAAGTAAGATCATCACTTGAAAAAAGATTGTTATAGTTATAGAAATTGAACCAAAGTTTGAATATGATTATTACCTTGTATTAGAATGATAACCTACTGTAAGAAACAAATATTTCTTGAGGTTGGATGATCACCTTAAAAGATTGGAAGTGAGCTAGCAAACTTGAAAGTATTCTTGATTTTATGTAACTAGAACTTGTAAAATATATGAAGAACACTTAGAACTTGAAGATAGAACTTGAGAGAGATCAATTAGATGAAGAAAATTGAAGAATGAAAGTGTTTGTAGGTGTTTTTGGTCGTTGGTGTATGGATTAGATATAAAGGATATGTAATTTTGTTTTCATGTAAATAAGTCATGAATGATTACTCATATTTTTGTAATTTTATGAGATATTTCATGCTAGTTGCCAAATGATGGTTCCCACATGTGTTAGGTGACTCACATGGGCTGATAAGAGCTGATCATTGGAGTGTATATACCAATATTACGTACATCTAAAAGCTGTGTATTGTACGAGTACGAATACAGGTGCATACGAGTAGAATTGTTGATGAAACTGAACGAGGATGTTATTGTAAGCATTTTTGTTAAGTAGAAGTATTTTGATAAGTGTCTTGAAGTCTTTCAAAAGTGTATGAATACATATTAAAACACTACATCTATATACATTTTAACTGAGTCGTTAAGTCATCGTTAGTCGTTACATGTAAATGTTGTTTTGAAACCTTTAGGTTAACGATCTTGTTGAATGTTGTTAACCCATTGTTTATTATAACAAATGAGATGTTAAATTATTATATTATCATGATATTATGATATATAATATATCTCAGTATGATGTATATACAGTTAAATGTCGTTACAACGATAATCGTTACATATATGTCTCGTTTCGAAATCATTAAGTTAGTAGTCTTTTTTTTACATATGTATTTCATTGTTAATACACTTAATAATATATTTACTTATCATTTAACATAATTAACCAAGTGTATCAATATCTTAATATGATTCATATGTACCTAGTAAGACGTTGTTATAACGATAATCGTTATATATATCGTTTTCGAGTTTCTTAAATTAATAGTCTCATTTTTATGTATATAACTCATTGTTAAAATACCTAATGAGATACATACTTATAATAAAAACATGTTAACTATATATATAACCATATATATGTCATCATATAGTTTTTACAAGTTTTAACGTTCGTGAATCACCGGTCAACTTGGGTGGTCAATTGTCTATATGAAACATATTTCAATTAATCAAGTCTTAACAAGTTTGATTGCTTAACATGTTGGAAACATTTAATCATGTAAATATCAATCTCAATTAATATATATAAACATGGAAAAGTTCGGGTCACTACAGTACCTACCCGTTAAATAAATTTCGTCCCGAAATTTTAAGCTGTTGAAGGTGTTGACGAATCTTCTGGAAATAGATGCGGGTATTTCTTCTTCATTTGATCTTCACGCTCCCAGGTGAACTCGGGTCCTCTACGAACATTCCATTGAACCTTAACAATTGGTATCTTGTTTTGCTTAAGTCTTTTAACCTCACGATCCATTATTTCGACGGGTTCTTCGATGAATTGAAGTTTTTTGTTGATTTGGATTTCATCTAACGGAATAGTGAGATCTTCTTTAGCAAAACATTTCTTCAAATTCGAGACGTGGAAAGTGTTATGTACAGCCGCTTGTTGTTAAGGTAACTCAAGTCGGTAAGCTACTGGTCCGACACGATCAATAATCTTGAATGGTCCAATATACCTTGGATTTAATTTCCCTCGTTTACCAAATCGAACAACGCCTTTCCAAGGTGCAACTTTAAGCATGACCATCTCTCCAATTTCAAATTCTATATCTTTTCTTTAATGTCAGCGTAGCTCTTTTGTCGACTTTGGGCGGTTTTCAACCGTTGTTGAATTTGGATGATCTTCTCGGTAGTTTCTTGTATAATCTCCGGACCCGTAATCTGTCTATCCCCCACTTCACTCCAACAAATCGGAGACCTGCACTTTCTACCATAAAGTGCTTCAAACCCGCCATCTCAATGCTTGAATGGTAGCTGTTGTTGTAGGAAAATTCTGCTAACGGTAGATGTCGATCCCAACTGTTTCCGAAATCAATAACACATGCTCGTAGCATGTCTTCAAGCGTTTGTATCGTCCTTTCGCTCTGCCCATCAGTTTGTGGATGATAGGCAGTACTCTTGTCTAGACGAATTCCTAATGCTTGCTGTAATGTCTGCCAGAATCTTGAAATAAATCTGCCATCCCTATCAGAGATAATAGAGATTGGTATTCCATGTCTGGAGACGACTTCCTTCAAATACAGTCGTGCTAACTTCTCCATCTTGTCATCTTCTCTTATTGGCAGGAAGTGTGCTGATTTGGTGAGACGATCAACTATTACCCAAATAGTATCAAAATCACTTGCAGTCCTTGGCAATTTAGTGATAAAATCCATGGTAATGTTTTCCCATTTCCATTCTGGGATTTTGGGTTGTTGAAGTAGACCTGATGGTTTCTGATGCTCAGCTTTGACCTTAGAACACGTCAAACATTCTCCTACGTATTTAGCAACATCGGCTTTCATACCCGGCCACCAAAAATGTTTCTTGAGATCCTTGTACATCTTCCCCGTTCCAGGATGTATTGAGTATCTGGTTTTATGAGCTTCTCTAAGTACCATTTCTCTCATATCTCCAAATTTTGGTACCCAAATCCTTTCAGCCCTATACCAGGTTCCGTCTTCCCGAATATTAAGATGCTTCTCTGATCCTTTGGGTATTTCATCCTTTAAATTTCCCTCTTTTAAAACTCCTTGTTGCGCTTCCTTTATTTGAGTAGTAAGGTTATTATGAATCATTATATTCATAGATTTTACTCGAATGGGTTCTCTGTCCTTCCTGCTCAAGGCATCGGCTACCACATTTGCCTTCCCCGGGTGGTAACGAATCTCAAAGTCGTAATCATTCAACAATTCAATCCACCTACGCTGCCTCATATTCAGTTGTTTCTGATTAAATATGTGTTGAAGACTTTTGTGGTCGGTATACATAATACTTTTGACCCCATATAAGTAGTGCCTCCAAGTCTTTAATGCAAAAACAACCGCGCCTAATTCCAAATCATGCGTCGTATAATTTTGCTCGTGAATCTTCAATTGTCTAGAGGCATAAGCAATCACCTTCGTTCGTTGCATTAATACACAACCGAGACCTTGCTTTGATGCGTCACAATAAATCACAAAATCATCATTCCCTTCAGGCAATGACAATATAGGTGCCGTAGTTAGCTTTTTCTTCAATAACTGAAACGCTTTCTCTTGTTCATCCTTCCATTCAAATTTCTTCCCTTTATGCGTTAATGCAGTCAAAGGTTTTGCTATTCTGGAAAAGTCTTGGATGAACCTTCTGTAGTAACCAGCTAGTCCTAAAAACTGGCGTATGTGTTTCGGAGTTTTCGGGGTTTCCCACTTTTCAACAGTTTCTATCTTTGCTGGATCCACCCTAATACCTTCTTTGTTCACTATGTGACCGAGGAATTGAACTTCTTCCAACCAAAATGCACACTTTGAAAACTTAGCGTACAATTCTTCCTTCCTCAATACTTCTAACACCTTTCTCAAATGTTCACCGTGTTCTTGGTCATTCTTTGAGTAAATAAGTATGTCATCAACGAAAACAATGACAAACTTGTCAAGGTATGGTCCACACACTCGGTTCATAAGGTCCATGAACATGGCTGGTGCATTAGTTAAACCAAACGTAATGACCATAAACTCGTAATGACCGTAACGTGTTCTGAAAGCAGTCTTTGGAATATCATCTTCTTTCACCCGCATTTGATGATACCCGGAACGTAAGTCAATCTTTGAATAAACAGACGAGCCTTGTAGTTGATCAAATAAGTCATCGATTCTCGGTAGTGGGTAGCGGTTCTTGATGGTAAGTTTGTTCAACTCTCGGTAGTCGATACACAACCTGAATGTACCATCTTTCTTCTTGACAAACAAAACAGGAGCTCCCCACGGTGATGTGCTTGGTCGAATGAAACCACGCTCTAAAAGTTCTTGTAATTGGATTTGCAGTTCTTTCATCTCGCTGGGTGCGAGTCTGTAAGGAGCACAAACTATTGGTGCAGCTCCTGGTACAAGATCTATTTGAAATTCAACGGATCGATGTGGGGGTAATCCCGGTAATTCTTTCGAAAATACATCGGGAAATTCTTTTGCAATGGGAACATCATTGATGCTCTTTTCTTCAGTTTGTACTTTCTCGACGTGTGCTAGAACATCATAGCAACCATTTCTTATTAGTTTTTGTGCCTTCAAATTACTAATAAGATGTAGCTTCGTGTTGCCCTTTTCTCCGTACACCATTAAGGGTTTTCCTTTTTCTCGTATAATGCGAATTGCATTTTTGTAACAGACGATCTCTGCTTTCACTTCTTTCAACCAGTCCATACCGATTATCACATCAAAACTCCCTAACTCTACTGGTATCAAATCAATCTTAAATGTTTCGCTAACCAGTTTAATTTCTCGATTCCGACATATATTATCTGCTGAAATTAATTTACCATTTGCTAATTCGAGTAAAAATTTACTATCCAAAGGCGTCAATGGACAACTTAATTTAGCACAAAAATCTCTACTCATATAGCTTCTATCCGCACCCGAATCAAATAAAACGTAAGCAGATTTATTGTCAATAAGAAACGTACCCGTAACAAGCTCCGGGTCTTCCTGTGCCTCTGCCGCATTAATATTGAAAACTCTTCCGCGGCCTTGTCCATTCGTGTTCTCCTGGTTCGGGCGATTTCTAATAATGTGGCCCGGTTTTCCACATTTATAACAAACTACATTGGCATAACTTGCTCCGACACTACTTGCTCCGCCATTACTCGTTCCGACACCATTTGTTCCTTTCGTTCTATTAACCCCTGGTCCGTAGACCTCACACTTCGCCGCGCTATGACCATTTCTTTTACACTTGTTGCAAAATTTGGTGCAGAACCCCGAGTGATACTTTTCACACCTTTGGCATAGCTGCTTCTGATTGTTGTTGTTGTTGCGGTTATTATTGTTGTTGGGAGGATTGTTGTAGTTGCTGTTGCTGTTGTTGTTGTTGTTGTTGTTGTTGTTGGACCGTTTGTTGTAGTTGCGATTGATGTTGCGATTGTTGGGATAATTGTTGCGATTATTGTTGTAATTGCTGTTGTTGTTGTATTGGTGATTCTTATCACCGTTTTCCTCCCACTTTCTCTTGACTTGCTTCACATTGGCCTCTTCAGCAGTCTGTTTTTTAATTCTTTCTTCAATCTGGTTCACTAGTTTGTGAGCCATTCTACATGCCTGTTGTATAGAGGCGGGCTCGTATGAACTTATATCTTCTTGGATTCTTTCCGGTAATCCTTTCACAAATGCGTCGATCTTCTCTTCCTCATCTTCGAATGCTCCCGGACACAATAGGCACAATTCTGTGAATCGTCTTTCGTACGTGGTAATATCAAATCCTTGGGTTCGTAACCCTCTAAGTTCTGTCTTGAGCTTATTGACCTCGGTTCTGGGACGGTACTTCTCGTTCATCAAGTGCTTGAATGCTGACCACGGTAGTGCGTACGCATCGTCTTGTCCCACTTGCTCTAGATAGGTATTCCACCATGTTAACGCAGAACCTGTGAAGGTATGCGTAGCGTACTTCACTTTGTCCTCTTCAGTACACTTACTTATGGCAAACACCGATTCGACCTTCTCGGTCCACCGTTTCAATCCGATCGGTCCTTCGGTTCCATCGAATTCCAAAGGTTTGCAGGCAGTGAATTCTTTGTAGGTGCATCCTACACGATTTCCTGTACTGCTAGATCCAAGGTTATTGTTGGTATGTAGCGCAGCCTGTACTGCGGCTATGTTTGAAGCTAGAAAAGTACGGAATTCCTCTTCATTCATATTCACGGTGTATCGAGTATTCGGTGCCATTTCCTTCAAAATAGTCAAATGGAACAAGTTAATCATACAGAATATTAAGAGTAGTTAATAGTATTTTGTAGCATAATATGAACTCATTTATAAAAGCTTTTTCTTCATATTAGCGTTTTATAAGTTTATATTCGGGTAGTACCTACCCGTTAAGTTCATACTTAGTAGCTAATATACAATTCAACTACTACAATTCTATATGAAAAACTGATTATAATAATATTTCGCGTTCAAACTTTTATACAATATTTTACAAACTTACAATACCGCTTATTTTACATAAAGCATGAAATATAGCACACAATAACTTTGATACAAGATAGTTGTGAAGATAATTCTAGCTAGTACACAAGTCGTTCAGCAAAGGCAATAAAAACACGTAATTCATACGTCCAGAAACAAGTCATGCATTCTGGTTTTACTAGGACTACTTCCCATCCTTGGTCTTGTGGAACATAACCGTTATGGCCGTTGATAAGACAGCGTGTTGTAACGTCGTCAAAGGAACGAGGGTTACGTAATGTCCAACAGTCCTGTAATAATCTAAAAACCTCATTTCTTACCCCAATTACCGACTCCGTCACTTGTGGAAACATTTTGTTTAATAGTTGTAGCCCGATGTTCTTGTTCTCACTTTGGTGAGAAGCGAACATTACTAATCCGTAAGCATAACATGCTTCTTTATGTTGCATGTTAGCCGCTTTTTCTAAATCACGAAGTCCAATATTCGGATATATTGAGTCAAAATAATTTCTTAACCCGTTGCGTAAAATAGCATTTGGGTTCCCCGCAATATATGCGTCAAAGTAAACACATCGTAACTTATGGGTTTCCCAATGTGATATCCCCCATCTTTCAAACGAAAGTCTCTTATAAACCAAGACATTCTTGGAACGTTCTTCGAATGTCTTACAAACTGATCTCGCCTTAAATAGTTGTGCCGAGGAATTCTGGCCGACTCTAGACAGGATTTCATCAATCATGTCTCCGGGTAGGTCTCTTAAAATATTGGGTTGTCTATCCATTTTGTGTTTTTAAACTGTAAAATAGACAAGAGTTAGATTCATAAAAAAAATACTTATTAATACAAGCAATTTTTACATATATCATAAAGCATAAGAACACTATATTACATATATTACACCACACGAATACAACTTTCTTATTCCGACTCGCTCGTTTCTTCTTCTTCGGTTTTGGTTCGTTTTGCCAAGTTTCTAGGGATATATGATGTTCCCCTAATACTAACTGTCGTTTTCCACAACGGTTTAGAAAAACCTGGTGGTTTAGACGTTCCCGGGTCATTGTTACAACTTAAGGACTTCGGGGGTTGACGATACATATAAAGTTCATCGGGGTTGGAATTAGATTTCTCTATTTTTATGCCCTTTCCCTTATTATTTTCTTTTGCCTTTTTAAATTCAGTTGGGGTAATTTCTATAACATCATCGGAATTCTCGTCGGAATCCGATTCATCGGAGAATTGGTAATCCTCCCAATATTTTACTTCCTTGGCGGAAACACCATTGACCATAATTAACCTTGGTCGGTTGGTTGAGGATTTTCTTTTACTTAACCGTTTTATTATTTCCCCCACCGGTTCTACTTCTTCATCAGGTTCCGATTCTTCTTTCGGTTCCGATTCTTCTTCCGGTTCCGACTCTTCTTCCCGTTCCGACTCTTCTTCCGGTTCCTCTTCGGGAACTTGTGAATCAGTCCACGAATCATTCCAATTTACATTTGACTCTTCATTATTATTAGGTGAGTCAATGGGACTTGTTCTAGAGGTAGACATCTATCACATAATATCAAACGCGTTAAGAGATTAATATATCACATAATATTCACATGTTAAAAATATATAGTTTCCAACAAAATTTGTTAAGCAATCATTTTTCAAGTAAACACGGTCGAAGTCCAGACTCACTAATGCATCCTAACAAACTCGATAAGACACACTAATGCAAAATTCTGGTTCTCTAAGACCAACGCTCGGATACCAACTGAAAATGTCCCGTTCTTATTGATTAAAAACGTTCCATATTAATTGATTTCGTTGCGAGGTTTTGACCTCTATATGAGACGTTTTTCAAAGACTGCATTCATTTTTAAAACAAACCATAACCTTTATTTCATAGATAAAGGTTTTAAAAAGCTTTACGTAGATTATCAAATAATGATAATCTAAAATATCCTGTTTACATACGACCATTACATAATGGTTTACAATACAAATATGTTACAACAAAATAAGTTTCTTGAATGCAGTTTTTACACAATATCATACAAGCATGGACTCCAAATCTCTTCCTTATTTAAGTATGCGACAGCGGAAGCTCTTAATAATCACCTGAGAATAAACATGCTTAAAACATCAACAAAAATGTTGGTGAGTTATAGGTTTAACCTATATATATCAAATCATAATAATAGACCACAAGATTTCATATTTCAATACACATCCCATACATAGAGATAAAAATCATTCATATGGTGAACACCTGGTAACCGACATTAACAAGATGCATATATAAGAATATCCCCATCATTCCGGGACACCCTTCGGATATGATATAAATTTCGAAGTACTAAAGCATCCGGTACTTTGGATGGGGTTTGTTAGGCCCAATAGATCTATCTTTAGGATTCGCGTCAATTAGGGTGTCTGTTCCCTAATTCTTAGATTACCAGACTTAATAAAAAGGGGCATATTCGATTTCGATAATTCAACCATAGAATGTAGTTTCACGTACTTGTGTCTATTTTGTAAATCATTTATAAAATCTGCATGTATTCTCATCCCAAAAATATTAGATTTTAAAAGTGGGACTATAACTCACTTTCACAGATTTTTACTTCGTCGGGAAGTAAGACTTGGCCACTGGTTGATTCACGAACCTATAACAATATATACATATATATCAAAGTATATTCAAAATATATTTACAACACTTTTAATATATTTTGTTGTTTTAAGTTAATTAAGTCAGCTGTCCTCGTTAGTAACCTACAACTAGTTGTCCACAGTTAGATGTACAGAAATAAATCGATAAATATTATCTTGAATCAATCCACGACCCAGTGTATACGTATCTCAGTATTGATCACAACTCAAACTATATATATTTTGGAATCAACCTCAACCCTGTATAGCTAACTCCAACATTCACATATAGAGTGTCTATGGTTGTTCTGAAATATATATAGATGTGTCGACATGATAGGTCGAAACATTGTATACGTGTCTATGGTATCTCAAGATTACATAATATACAATACAAGTTGATTAAGTTATGGTTGGAATAGATTTGTTACCAATTTTCACGTAGCTAAAATGAGAAAAATTATCCAATCTTGTTTTACCCATAACTTCTTCATTTTAAATCCGTTTTGAGTGAATCAGATTGCTATGGTTTCATATTGAACTCTATTTTATGAATCTAAACAGAAAAAGTATAGGTTTATAGTCAGAAAAAATAAGTTACAAGTCGTTTTTGTAAAGGTAGTCATTTCAGTCGAAAGAACGACGTCTAGATGACCATTTTAGAAAACATACTTCCACTTTGAGTTTAACCATAATTTTTGGCTATAGTTTCATGTTCATAATAAAAATCATTTTCTCAGAATAAAAACATTTAAATCAAAGTTTATCATAGTTTTTAATTAACTAACCCAAAACAGCCTGCGGTGTTACTACGACGGCGTAAATCCGATTTTACGGTGTTTTTCGTGTTTCCAGGTTTTAAATCATTAAGTTAGCATATCATATAGATATAGAACATGTGTTTAGTTGATTTTAAAATTCAAGTTAGAAGGATTAACTTTTGTTTGCGAACAAGTTTAGAATCAACTAAACTATGTTCTAGTGATTACAAGTTTAAACCTTCGAATAAGATAGCTTTATATGTATGAATCGAATGATGTTATGAACATCATTACTACCTTAAGTTCCTTGGATAAACCTACTGGAAAAGAGAAAAATGGATCTAGCTTCAACGGATCCTTGGATGGCTCGAAGTTCTTGAAGCAGAATCATGACACGAAAACAAGTTCAAGTAAGATCATCACTTGAAATAAGATTGTTATAGTTATAGAAATTGAACCAAAGTTTGAATATGATTATTACCTTGTATTAGAATGATAACCTACTGTAAGAAACAAAGATTTCTTGAGGTTGGATGATCACCTTAAAAGATTGGAAGTGAGCTAGCAAACTTGAAAGTATTCTTGATTTTATGTAACTAGAACTTGTAAAATATATGAAGAACACTTAGAACTTGAAGATAGAACTTGAGAGAGATTAATTAGATGAAGAAAATTGAAGAATGAAAGTGTTTATAGGTGTTTTTGGTCATTGGTGTATGGATTAGAAATAAAGGATATGTAATTTTGTTTTCATGTAAATAAGTCATGAATGATTACTCATATTTTTGTAATTTTATGAGATATTTCATGCTAGTTGCCAAATGATGGTTCCCACATGTGTTAGGTGACTCACATGGGCTGCTAATAGCTGATCATTGGATTGTATATACCAATAGTACGTACATCTAAAAGCTGTGTATTGTACGAGTACGAATACGGGTGCATACGAGTAGAATTGTTGATGAAACTGAACGAGGTTGTAATTGTAAGCATTTTTGTTAAGTAGAAGTATTTTGATAAGTGTCTTGAAGTCTTTCAAAAGTGTATGAATACATATTAAAACACTACATCTATATACATTTTAACTGAGTCGTTAAGTCATCGTTAGTCGTTACATGTAAATGTTGTTTTGAAACCTTTAGGTTAACGATCTTGTTGAATATTGTTAACCCATTGTTTATTATAACAAATGAGATGTTAAATTGTTATATTATCATGATATTATGATATATAATATATCTCAGTATGATGTATATACAGTTAAATGTCGTTACAACGATAATCATTACATATATGTCTCGTTTCGAAATCATTAAGTTAGTAGTCTTATTTTTACATATGTATTTCATTGTTAATACACTTAATAATATATTTACTTATCATTTAACATAATTAACCAAGTGTATCAATATCTTAATATGATTCATATGTACCTAGTAAGACGTTGTTATAACGATAATCGTTATATATATCGTTTTCGAGTTTCTTAAATTAATAGTCTCATTTTTATGTATATAACTCATTGTTAAAATACCTAATGAGATACATACTTATAATAAAAACATGTTAACTATATATATAACCATATATATGTCATCGTATAGTTTTTACAAGTTTTAACGTTCGTGAATCACCGGTCAACTTGGGTGGTCAATTGTCTATATGAAACATATTTCAATTAATCAAGTCTTAACAAGTTTGATTGCTTAACATGTTGGAAACATTTAATCATGTAAATATCAATCTCAATTAATATATATAAACATGGAAAAGTTCGGGTCACTACAGTAGGGTGGAAATCTTGTTAGATTAAATCAAATCTCTAATAGAGCATTGCATGACTAAGGCATTATCGACCTAAATTGATTATGGTGAGGCACCCCAAATAAGACCAGCATTCATTTTTAATGCTTTACTATTTTCCGTTGAGAGTGCCGATGTCTGTACTCAGAATCAAAACTTGCTTTAGATCTACATTTCTGAGCAGCGAAACGTGATTTCGTTATAATCAGAAGAGCTAGCCATTTGTCAAAAATAAGCCTTTCGCACCTCCACTACTTCTACTCCACTACCACACCCACATCATCTTTACTATTATTCGAAAAATCCAGAAAACGAGATTTCTTCCGATAACCCGGTGTTATAAACCTCTCAGGTATCATGGCAAAGGTCTTGAAAAAGTTTACCGGCAAAAAGTTTCTCGAGATGAAATCTCCAAAAAAAATAATAATAAAAAAAAAATTTAAAGTTCTGAAAAGGAGCAGAACTTAATAAGAGAAATGCCGAAGAAAACTTGACCGAAAATGATTATCAAATGAAGAAAAGTTCAAAAGTGCTTCTCAAACACTTCAGCACTCCTATCTATCCAAATAAAAGTCTGTATAAAGACTACATTTCCCTTTTATCTCAACCCTCAAAAACAACTTCACTACCACTCCAAAATTCCTGTTTCATCATTGACAAATAACCTAGAAGCTAAGATTACTACCGCTCTCGCATTAGCAGCAAGGATTTGAGTCTTCATACATTCATTTAATCTCGACCAAATTCCAAAGATTCACGAACCATTATATGAACGGATATGATTATATATGTATATGTGTATATATTATAAATTGAAAACGTTAACAAAGTATTAGATGTATAATACTTTACATAAACGTATTAGTTTCAATATATGTTTATTGATGGAAATTAAAAAGATAATATCAAATGATTGAGTTATCGAATACATTGTGATTATGATTACGGGTCTCTGTTATGAGGTCCACTATGATTTAAGAAATCTGTTCTTTTTGACAACATTCGGAAAATAGTAAAGTGATTTACAAGTAAGATCAAATGTGTCAATTAACGAGAATTAGACAAGGGTTAGTGGAGATTTCTGTTTGATTTCCAATTCTTACTTTACAATATTTTTCCCGTGACTTTAATAAGATAATAACTTCCATTTTGTTTAATGTGAAAGTAAGAACGTGTAGTGTAAATAACTTAGATGTTGGATATTAACAAGTTAAGAAAATCAACGTTGTACATTAAATGATTTCATACATTTAATTAACCATTGGACTTATCTTATGCTTCACCAACAAATGATGATTTTGAAACTTGAAACATGTTATGTGTCATATATGATTTTACCTTTCTAAAACATGTTATGAAAAAACTATTTTCATTATTTTAAACTTTTAACAAAATGGTTCTTAAATATAATTAGTTTTGGAAAACAAAGTTATCATATTTATTTGAATTAGTTTCAAACGTACAAAAACGTTTTCAGTTTAAAAAGAACTTTATTATTAAAATGTTTTATAAGATAATTTGTTTATGAATTTTGAAGGATTTAATTAAAGTTTATATTATAAATTACAAGTATATATATAGTGTTTCAAAAATGTAAACGTGATACGACATAATATTTTCCTACTATTTAAATGATTATAAAATGAACTTTGAAATATAATTAGTTTTGAAAAACTAAATATTATACTATTAAATGAATATTTCAAATTTATATTTCAAAATAAAAATATATATATATGTATATATTTTACAAGGTCATAAGATATAATAATAACATAAGTTATATAAAACGTTTTGATTTAAAATAATATATTTTGGTAAACAACGAGACATTGATTTATAGAAGCAAATGACCACAACACTCAAATTTAAAGGTTATACTCTGGGTAATATAGTCTATCGATGATTAAGTCTAATTATTAATAAAGGTACATGTCGCGAAACGTAAAGTACAAGTTTTCTAAGAGTACGAAATAACGATCGAAAAACTGGAACCGGGACATTAGTCGAGCGTTAACGTACAATTTATCGGAACTAAATTTACAAATCAACTATGCTCATAAATATAATATAATATTTATATAATTATATAAATTAAATATATATATATATATATATATATATATATATATATATATATATATATATATATATATATATATATATATATTATATATTAAAAAACGAGTGTCGGCAAGACTTTTGAAGCAAAGTGAGCTGGCCTGAGAGCTCATGCGATCGCATGGCTCTAAGGCACAACCCTCATGCGATCGCATGGGGGGTTGGTGGCAGCCACACCCCTTTAAATTGCTCGATTTCAATTTCGTGTAGTTCACAATTCATATATCTATCTCTCTGCTCTCCATTTATATATTTAAATTATTATTATTATTATTATTATTATTATTATTATTATTATTATTATTATTATTATTATTATTATTATTATTATTATTATTATTATTATTATTATTATTATGGTTAGGAGTATTATTATTAGTAGTATTATACATAAAATATTACGACGGGATGCTGTCCAAGTGGTTTCAAAAATTGTTTTTCGAGCGGGATAGAGCTAAGGAAATTATGGGTTATAGCTATGGACGTTATGGGTATTGTTCGAAGGGTATGCTCATGAGTCAAATCTAGTGTTTATCATCTCCGTTGCGTCTACGTACTTTCCTACAATATTGAATCACAATATTGATACGTGAGCACTCATATCCTATCCTTTATATATTAATAGTGTATCCCTGACTAGTGCTCGAGTATATATGATTATGCATGCTTGTATGTTTAATTTTGTCATTAAATAGTTTATGTTAGGTCATGAATTTAATATATATGCTACTATGATAAGGTATATGATATGCATGTCGTTGGAAAGCTGACGAAAAATCAATAACTTTTCATTTAGGAATCGTGTGGTTTCGATGAACGGGTTAAAAGATATAGTCAACTGAATTATTATTAATTTTAGTATTTTTATTATTAAAATGATTATTATTACTATCATCGTTATAATTATTATCTAATAATTATTATTGTTATCATTATTATTATCATTATCATTATCAATATAAATATTATCATTAAAAATCGTTATTGTTATTATTAATACTATCGTAATTATAACTAAGTTATTATTATTATTATTATTATTATTATTATTATTATTATTATTATTATTATTATTATTATTATTATTATTATTATTTTTATTATTATTATTATTATTATTATTATTATTATTATTATTATTATTATCACTATAGTAATTATTAGTATTATCATTAGTATTATCATAATTATTATTTTTAGTATCATTATCATTAAAACTAATATTTGTATCATCTAATTATTACGATTAATATTATTACCATTATTATGAATGCGATATAAACGAAGACTAAAAGCTATTAAACAAATCGATTAGAAATTAATGAGTATATGTATCATGATGAAATTAAAATATTGAAAGATATTGATGTAGATAAAAATATCGTTTTCATTATTTTATCATTATTATTATTATTAAAAGTATCATTAATATTAAAACTATCATTTTTATTAAAATTATCATTTTAATAAGAATATTATTGTTAGTATAAAATATCATTATTATTATCATTTTAGTATTATTATTATTATTAAAAATTATCATTTTGAATAGAATTATTATTTTTATAAATATTATTATTATTACAGTTAATATTAAAAAGTATCATTATTATTAAGATTATCATGATTAGAATTATCATTTTATCATAATTAATATCATCATTAGTAAATATAAATATTTTTATTCTTATTAGTAGAATAATAATAATTATTATTATTATAAAATAATACAACTTTTACTTATTATTATTATTATCAATATTATTTTATCAAATAAATATGTGATACAAAGATATTTTTACCACCCGTAATATAATTACATTAATATTACATACTACAATATTTTTATAATATTAAGTGAATTTATTAAATTATATTACTTAAGATATATAAAAGTATATTCTTATCATATATAAATTTTTAATATAAATTTTTTATTTATTAATAAAAGATCTACTCTAATAAAATCTGATAAATATATTTAAATATATATAAAACGACTATTTAAGTTTCATATTAAACATGTATGGATCTTGTATATCATTTTGGGTCAAGTTGACTTTTGTTGACTTTTGTATATCGATCTTGAGCATTAGGATTGTGATACACTATGACTTGACCTAAATTGTTAGACAGATATTGACCAACATATAAATATATATACTTAATTTAGGTTCGTGAATCCGAGGCTAACCCTGCACTTGTTCAGTGCCGTCATTTGCATTAATGCTATGAAATACAGTATTGTGAGTTTCATTTGATCCCTTTTACTCTTTACATTTTTGGGCTGAGAATACATGCGCTGCTTCTATAAATGTTTGACGAAATAGACATAAGTACTCAAAACTACATTCTATGACAGAATTATTTGGATTCAGTGGTTCGATTTCTATAAAGATTGCATTAGCTACCATCGGTGAGATTGTTTTGCATTTTTGCATTAGGTTACCGTTGGTGAGATTGTTTTGCATCTTGATAAATGGTTCGATTTCTATAAAGATTGCATTAGCTACCATCAATGAGATTGTTTTGCATTGCACGTTGCATTAGCTACCGTTGGTGAGATTGTTTTGCATCTTGGTTGCATTAGCTACCGTCGGTGAGATTGTTTTGCATTTTTGCATTAGCTACCGCCGGTGAGATTGTTTTGCACTGCCCGTATTCCCATCAGGTGTTCTTCGTATGAATGATTTTTAGCCGTGAGTAGACCGGCATATTATTTAAAAAAAAATGAAATCTTGTGGTCTATTAAAATTATGAAATGATTATTTATGATAAACCAATGAACTCACCAACCTTTTGGTTGACACTTTTAAGCATGTTTATTCTCAGGTATTAAAGAAGTCTTTCACTGTGCATTTGCTCATTTTAAAGATATTACTTGGAGTCATTCATGACATATTTCAAAAGACGTTGCATTCGAGTCGTTAAGTTCAACAAGATTATTATTAAGTCACTGATAGTTTGATATATTATGAAATGGTATGCATGCCTGATAACTTTCGATGTAATGAAAGTTTGTCTTTTAAAAACGAATGCAATGTTTGTAAAATGTATCATTTAGAGGTCAAATACCTCGCAATGTAATCATATGTTATTGTATTCGTCCTTATGGATTAGGATGGGTCGTCTCATGTGGTATCAGAGCGGTGGTCTTAGTGAACCAGGTCTTGCATTAGTGTGTCTAACTGATAGATATTAAGATGCATTAAGGAGTTTGGACTTCGACCGTGTCTGCATATCAAAAGTTTTGCTTATCATTTTTGTCGGAAATTACCTTCTTATCATTCTTAGTCTAGACATGTTTTACTGCATTGAGTGTATGAATAGTGTATAGAAAAAATTCATATCTTAGCGTATCTGCTAATTCATATCTTAGCGTATCTGTTACTGTAAACTTTGCCTGACATATTCCGTAAATTCCTCCGTAATCTACGAAATCTTTTGTTCTATATATATAGATATTCTATGTAATTAGAATACCATCTGATAGTTGGAAATCATTTCATATCGAAAAATCTTCTATTCAATCGTACGAAATGGAATTCGCCACTAGTTCAAGTCCCTCAGATTCCGATATGGAGTTTCACTCGAGCTCCGAAAGCAGTGTGACCGGAATGGATCAACTAATTAGCCATCATCTATTCTGGATGAATTAGGGATGGGTTCGTAGTCTACTAAATCATTGGAAACAAGAAGAAGGTAATCCCTTCCATCCACCACATTTCCCTCTTGGCAAAGAACCTGAAGCACTTACCGGCGAACCTGTTCGTAATACCATTTTCTCTCTTATCTCCAGAGTATCTCGTCATGATTATATACTATCCCAAATTCTAGATCTCATTCACCCGCTCGTTCGAACAACCGATCATCCCGGTGTAATAGAAGAAGTTAACGAGCTTCGTGCTAGTGTGGTGGCTTTAGAGAATATGATGTGCAACTTGCAAGCATCACAAGCACCACCAACATCGGCATCAACAGTACCACAATCATCAACATCAACAGTACCATTACCACCACCAACGACAACATCCGCATCCCACACCTCAACATCACAATTTGCACCTTGAGCATCAACGTCATACGCCCTATAGATACCAAGGAATACCAACAACAACAAACGATGAAGTATTGATTCATAACTTCATTGGAGAAACATTCTGCGGCGATTATGTAATCTCCAAAATCTTAAAGATTATTTATTCAAACAGCAAATTAGATGAGTGGACTGAAATGATAGAAGGAAGAGTAGAAACCTTAAGAAGTGTCTTGCAAAGGAAGACCTCACCATTCCTCTTGAAGAAATCCAAGTCGACGAGAAACTAAAATTCATAGAAGAACCAGTCGAAATCATGGACCGTGAAGTTAAACAGCTCAAGCATAGCAACATACCAATCATTAAGGTTCGTTGGAATGCTCGAAGGAGTCCCAAGTTTACTTGGGAACGAGAGGATCAGATAAAACAAAAGTACCCACATTTGTTTCCCGAGAACGCAAAATAGGTACAACTTTAAAATTTCGGGACGAAATTTATTTAACGGGTAGGTACTGTAACGACCCGGATTTTTTGGATCGTTTTATACATATAAGATTAATATTTACATAAATTAAACATTACCAACATGATAAGCAATCTAAATTGTTGAGTCTTGTGTTTTTGAAAAGAGTTTTACACAACGTTTGACCGTCCAATTTGATCGATGATATCACTAACTATATAACATACAATAATTATACGATTGTGTATATATACATATTTATACATATTTAACATGATCTAAGGATGGTTCAACATCTCATTGTGTACTAATAACAATGTGTTATAAGTATACTTTGAGAATACTAACTTAAGTTGTCAAAACGGTAATTATACGTAACGTTCTTTGACATATATACCTATAACCTATAATGCTTATACAAGTATCTTATAAATATTTATTTAATCACTTTTAAAGGGCTTAAATACATAAAACAATATAAGTATATTCACAAAAGATAGTTATATTTGAATTCTCGTTCCGTTTCCTCAAGATTTCTACACGTATACCTAGGGTATATGTAACCGTGTTATACGCAGCTTCTAGATGTATTTACTATTGATAAATACCAATTATTAGACCTCAATTATCTGCTCTTAGCAGCCTTTGTTAGTCAACAACATGTGGGATCAAGTGTTAACATCTAGGAAGACTTATGAGCTAGAAATCAAAACTTAAAATCTATATATACACATACATATACACGTTTACATACATATACATATACTTTCATACCAACTTTCTTTCAAGCTAGATTAACTTCTAAACTCTCTCATCTTCAACCTTCAAGTGTTCTTCAAGGTCCTCATAAGTTTCTAGCTTCATAATCAAGGAAAAACTATGTTTAAACTTTGATTCAATTTATGTAAGTTAATTATCTTAAATCAAGATATAAACTTACTTACAACCTTTGTTTCTTTTCATGATTTCACTTCTTAATCTTCCAAGTCATCAAGAATAAGTTCATATCTTGTTTATTCAGTAACTTTCTTCATCATACTTAAGGTATAACCTTTGTTCATCATCTTGTTCAATTATAACTATATTACTACAAATATACGAATTATAACAACAAGAACATAGTTTGAATGATTTCAAACTTGTTTGCAAACTAAATAGATCCTTCTAACTTGACTTTTAAAACACTGCAAGACCTGTAATATATCATAATGATATGCTAACTTAACAAGATACAACTTGATTTTACAAAGAACACCTTAAAAACTTAATCTACGTCGTCGGAGTACAACCGGGGGCTGTTTTGGGTTGGATAATTAAAAACCATCTTAAACTATGAATTGGAAGTTTATATTCTGGAAAAATGATATTTCTTATGAATATGTTAATATATAAAAATCTCATGGTATAACTCAAAGTGTAAGTATTTTTATAAAAATTATCATCTAGATGTTGTTTTTATGATGGAAATGATCACTTTCATAAGATTCACCCAAGTTTGACCTATAACCTGTGATTTCAAATATAAACCAAGGTATTTACAGTTCATATTCATAAATAATGACTCGATCCAAGGAAGTGACAAGTTGAATCAACAAAAACGGAGTTGTATTGAAGAAACTACTACTAAAACAAATCGGGTATCCGAAGCTAGTTTAGCTACAAAAATATTTTGACTAAAACCAAACTAATCATATCTTGGCTAATTAACATGATATTTTATATATATTTACTCATGATTTGATTTTACATATTTCAGGAACACCCGTAAACAACACGAGAAGATTATTATAAGACCTCATGATTGTACGCAACACGTCCTTTGACAACACGGTACTTTATGTACGCAACACATCATTTGACAACACGGTAGCATGGGTCAAGATTAATTCCGATCAATACGAATACGATGGGGTCTTTATTTATTTTATTGAGCAACTAATTATGGACCACTAACATCAGACTGCTAACTACGGACTAATAGATATTAAAAGTATTATAAGTATATATGTAACGATTATTTGAAAAGAAAATATGTTGATATATTATATATATGGTTAGGTTCGTGATATCTATCGGAGACCAAGTTGTGTTAAATATCTTCAAGGCAAAAGTGAGTATATAGTCCCATTTATAAACTCTAAATATTTCGGGATGAGAATACATGCATTTTATGATTTACGTTATGGACACAAGTGATTAAAAATATATATTCTACGTTGAGTTGTACCACTGGCATACTTCCCTGTAACTTGGTAACTACTATTTACATGCGGTATTGTAAATGCGAATCCTGTTGATAGATCTATCGGGCCTGAAAACCCCAACCGGATTGGATGACCAGTATTCAACGGTTGCACAGTACTTCGTTTCGGTGGCTACACTTGGTACGGTGTAGTGAGATTTCATAATAAAGGAAATATGCGACGTTGATTAAATGTTAAGTATGGTTATCAAGTGCTCAACCACTTAGAATATTTTTATTAAAACGTTTATGTATATTAAATCTTGTGGTCTATATTTATAACGCTGCTAGCATTAAACCTATATCTCACCAACTTTATGTTGACGTTTTAAGCATGTTTATTCTCAGGTGATAAATAAAAGCTTCCGCTGCATTATGCCAAATTTAAGCAGGATTTGGAGTATGCATATTTGTGTCAAAAATAAAACTGCATATCGGAAGATTTGTAATGTGAAATATGTTGAAAATCGTATTGTTATTATCAAATGTAAAGTTTATAAAACTAAGATTATCGCTAAACAGTAATCATTATTATGCTGTTTGAACATTTGATTATAATAAAGGTTATGATTTGTATTATAAAAACGAATGCAGATTTTGAAAAATGTCACATATAGAGGTCAATACCTCGCAATGACACCAATAAGTAAGTGACGTTTGTAATCGATATGAACGGGACACTACAGGTGGTATCAGAGCGTTGGTCTTAGAGAACCAGAAAATTTGCATTAGTGTGTCTTATCGAGTTTGTTAGGATGCATTAGTAGTCTGGACTTTGACCGTGTTTGATTTTGAAAACTATTGCTTATCCTTGTTGGTTAAAAATTAATATGTAAATATTATGTGGTACTAACGTGCTAGTTGTTGTGTGATAGATGTCTGGCTTAGAACTTGTTATCACATTCAGCGACTCCAAACCAGAATCCTCAGATAGTGTTCCAGTCATTAACCTATCCAATGATGAAAACGACACCTTTGGGGAAGACTCACAATTTTCGGATGAATCAATTGAAGAGGAACCGGAAAGTGATCCTGAGGAGGAAGAAATACAGGAAATTACGAAAGACAAGTTCGAACGAGGAAAGAAATGAAAGGCTACTGAATTGGAAAATCCAAATCCCGAGTTTAGTGAGGATGTTGTGGCACCAACTCCACCAGACACTTCCACCCCTATTCCTGCTATTCCTATTAGTTCTATCCCGGCATCCAGTTCTTTGGCCCCTCGGGAAAAACGTAGGGAGACAGCTAGGATTAGCGTTAAGCGATTCCCTGAACACAAACGTTTTGGGATATAGGCTAAATGATGCGCTGTTGTTTTAAACCATGGGATCATATAACATTTTGTATAATATTACTAGTGTGGTTTGCTTGATGTTTAATGTAAGATAAGCATATGTAAAAGAGTGAAGTGTGAAATGCAATAATTTTCCATGGTTGAGTATTATTTGGGTGGTAGTAATTGATTTCCGTACTAAGCTATTAAGTATGAACTTTAACGGGTAGGTACTACCCTAGATATAATTATAAAATGCTAATAAGAAGAAAAGGCTTTTATAATAATAACTGGTTCATATTATTAATAAGCTACGATGTACTGTAAATACACACTACATCTATAATATTCCATGTGAATAATTATTTTTTTTCTTATTGAAGAATATGGCGCGATTGAACCGAATGACGAAACAAGAAATCGAGGAACTCATCAATCAGCGAGTGAACGACAGAATGTTATGGGTCAAGGCTACAAGAGGTGCTGCAATTAACCCAAATCCTCTTGTGGGATGCATCTACAAAACTTTTCAAGGTTGCAAGCCCTCATCATTCAGTGGAACAGAAGGACCGGTCAGTTTAACCCGGTGGATCGAAAAGATTGAGTCTGTGTTTAAAATCAGTGGTTGTATTGAGAAGGGCATGACCAAGTATGCATCGTGCACCTTACAAGATAGTGCACTCACGTGGTGGAAAAACTATGAGAAGGCCGTAGGAGGAGATGTAGTTTATGATACTCCATGGGAAGAATTCAAAACAATGCTAATCAACGAGTATTGTCCAAGGAACGAGGTTAGGAAGTTGGAAGCTGAATTACGAAGCCTGAAAGTTGTTGGTACTGAACTCACCAACTACAATCAGCGATTCATGGAATTAGCTTTGCTATGTCCCGAATTGGTACCAACCGAAGAACGGAAGATAGAACTGTATAAAGATGGTTTGCCTAAAAATGTCAAGGCAAATGTTACAGCATCGAAACCCAAGACTATTCATGAAGCCATCACCATCGCAAACAAGTTGATGGACTAGATTATTCTGGATAAGAACAACGATGTCAAGACATCAGAAAACAAAAGAAAGTGGGAAGGTAATCATCAACAATCCAACAAGAAACAAGAAATCACGCAAGGTGCGGGTAGTGGTTCAAGCTCAGGTTACAAGGTACGAAATCCTTTATGTAACAGATGCCACAAACATCACTCTGGTTATTGTAATGTGGTGTGCAACAATTGTAATTGAAGGGGTCATCTTACTGAAGATTATAGGGTTCCCATTACAAATACAAATGGCACCAAGACTCCTGCCACCAATGCAAATAGAACTGCCTTGGCCACTGTTACTTGTTATGGGTATGGGAAACAGGGTCATTATAAGAGCTAGTGCCCGAATCCAGAGAAGAATAATGGATCTGCACGTGAAAGAGCATTTATTATTAATGCTAGAGAGGCGTGTGAAGACCCGGAGCTTGTTACAGGTACGTTTACCATTAATAACTTATCAGCATCTATTATATTTGATACTGGTGCTGATAGAAGTTATATGTGTAGAGACTTTTACGCTAAATTGAATTGTTCATCATTACCTCTAGATGCTAAGTACATGATTGAGTTAGCTAATGGTAAACTAATTAAAGCCGATAAAATTTGCCGTGATTGTAAAATAAATTTAGCCGGAGAAACGTTTAAAATTGATTTGATACCCGTAGAATTAGGAAGTTTTAATGTAATAGTCGGCATGGACTGGATGTCCAAAACAGGAGCTGAAGTTGTGTGTGCCAAGAAGGCAATTCGCTTTCCTCGTAAGGATAAAATGCCAGTAATGATTTATGGAGAGAAGAGTAACTCAAAGCTAAAACTCATTAGCTGTTTGAAAGCCCAAAAGTGCTTGAAGAAAGGGTGCTATGCTATCTTAGCACATGTTAATAAAGTCGAAACAAAAGAAAAAGAGAAGAGCATCAACGACGTGCCTGTAGCAAAAGATTTTCCTGAAGTCTTTCCGGAAGAGTTGCCGGGATTACCTCCATTTAGATCTGTAGAATTTCAAATAGATCTAGTACCAGGAGCTGCACCAGTGGCTCGTGCTCCATACAGACTTGCACCATCTGAGATGAAAGAGTTACAAAGCCAGTTACAAGAATTACTGGACCGTGGTTTCATTCGACCGAGCACTTCACCGTGGGGAGCTCCGATTTTATTCGTCAAGAAGAAAGATGGATACTTCCGAATGTGTATAGATTACAGTGAATTAAATAAGTTAACTATCAAGAATCGGTATCCACTACCGAGAATTGACGACTTATTTGATCAACTGCAAGGATCATGTGTTTATTCGAAAATCGACCTAAGATCTATCATCAACTACGCGTCAAAGAAGAAGATATTCCGAAAACTGCTTTCCGGACACGCTATGGTCATTACGAATTTTTGGTCATGCCGTTTGGATTAACGAATGCGCCAGCTGTATTCATGGACCTCATGAATCGAGTTTGTAGTCCGTATCTAGATAAGTTTGCTATCGTTTTCATTGACGATATTCTTATCTATTCTAAAAACGAGCAAGAGCATGAGCAGCATTTAAGGTTGGTATTAGAATTGTTAAGAAAAGAATAGTTATATGCCAAATTTTCTAAGTGTGCATTTTGGTTGAAAGAAGTGCAATTTCTTGGCCACGTTGTTAGTAGCAAAGGAATTCAGGTTGATCCAGCTAAAATTGAGGCCATTGAAAAATGGGAGACTCCTAAGACACCAACACAAATACGTCAATTTTTGGGTTTAGCCGGTTATTATAGAAGGTTTATTCAAGATTTTTCCCGAATAGCTAAACCATTAATAGCGTTAACGCAAAAAGGGAAGAAGTACGAATGGACTTCTGAGCAGGAGAGTGCATTTCAATTACTGAAGAAGAAGTTGACTATGGCACCTATTTTATCGTTACCTGAAGGGAACGATGATTTTGAGATATATTGTGACGCTTCGCGACAAGGTTTTGGTTGCGTCCTTATGCAACGAAATAAAGTTATTGCATATGCATCCCGACAATTGAAGATTCACGAGCGAAATTATACGACGCATGATCTAGAACTGGGAGCAGTAGTGTTTGCATTGAAGATATGGAGACACTACTTATATGGGGTTAAATGCACTGTGTTTACCGATCATAAAAGCCTTCAACATATTTCGATCAAAAACAGCTGAACATGAGGCAACGTAGGTGGGTCGAGCTGATAAACGACTATGATTGTGAGATTCGCTATCATCCCGGGAAAGCGAATGTAGTGGCTGATGCTCTAAGCAGAAAGGAATGAGAGCCAATTCGAGTACGAGCGATGAACATAAAAATTCGCATGAATCTCAACTCACAAATCAAAGAGGCTCAATGAGAAGCTCTTACTAAGGAAAACATAGGAAATGAAATAATGAAGAAGTATGAGAAGCAACTCGTTATACGGGAAGACGGAATTCGATATTTTGCAAAACTTATTTGGGTACCAAAGTTGGGTGGATTAAGAAAGTTGATATTGAACGAGGCACATAAGACAAGATACTCGATACATCCTGGAGTTAGAAAGATGTATCAAGATCTTAAAACCCATTATTGGTGGCCTAATTTAAAGACATACATTGCAACATATGTCGGGGAATGTTTAACTTGTTCCAAAGTCAAAGCAGAACACCAGAAGCCGTCAGGGTTATTTCAATAACCAGAAATCCCAGAATGGAAGTGGGACGATATTACCATGGATTTTATCACGAAGTTACCCAAGACTGCATGGGGTTATGACATCATTTGGGTAATAGTTGATCGTCTCACCAAATCTGCACATTTCTTGCCTATAAAAGAAACGGATAGAATGGAGAAACTATTACGATTATACATAAAGGAAATTGTTTCAAGGCATGGAATACCTACTTCCATTATATCCGATCGTGATAGTAGATTTACATCAAAGTTCTGGCAATCACTATAGGAGGCCCTGGGAACTCGTTTGGATATGAGCACCACATATCATCCGCAAACTGACGGGCAGAGTGAAAGAACAATTCAGACTCTTGAAGACATGCTCAGGGCATGTGTGATTGATTTTGGAAACGGATGTGATAAATATCTACCATTAGCAGAATTCTTGTATAATAATAGTTATCATGCGAGCATTAAAGCTGCACCATTTGAAGCACTGTATGGAAGGAAGTGTAGATCCCCTATCTGTTGGAATGAAGTAGGAGATCGACGATTAACTGGTCCGAGATCATACACGAAACTACTGAGAAGATAGTACAAATCATGGAGAGATTGAAAACAGCCCGTAGTCGCCAAAAGAGCTACGCCGATGTCCGAAGGAAACCATTAGAGTTTCAGATCAGTGAAATGGTTATGCTAAAGGTGTCACATTGGAAAGGTGTAACACGTTTCGGCAAAAGGGGTAAACTGAACCCAAGGTATGTAGGCCCGTTCAAGATCATCGAACGCATTGGACCGGTAGCTTATCGACTTGAGTTACCACAAAAACTTTCCGGAGTACATAATACGTTTCACATTTCAAACCTTAAGAAGTGTATTGCAAAGGAAGACCTCACCATTCCTCTTAAAGAAATCCAAGTCGACGAGAAACTACAATTCATAGAAGAACCAGTCGAAATCATGGACCTTGAAGTTAAACAGCTCAAGCAGAGCAACATACCAATCGTTAAGGTTCGTTGGAATGCTAGAAGGTGTCCCGAGTTTACTTGGGAATGAGAGGATCAGATGAAACAAAAGTACCCACATTTGTTTGCCGAAAACGCAAAATAGGTACAACTTTAAAATTTCGGGACGAAATTTATTTAACGGGTAGGTACTGTAACGACCCGGATTTTTCCGATCGTTTTATACATATAAGATTAATATTTACATAAATTAAACATTACCAACATGATAAATAATCCAAATTGTTGAGTCTTGTGTTTTTGAAAAGAGTTTTACACAACGTTTTGACCGTCCAATTTGATCAATGATATCACGAACTATATAACATACAATAATTATACGATTGTGTACATATACGTATTTATCCATATTTAACATGATCTAAGGATGGTTTAACATCTCATTGTGTACTAATAACAATGAGTTATAAGTATACTTTGAGACTACTAACTTAATTTTTCAAAACGGTAACTATACGTAACGTTCTTTGACATATATACCTATAACCTATAATGCTTATACAAGTATCGTATAATTACGTATTTAATCACTTTTAAAAGGCTTAAATACATAAAACAATATAAGTATATTCACAAAAAATAGTTATATTTGAATTCTCGTTCTGTTTCCTCAAGATTTCTACACGTATACCTAGGGCATATGTAACCGTATTATATGCAGCTTCTAGATGTATTTACTATTGATAAATACCAATTATTAGACCTCAATTATCTGCTCTTAGCAGCCTTTGTTAGTTAACAACATGTGGGATCAAGTGTTAACATCTAGGAAGACTTATGAGCTAGAAAACAAAACTTAAAATCTATATATATACATACATATACACGTTTACATACATATACATATACTTTCATACCAACTTTCTTTCAAGCTAGATTAACTTCTAAACTCTCTCATTTTCAACCTTCAAGTGTTCTTCAAGGTCCTCATAAGTTTCTAGCTTCATAATCAAGGTAAAACTATGTTTAAACTTTGATTCAATTTATGTAAGTTAATTATCTTAAATCAAGATATAAACTTACTTACAACCTTTGTTTCTTTTCATGATTTCACTTTTTAATCTTTCAAGTCATCAAGAACAAGTTCATATCTTATTTATTCAGTAACTTTCTTCATCATACTTGAGGTATAACCTTTGTTCATCATCTTGTTCAATTATAACTATCTTACTACAAATATACGAATTATAACAACAAGAACATAGTTTGAATGATTTCAAACTTGTTCGCAAACTAAATAGATCCTTCTAACTTGACTTTTAAAACACTGCAAGACCTGTAATATATCATAATGATATGCTAACTTAACAAGATACAACTTGATTTTACAAAGAACACCTTAAAAACTTAATCTACGTCGTCGGAGTACAACCGGGGGCTGTTTTGGGTTGGATAATTAAAAACCATCTTAAACTATGAATTGGAAGTTTATATTCTGGAAAAATGATACTTCTTATGAATATGCTAATATATAAAAATCTCATGGCATAAGTCAAAGTGTAAGTATTTTTATAAAAATGATCATCTAGATGTTGTTTTTATGATGGAAATGATCACTTTCATAAGATTCACCCAAGTTTGACCTATAACCTGTGATTTCGGATATAAACCAGGGTATTTACAGTTCATATTCATAAATAATGACTCGATCCTAGGAAGTGGCAAGTTGAATCAATAAAAACGGAGTTGTATTGAAGAAACTACGACTAAAACAAAATCGGGTATCCGAAGCTAGTTTAGCTACGAAAATATTTTGACTAAAACCAAACTAATCATATCTTGGCTAATTAACATAATATTTTATATATATTTACTCATGATTTGATTTTACATATTTCAGGACCACCCGTAAACAACACGAGAAGATTAATTATAAGACCTCATGATTGTACGCAACACGTAATTTGACAACACGGTACTTTATGTACGCAACACGTCATTTGACAACACGGTACCATGGGTCGAGATTAATTCCGATCAATACGAATACGATGGGGTCTTTATTTATTTTATTGAGCAACTAATTGTAGACCACTAATATCAGACTGCTAACTACGGACTAATAGATATTAAAAGTATTATAAGTATATATGTAACGATTATTTAAAAAGAAAATATGTTGATATATTATATATATGGTTAGGTTCGTGATATCTATCGGAGACCAAGTCGTGTTAAATATCTTCAAGGCAAAAGTGAGGATATAGTCCCATTTATAAACTCTAAATATTTCGGGATGAGAATACATGCATTTTTTGATTTACATTATGGACACAAGTGATTAAAAATATATATTTTACGTTGAGTTGTACCACTGGCATACTTCCCTGTAACTTGGTAACTACTATTTACATGCGGTATTGTAAACGTGAATCCTGTTGATAGATCTATCGGGCCTGAAAACCCCAACCGGACTGGACGACCAGTATTCAATGGTTGCACAGTACTTCATTTCGGTGACTACACTTGGTACGGTGTAGTGAGATTTCATAATAAAGGGAATATGCGACGTTGATTAAATGTTAAGTATGGTTATTAAGTGCTCAACCACTTAGAATATTTTTATTAAAACGTTTATATATATTAAATCTTGTGGTCTATATTTATAACGCTGCTAGCATTAAACCTATATCTCACCAACTTTATGTTGACGTTTTAAGCATGTTTATTCTCAGGTGATAAATAAAAGCTTCCGCTGCATTATGCCAAATTTAAGCAGGATTTGGAGTATGCATATTTGTGTCAAAAATAAAACTGCATATCGGAAGATTTGTAATGTGAAATATGTTGGAAATCGTATTATTATTATCAAATGTAAAGTTTGTTAAACTATGATTATCGCTAAACGGTAATCATTATTATGCTGTTTGAACCTTTGATTATAATAAAGGTTATGATTTGTATTATAAAAACGAATGCCGATTTTGAAAAATGTCACATATAGAGGTCAATACCTCGCAATGACACCAATAAGTAAGTGACGTTTATAATCGATATGAACGGGACACTACAATAATCCTTCGATTAACGACTTAACCATAGTTAACCACAATCTCTTTTTTAACTCAATGAAGTCCGTTTCATAGTAAAGTGTATTATTTAATATGTTTAATTTTACACTTTCGATATACTCGAAACTTTCTAAGAAACACCATTCGTACCTTGAGAGGTTAGCAAGAGTTCTAAGAGCATCAACATGATTCACTGAGGAAATATCAATAAGAATAAATAATGAAATATTGATCACAATAGTGAAATACTCTGTGAAGATTATGTAATCTCTAATGATAGAGATTATTCATTTCTAGCTCCAGCCAAAAATCAAATGAGTTTAATTTAATAATTAACTCATTAAATCTGTATTACATCCGAAGAAAATATACATATATTTTCATAAAGATGTGATAAGATTCTTTTATACAAAATATTATTTGTGAAACTTTTTTTAACGGGTAGGTAATACCCGGAAAATATATAAATTCACAATTAATATGTTATATTCTTCGATTCCGATTCAGCAATCATCAACTATACTCAATACTTTCATAACAATATACATTCTTTCATAGAAATCAAGACAATCATACTCATGTAAATCCAATTACATATTCTAATTTTAACATATCAGAATTCAATTCGAGATATAACCGATATCATTACTCTTAAATCTCTACATCTTTCAAAGCTATACTTTGACTTCAAAATTGTGCTAGAACATCACTTCTACCCAGAAAAATATTCGTATCATTCAAAATTCTAGAACATCATATGTATATTAACGATTACAATCTTTGTTCAAACCCTTCGAAATTCCTGAAGTTACTTCAAATAATGAACAATCGAGATGATGATACAACCACATATTACCCACAGTCTTGCACCTGAAAAACTCTCGAAACCAGAGTCATAGTTTAACACATATCCGTGTCAGACCCTTTGGCATTTATTAGCAAAAATAACTTTGCAATTCCTTTCAAAAATAGCAAATTTTGTCACACCTCCAGCAAAATCAATTTCGACTTTTCATCCAGATTAGCCTTATTATAACCTTAAAATATACGTTGCCCTTTCGCCATTGTTACCGGGGAACCGTTTATGTTCCACCACATTAGCAATAAACTTACCAACAACTTCACTGATCTTTGAGTTTCCGAAAAACCATTATATTTATCGAAACCCCATCATTTACTCATCCACATCTTGTAACAAGAATTGTCATGCCAATTACTGGGAATCAACAATCAGTATTTTGAAATCTTGCAGCATGTCTATGCCAACAGTTATATATGTACATATAACATCTATCTCCTAGACTTACGTACTTCGAATGTGAAGTTTCTGAAAAATACCTTAAACTGCGAATTAGTTCTCCGAATTCTGGAAAAATGCTGATGAAGCAACAAAAACTGTAAACGACCTTAACCGTCGGAAGTTTGATGATAAAGAATAGTATGCTGGCAAAGCTCAGAAAAGCTGGAACTGGAAAACAGATTGACCAAACTATGAAGGAGGCTGTGGACAAATCACAAAGACTAAACCTACCTTCAAAGAATCCAAATGATTCAGTGTCTGCTGAAGTCATTAACGAATACCTTGCTCCTGACTCTAAACTCTTGCGTACAATATTCTTCTTCATCATCTGATCTTAGATATTCTAAGATATCATCGTATCTTTCATTATAAATATCTTCAATATTTCTGAAGATATCTTCATAACTATTCTTATCAGAAATAAATTATCTCTTTGCGCTATCTGTATTACATCAGAAAGGAAACTATTTTACTTTCTAAATTCTGAAAAATTCGAACTTAAAATATGAATGTTATTGAAGTAGTGTTGGAAACTGAAGCATGAGTTAGTATAATATAATGACACTTTATCAACGTGATTATATTACAGTAAGTCATGCTGAGTTTCTAAATGGAACGTGATGATTCATGAAATGTCCCGTTCTTATTGATTAAAAACGTTCCATATTAATTGATTTCGTTGCGAGGTTTTGACCTCTATATGAGACGTTTTTCAAAGACTGCATTCATTTTTTAAAATAAACCATAACCTTTATTTCATAAATAAAGGTTTAAAAAGCTTTACGTAGATTATCAAATAATGATAATCTAAAATATCCTGTTTACACACGACCATTACATAATGGTTTACAATACAAATATGTTATATCGAAATCAGTTTCTTGAATGCAGTTTTTACACAATATCATACAAACATGGACTCCAAATCTTATCCTTATTTTAGTATGCAACAGCGGAAGCTCTTAGTATTCACCTGAGAATAAACATGCTTTAAACGTCAACAAAAATGTTGGTGAGTTATAGGTTTAACCTATATATATATCAAATTGTAACAATAGATCACAAGATTTCATATTTCAATACACATCCCATACATAGAGATAAAAATCATTCATATGGTGAACACCTGGTAACCGACATTAACAAGATGCATATATAAGAATATCCCCATCATTCCGGGACACCCTTCGGATATGATATAATTTTCGAAGTACTAAAGCGTCCGGTACTTTGGATGGGGTTTGTTAGGCCCAATAGATCTATCTTTAGGATTCGCGTCAATTAGGGTGTCTGTTTCCTAATTCTTAGATTACCAGACTTAATAAAAAGGGGCATATTCGATTTCGATAATTCAACCATAGAATGTAGTTTCATGTACTTGTGTCTATTTTGTAAATCATTTATAAAACCTGCATGTATTCTCATCCCAAAAATATTAGATTTTAAAAGTGGGACTATAACTCACTTTCACAGATTATTACTTCGTCGGGAAGTAAGACTTGGCCACTGGTTGATTCACGAACCTATAACAATATATACATATATATCAAAGTATGTTCAAAATATATTTACAACACTTTTAATATATTTTGATGTTTTAAGTTTATTAAGTCAGCTGTCCTCGTTAGTAACCTACAACTAGTTGTCCACAGTTAGATGTACAGAAATAAATCGATAAATATTATCTTGAATCAATCCACGACCCAGTGTATACGTATCTCAGTATTGATCACAACTCAAACTATATATATTTTGGAATCAACCTCAACCCTGTATAGCTAACTCCAACATTCACATATAGAGTGTCTATGGTTGTTCCGAAATATATATAGATGTGTCGATATGATAAGTCGAAACATTGTATACGTGTCTATGGTATCTCAAGATTACATAATATACAATACAAGTTGATTAAGTTATGGTTGGAATAGATTTGTTACCAATTTTCAAGTAGCTAAAATGAGAAAAATTATCCAATCTTGTTTTACCCATAACTTCTTCATTTTAAATCCGTTTTGAATGAATCAAATTGCTATGGTTTCATATTGAACTCTATTTTATGAATCTAAACAGAAAAAGTATAGGTTTATAGTCGAAAAAATAAGTTACAAGTCATTTTTGTAAAGGTAGTCATTTCAGTCGAAAGAACGACGTCTAGATGACCATTTTAGAAAACATACTTCCACTTTGAGTTTAACCATAATTTTTGGATATAGTTTCATGTTCATAATAAAAACCATTTTCCCAGAATAACAACTTTTAAATCAAAGTTTATCATAGTTTTTAATTAACTAACCCAAAACAGCCCGCGATGTTACTACGACGGCGTAAAACCGGTTTTACGGTGTTTTTCGTGTTTCCGGGTTTTAAATCATTAAGTTAGCATATCATATAGATATAGAACATGTGTTTAGTTGATTTTAAAAGTCAAGTTAGAAGGATTAACTTTTATTTTCGAACAAGTTTAGAATTAACTAAACTATGTTCTAGTGATTACAAGTTTAAACCTTCGAATAAGATAGCTTTATATGTATGAATCGAATGATGTTATGAACATCATTACTACCTCAAGTTCCTTGGATAAACCTACTGGAAATGAAAAAAATAGATCTAGCTTCAAAGGATCCTTGGATGGCTTGAAAGTTCTTGAAGCAGAATCATGACACGAAAACAATTTCAAGTAAGATTTCCACTCGAAATAAGATTGTTATAGTTATAGAAATTGAATTAAAGTTTGAATATGATTATTACCTTGTATTAGAAAGATAACCTACTGTAAGTAACAAAGTTTTCTTGATCTTGGATGATTACTTGGAATGGATTTAGAAAACTTGGAAGTAAACTTGCAATCTTGGAAGTATTCTTGATTTTATGAAACTAGAACTTTTGGAATTTATGAAGAACACTTAGAACTTGAAGATAGAAGTTGAGAGAGATCAATTATATGAATAAAATTGAAGATTGAAAGTGTTTGTAGGTGTTTTTGGTCGTTGGTGTATGGATTAGATATAAAGGATATGTAATTTTGTTTTCATGTAAATAAGTCATGAATGATTACTCATATTTTTGTAATTTTATGAGATATTTCATGCTAGTTGCCAAATGATGGTTCCCACATGTGTTAGGTGACTCATATGGGCTGCTAAGAGCTGATCATTGGAGTGTATATACCAATAGTACATACATCTAAAAGCTGTGTATTGTACGAGTACGAATACGGGTGCATACGAGTAGAATTGTTGATGAAACTGAACGAGGATGTATTTGTAAGCATTTTTGTTAAGTAGAAGTATTTTGATAAGTGTCTTGAAGTCTTTCAAAAGTGTATGAATACATATTAAAACACTACATGTATATACATTTTAACTGAGTCGTTAAGTCATCGTTAGTCGTTACATGTAAATGTTGTTTTGAAACCTTTAGGTTAACGATCTTGTTGAATGTTGTTAACCCATTGTTTATTATAACAAATGAGATGTTAAATTGTTATATTATCATGATATTATGATATATAATATATCTTAGTATGATATATATACAGTTAAATGTCGTTACAACGATAATCGTTACATATATGTCTCGTTTCGAAATCATTAAGTTAGTAGTCTTATTTTTACATATGTATTTCATTATTAATACACTTAATAATATATTTACTTATCATTTAACATAATTAACCAAGTGTATCAATATCTTAATATGATTCATATATACCTAGTAAGACGTTGTTATAACGATAATCATTATATATATCGTTTTCGAGTTTCTTAAATTAATAGTCTCATTTTTATGTATATAACTCATTGTTAAAATACCTAATGAGATACATACTTATAATAAAATCATGTTAACTATATATATAGCCATATATATGTCATCGTATAGTTTTTACAAGTTTTAACGTTCGTGAATCACCGGTCAACTTGGGTGGTCAATTGTCTATATGAAACCTATTTCAATTAATCAAGTCTTAACAAGTTGATTGCTTAACATGTTGGAAACACTTAATCATGTAAATAACAATTTCATTTAATATATATATATAAACATGGAAAAGTTCGGGTCACTACAGTACCTACCCGTTAAATAAATTTCGTCCCGAAATTTTAAGCAGTTGGAGGTGTTGACGTATCTTCTGGAAATAAATGCGGGTATTTCTTCTTCATCTGATCTTCTCATTCGCAGGTGAACTCGGGTCCTCTACGAGCATTCCATCGAACCTTAACAATTGGTATCTTGTTTTGCTTAAGTCTTTTAACCTCACGATCCATTATTTCGACGGGTTCTTCGATAAATTGAAGTTTTTCGTTGATTTGGATTTCATCTAACGGAATAGTGAGATCTTCTTTAGCAAAACATTTCTTCAAATTCGAGACGTGGAAAGTGTTATGTACAGCCGCGAGTTGTTGAGGTAACTCAAGTCGGTAAGCTACTGGTCCGACACGATCAATAATCTTGAATGGTCCAATATACCTTGGATTTAATTTCCCTCGTTTACCAAATCGAACAACGCCTTTCCAAGGTGCAACTTTAAGCATGACCATCTCTCCAATTTCAAATTCTATATCTTTTCTTTTAATGTCAGTGTAGCTCTTTTGTCGACTTTGGGCGGTTTTCAACCGTTGTTGAATTTGGATGATCTTCTCGGTAGTTTCTTGTATTATCTCCGGACCTGTAATCTGTCTATCCCCCACTTCACTCCAACAAATCGGAGACCTGCACTTTCTACCATAAAGTGCTTCAAACGGCGCCATCTCAATGCTTGAATGGTAGCTGTTGTTGTAGGAAAATTCTACTAACGGTAGATGTCGATCCCAACTATTTTCGAAATCAATAACACATGCTCGTAGCATGTCTTCAAGCATTTGTATCGTCCTTTCACTCTGCCCATCAGTTTGTGGATGATAGGCAGTACTCATGTCTAGACGAGTTCCTAATGCTTGCTGTAATGTCTGCCAGAATCTTGAAATAAATCTGCCATCCCTATCAGAGATAATAGAGATTGGTATTCCATGTCTGGAGACAACTTCCTTCAAATACAGTCGTGCTAACTTCTCCATCTTGTCATCTTCTCTTATTGGCAGGAAGTGTGCTGATTTGGTGAGACGATCAACTATTACCCAAATAGTATCAAAACCACTTGCAGTCCTTGGCAATTTAGTGATGAAATCCATGGTAATGTTTTCCCATTTCCATTCCGGGATTTTGGGTTGTTGAAGTAGACCTGATGGTTTCTGATGCTCAGCTTTGACCTTAGAACACGTCAAACATTCCCCTACGTATTTAGCAACATCGACTTTCATACCCGGCCACCAAAAATGTTTCTTGAGATCCTTGTACATCTTCCCTGTTCCAGGATGTATTGAGTATCTGGTTTTATGAGCTTCTCTAAGTACCATTTCTCTCATATCTCCAAATTTTGGTACCCAAATCCTTTCAGCCCTATACCTGGTTCCGTCTTCCCGAATATTAAGATGCTTCTCCGATCCTTTGGGTATTTCATCCTTTAAATTTCCCTCTTTTAAAACTCCTTGTTGCGCCTCCTTTATTTGAGTAGTAAGGTTAGTGTGAATCATTATATTCATAGATTTTACTCGAATGGGTTCTCTGTCCTTCCTGCTCAAGGCGTCGGCTACCACATTTGCCTTCCCCGGGTGGTAACGAATCTCAAAGTCATAATCATTCAACAATTCAATCCACCGACGCTGCCTCATATTCAGTTGTTTTTGATTAAATATATGTTAAAAACTTTTGTGATTGGTATATATAATACTTTTGACCCCATATAAGTAGTGCCTCCAAGTCTTTAACGCAAAAACAACCGCGCCTAATTCCAAATCATGCGTCGTATAATTTTGCTCATGAATCTTCAATTATCTAGACGCATAAGCAATCACCTTCGTCCGTTGCATTAATACAAAACCGAGACCTTGCTTTGATGCGTCACAATAAATCACAAAATCATCATTCCCTTCAGGCAATGACAATATAGGTGCCGTAGTTAGCTTTTTCTTCAATAATTGAAACGCCTTCTCTTGTTCATCCTTCCATTCAAATTTCTTCCCTTTATGCGTTAATGCAGTCAAGGGTTTTACTATTTTGGAGAAATCTTGGATGAATCTTCTATAGTAACCAGCCAATCCTAAAAATTGACGTATATGCTTCGGAGTTTTTGGGGTTTCCCACTTTTCAACGATTTCGATCTTTGCCGGGTCCACCTGGATACCTTCTTTGTTCACTATGTGACTGAGGAATTGAACTTCTTCCAACCAAAATGCACACTTTGAAAACTTAGAGTACAGTTTTTCTTTCCTCAATACTTCTAGCACTTTTCTCAAATGTTCTTCGTGCTCTTGATCATTCTTTGAGTAAATAAGTATGTCATCGATGAAAACAATGACAAACTTGTCAAGATATGGCCCACACACTCGGTTCATAAGGTCCATGAACACAGCTGGTGCGTTAGTCAATCCAAACGGCATGACCATAAACTCGTAATGACCGTAACGTGTTCTGAAAGCAGTCTTTGGAATATCATTTTGGAATATCATCTTCTTTCACCCGCATTTGATGATACCCGGAACGTAAGTCAATCTTTGAATAAACAGACGAGCCTTGTAGTCGATCAAATAAGTCATCGATTCTCGGTAGTGGATAACGGTTTTTGATGGTAAGTTTGTTCAACTCTCTGTAGTCAATACACAACCTAAATGTACCATCCTTCTTCTTGACAAACAAAACAGGAGCTCCCCACGGTGATGTGCTTGGTCGAATGAAACCACGCTCTAAAAGTTCTTGTAATTGGCTTTGCAGTTCTTTCATCTCGCTGGGTGCGAGTCTGTAAGGAGCACGAGCTATTGGTGCAGCTCCTGGTACAAGATCTATTTGAAATTCAACGGATCGATGTGGGGGTAATCCCGGTAATTCTTTCGGAAATACATCGGGAAATTCTTTTGCGACAGGAACATCATTGATGCTCTTTTCTTCAGTTTGTACTTTCTCGACGTGTGCTAGAATAGCATAGCAACCTTTTCTTATTAGTTTTTGTGCCTTCAAATTACTAATAAGATGTAGCTTCGTGTTGCACTTTTCTCCGTACACCATTAAGGGTTCTCCTTCTTCTCGTACAATGCGAATTGCATTTTTATAACATACGATCTCTGCTTTCACCTTCTTCAGCCAGTCCATGCCAACTATTACATCAAAACTCCCTAACTCTACTGGTATCAAATCAATCTTAAATATTTTGCTACCCAGTTTAATTTCTCGATTTCGGCATATATTATCTGCTGAAATTAATTTACCGTTTGCTAATTCGAGTAAAAATTTACTATCCAACGACGTCAATGGACAACTTAATTTAGCACAAAAATCTCTACTCATATAGCTTCTATCCGCACCCGAAAAAAAAAAACGTAAGTAGATTTATTGTCAATAAGAAACGTACCCGTAACAAGCTTTGGGTCTTCCTGTGCCTCTGCCGCATTAATATTGAAAACTCTTCCGCGGCCTTGTCCATTCGTGTTCTCTTGGTTCGGGCAATTTCTAATAATGTGGCCCGGTTTTCCACATTTATAACAAACTACATTGGCATAACTTGCTCCGACACTACTTGCTCCGCCATTACTCGTTCCGACACCATTTGTTCCTTTCGTTCTGTTAACCCCTGGTCCGTAGACCTCACACTTCGCCGCGCTATGACCATTTCTTTTACACTTGTTGCAAAATTTGGTGCAGAACCCCGAGTGATACTTTTCACACCTTTGGCATAGCTGCTTCTGATTGTTGTTGTTGTTGTTGCGGTTGTTATTGTTGTTGGGATGATTGTTGTAGTTGCTATTGTTGTTGTTGTTGTTGTTGTTGGTGTTGTTGTTGGGCCGTTTGTTGTAGTTGCGATTGATGTTACGATTGTTGGGATAATTGTTGCGATTATTATTGTAATTGCTGTTGTTGTTATATTGGTGATTCTTATCACCGTTTTCCTCCCACTTTCTTTTGACTTGCTTCACATTGGCCTCTTTAGCCGTCTGTTCTTTAATTCTTTCCTCAATCTGGTTCACTAGTTTGTGAGCCATTCTACATGCCTGTTGTATGGAGGTGGGCTCGTGTGAACTTATATCTTCTTGGATTCTTTTCGGTAATCCTTTCACAAACGCGTTGATCTTCTCTTCCTCATCTTCGAACGCTCCCGGATACAATAGGCACAATTCTGTGAATCGTCTTTCGTACGTGGTAATATCAAATCCTTGGGTTCGTAACCCTCTAAGTTCTGTCTTGAGCTTATTGACCTCGGTTCTGGGACGGTACTTCTCGTTCATCAAGTGCTTGAATGCTGACCACGGTAGTGCGTAAGCATCATCTTGTCCCACTTGCTCTAGATAGGTATTCCACCATGTTAACGCAGAACCTGTGAAGGTATGCGTAGCGTACTTCACTTTTTCCTCTTCAGTACACTTACTTATGGCAAACACCGATTCGACCTTCTCGGTCCATCGTTCCAATCCGATCGGTCCTTCGGTTCCATCAAATTCCAAAGGTTTGCAGGTAGTGAATTCTTTGTAGGTGCATCCTACACGATTTCCTGTACTGCTAGATCCAAGGTTATTGTTGGTATGTAGCGCAGCCTGTACTGCAGCTATGTTTGAAGTTAGAAAAGTACGGAATTCCTCTTCATTCATATTCACGGTGTGTCGAGTAGTCGGTGCCATTTCCTTCAAAATAGTCAAATGGAACAAGTTAATCATACAGAATATTAAGAGTAGTTAATAGTATTTCGTAGCATAATATGAACTCATTTATAAAAGCTTTTTCTTCATATTAGCGTTTTATAAGTTTAAATTCGGGTAGTACCTACCTGTTAAGTTCATACTTAGTAGCTAATATACAATTCAACTACTACAATTCTATATGAAAAACTAATTATAATAATATTTCGCGTTCAAACTTTTATACAATATTTTACAAACTTACAATACCGCTTATTTTACATAAAGCATGAAATATAGCACACAATAACTTTGATACAAGATAGTTGTGAAGATAATTCGAGCTAGTACACAAGTCGTTCAGCAAAGGCAATAAAGACACGTAATTCATACGTCCAGAAACAAGTCATGCATTCTGGTTTTACTAGGACTACTTCCCATCCTTGGTCTTGTGGAACATAACCGTTATGGCCGTTGATAAGACAGCGTGTTGTAACGTCGTCAAAGGGACGAGGGTTACGTAATGACCAACAGTCTCGTAATAACCTAAAAACCTCATTTCTTACCCCAATTACCGACTCCGTCACTTGTGGGAACGTTTTGTTTAATAGCTGTAGCCCGATGTTCTTTTTCTCACTTTGGTGAGAAGCGAACATTACTAACCCTTAAGCATAGCATGCTTCTTTATGTTGCATGTTAGCCGCTTTTTCTAAATCATGAAGTCCTATATTCGGATACATTGAGTCAAAATAATTTCTTAACCCGTTGCGTAAAATAGCATTTGGGTTCTCCGCAATATATGCGTCAAAGTAAACACATCGTAACTTATGGGTTTCCCAATGTGATATCCCCCATCTTTCAAACAAAAGTCTCTTATAAACCAAGACATTCTTGGAACGTTCTTCGAATGTCTTACAAACTGATCTCGCCTTAAATAGTTGTGCCGAGGTATTCTGACCGACTCTAGACAAGATTTCATCAATCATGTCTCCGGGTAGGTCTCTTAAAATATTGGGTTGTCTATCCATTTTGTGTTTTTAAACTGTAAAATAGACAAGAGTTAGATTCATAAAAAAAATACTTATTAATACAAGCAATTTTTACATATATCATAAAGCATAAGCACACTATATTACATATAATACACCACACGAATACAACTATCTTATTCCGACTCGCTCGTTTCTTCTTCTTCAGTTTTGGTTCGTTTTGCCAAGTTTCTAGGGATATATGATGTTCCCCTAATACGAGATGTCGTTTTCCACAACGGTTTAGAAAAACCTGGTGGTTTAGAGGTTCCCGGGTCATTGTTACAACTTAAGGGCTTCGGGGGTTGACGATACATATAAAGTTCATCGGGGTTGGAATTAGATTTCTCTATTTTTATGCCCTTTCCCTTATTATTTTCTTTTGCCTTTTTAAATTCAGTTTTGGTAATTTCTATAACATCATCGGAATTCTCGTCGGAATCCGATTCATCGGAGAATTAGTAATCCTCCCAATATTTTGCTTCCTTGGCAGAAACACCATTGACCATAATTAACCTTGGTCGGTTGGTTGAGGATTTTCTTTTACTTAACCATTTTATTATTTCCCCCACTGGTTCTATTTCCTCCTCCGGTTCCTCATCTTCCGGTTCTGATTCTTCTTCCGGTTCTTCTTCGGGAACTTGTGAATCAGTCCAATATATATTCGACTCTTCATTATTATTAGGTGAGTCAATGGGATTTATGCTAGAGGTAGACATCTATCACACAATATCAAACATGTTAAGAGATTAATATATCACATAATATATACATGTTAATAATATATAGTTTTCAACAAAAATGTTAAGCAATCATTTTTAAAGAAAACACGGTAGAAGTCCAGACTCACTAATGCATCCTAACAAACTCGATAAGACACACTAATGCAAATTTTCTGGTTCTCTAAGACCAACGCTCGGATACCAACTGAAATGTCCCGTTCTTATTGATTAAAAACGTTCCATATTAATTGATTTCGTTGCGAAGTTTTGACCTCTATATGAGACGTTTTTCAAAGACTGCATTCATTTTTTAAAACAAACCATAACCTTTATTTCATAAATAAAGGTTTAAAAAGCTTTATGGAGATTATCAAATAATGATAATCTAAAATATCCTGTTTACACACGACCATTACATAATGGTTTACAATACAAATATGTTACATCGAAATCAGTTTCTTGAATGCAGTTTTTACACAATATCATACAAACATGGACTCCAAATCTTGTCCTTATTTTAGTATGCAACAGCGGAAGCTCTTAGTATTCACCTGAGAATAAACATGCTTTAAACGTCAACAAAAATGTTGGTGAGTTATAGGTTTAACCTATATATATCAAATTGTAACAATAGACCACAAGATTTCATATGTCAATACACATCCCATACATAGAGATAAAAATCATTCATATGGTGAACACCTGGTAACCGACATTAACAAGATGCATATATAAGAATATCCCCATCATTCCGGGACACCCTTCGGATATGATATAATTTTCGAAGTACTAAAGCATCCGATACTTTGGATGGGATTTGTTAGGCCCAATAGATCTATCTTTAGGATTCGCGTCAATTAGGGTGTCTGCTCCCTAATTCTTAGATTACCAGACTTAATAAAAAGGGGCATATTCGATTTCGATAATTCAACCATAGAATGTAGTTTCACGTACTTGTGTCTATTTTGTAAATCATTTATAAAATCTGCATGTATTCTCATCCCAAAAATATTAGATTTTAAAAGTGAGACTATAACTCACTTTCACAGATTATTACTTCGTCGGGAAGTAAGACTTGGCCACTGGTTGATTCAAGAACCTATAACAATATATACATATATATCAAAGTATGTTCAAAATATATTTACAACACTTTTAATATATTTTGATGTTTTAAGTTTATTAAGTCAGCTGTCCTCGTTAGTAACCTACAACTAGTTGTCCACAGTTAGATGTACAGAAATAAATCGATAAATATTATCTTGAATCAATCCACGACCCAGTGTATACGTATCTCAGTATTGATCACAACTCAAACTATATATATTTTGGAATCAACCTCAACCCTGTATAGCTAACTCCAACATTCACATATAGAGTGTCTATGGTTGTTCCGAAATATATATAGATGTGTCGACATGATAGGTCGAAACATTGTATACGTGTCTATGGTATCTCAAGATTACATAATATACAATACAAGTTGATTAAGTTATGGTTGGAATAGATTTGTTACCAATTTTCACGTAGCTAAAATGAGAAAAATTATCCAATCTTGTTTTACCCATAACTTCTTCATTTTAAATCCGTTTTGAGTGAATCAAATTGCTATGGTTTCTTATTGAACTCTATTTTATGAATCTAAACAGAAAAAGTATAGGTTTATTGTCGGAAAAATAAGTTACAAGTCATTTTTGTAAAGGTAGTCATTTCAGTCGAAAGAACGACGTCTAGATGACCATTTTAGAAAACATACTTCCACTTTGAGTTTAACCATAATTTTTGGATATAGTTTAATGTTCATAATAAAAACCATTTTCCCAGAATAACAACTTTTAAATCAAAGTTTATCATACTTTTTAATTAACTAACCCAAAACAACCCGCGGTGTTACTACGACGGCGTAAATCCTGTTTTACGGTGTTTTTCGTGTTTCCAGGTTTTAAATCATTAAGTTAGCATATCATATAGATATAGAACATGTGTTTAGTTGATTTTAAAAGTCAAGTTAGAAGGATTAACTTTTATTTGCGAACAAGTTTAGAATTAACTAAACTATGTTCTAGTGATTACAAGTTTAAACCTTCGAATAAGATAGCTTTATATATATGAATCGAATGATGTTATGAACATCATTACTACCTCAAGTTCCTTGGATAAACCTACTAGAAATGAGAAAAATAGATCTAGCTTCAAAGGATCCTTGGATGGCTTGAAAGTTCTTGAAGCAGAATCATGACACGAAAACAATTTCAAGTAAGATTTCCACTCGAAATAAGATTGTTATAGTTATAGAAATTGAATTAAAGTTTGAATATGATTATTACCTTGTATTAGAAAGATAACCTACTGTAAGTAACAAAGGTTTCTTGATCTTGGATGATTACTTGGAATGGATTTAGAAAACTTGGAAGTAAACTTGCAATCTTGGAAGTATTCTTGATTTTATGAAACTAGAACTTTTGGAATTTATGAAGAACACTTAGAACTTGAAGATAGAACTTGAGAGAGACAATTAGATGAATAAAATTGAAGAATGAAAGTGTTTGTAGGTGTTTTTGGTCGTTGATGTATGGATTAGATATAAAGGATATGTAATTTTGTTTTCATGTAAATAAGTCATGAATGATTACTCATATTTTTGTAATTTTATGAGATATTTCATGCTAGTTGCCAAATGATGGTTCCCACATGTGTTAGGTGACTCACATGGGCTGCTAAGAGCTGATCATTGGAGTGTATATACCAATAGTACATACATCTAAAAGCTGTGTATTGTACGAGTACGAATACGGGTGCATACGAGTAGAATTGTTGATGAAACTGAACGAGGATGTATTTGTAAGCATTTTTGTTAAGTAGAAGTATTTTGATAAGTGTCTTGAAGTATTTCAAAAGTGTATGAATACATATTAAAACACTACATGTATATACATTTTAACTGAGTCGTTAAGTCATCGTTAGTCGTTACATGTAAATGTTGTTTTGAAACCTTTAGGTTAACGATCTTGTTGAATGTTGTTAATCCATTGTTTATTATAACAAATGAGATGTTAAATTGTTATATTATCATGATATTATGATATATAATATATCTTAGTATGATATATATACAGTTAAATGTCGTTACAATGATAATCGTTACATATATGTCTCGTTTCGAAATCATTAAGTTAGTAGTCTTATTTTTACATATGTATTTCATTATTAATACACTTAATAATATATTTACTTATCATTTAACATAATTAACCAAGTGTATCAATATCTTAATATGATTCATATGTACCTAGTAAGACGTTGTTATAACGATAATCGTTATATATTTCGTTTTCGAGTTTCTTAAATTAATAGTCTCATTTTTATGTATATAACTCATTGTTAAAATACCTAATGAGATACATACTTATAATAAAATCATGTTAACTATATATATAACCATATATATGTCATCTTATAGTTTTTACAAGTTTTAACGTTCGTGAATCACCGGTCAACTTGGGTGGTCAATTGTCTATATGAAACCTATTTCAATTAATCAAGTCTTAACAAGTTTGATTGCTTAACATGTTGGAAACACTCAATCATGTAAATAACAATTTCATTTAATATATATATATATATATATAAACATGGAAAAGTTCGGGTCACTACAGTACCTACCCGTTAAGTAAATTTCGTCCCGAAATTTTAAGCAGTTGGAGGTGTTGACGTATCTTCTGGAAATAAATGCGGGTATTTCTTCTTCATCTGATCTTCTCGTTCCCAGGTGAACTCGGGTACTCTACGAGCATTCCATCGAACCTTAACAATTGGTGTCTTGTTTTGCTTAAGTCTTTTAACCTCGCGATCCATTATTTCGACGGGTTCTTCGATAAATTGAAGTTTTTCATTGATTTGGATTTCATCTAACGGAATAGTGAGATCTTCTTTAGCAAAACATTTCTTCAAATTTGAGACTTGGAAAGTGTTATGTACAGCCGCGAGTTGTTGAGGTAACTCAAGTCGGTAAGCTACTGGTCCGACACGATCAATAATCTTGAATGGTCCAATATACCTTGGATTTAATTTCCCTCATTTACCAAATCGAACAATGCCTTTCCAAGGTGCAACTTTAAGCATGACCATCTCTCCAATTTCAAATTCTATATCTTTTCTTTTAATGTCAGTGTAGCTCTTTTGTCGACTTTGGGCGGTTTTCAACCGTTGTTGAATTTGGATGATCTTCTCGGTAGTTTCTTGTATTATCTCTGGACCCGTAATCTGTCTATCCCCCACTTCACTCCAACAAATCGGAGACCTGCACTTTCTACCATAAAGTGCTTCAAACGGCGCCATATCAATGCTTGAATGGTAGCTGTTGTTGTAGGAAAATTCTGCTAACGGTAGATGTCGATCCCAACTGTTTCTGAAATCAATAACACATGCTCGTAGCATGTCTTCAAGCGTTTGTATCGTCCTTTCGCTCTGCCCATCAGTTTGTGGATGATAGGCAGTACTCATGTCTAGACGAGTTCCTAATGCTTGCTGTAATGTCTGCCAGAATCTTGAAATAAATCTGCCATCCCTATCAGAGATAATAGATATTGGTATTCTATGTCTGGAGACGACTTCCTTCAAATACAGTCGTGCTAACTTCTCCATCTTGTCATCTTCTCTTATTGGCAGGAAGTGTGCTGATTTGGTGAGACGATCAACTATTACCCAAATAGTATCAAAACCACTTGCAGTCCTTGGCAATTTAGTGATGAAATACATGGTAATGTTTTCCCATTTTCATTCCGGGATTTCGGGTTGTTGAAGTAGACCTGATGGTTTCTGATGCTCAGCTTTGACCTTAGAACACGTCAAACATTCTCCTACATATTTAGCAACATCGACTTTCATACCCGGCCACCAAAAATGTTTCTTGAGATCCTTGTACATCTTCCCCGTTCCAGGATGTATTGAGTATCTGATTTTATGAGCTTCTCTAAGTACCATTTCTCTCATATCTCCAAATTTTGGTACCCAAATCCTTTCAGCCCTATACCGGTTTCCGTCTTCCCGAATATTAAGATGCTTCTCCGATCATTTGGGTATTTCATCCTTTAAATTTCACTCTTTTAAAACTCCTTTTTGCGCCTCCTTTATTTGAGTAGTAAGGTTAGTGTGAATCATTATATTCATAGATTTTACTCGAATGGGTTCTCTGTCCTTCCTGCTTAAGGCGTCGGCTACCACATTTGCCTTCCCCGGGTGGTAACGAATCTCAAAGTCATAATCATTCAACAATTCAATCCACCTACGCTGCCTCATATTCAGTTGTTTTTGATTAAATATATGTTGAAGACTTTTGTTATCGGTATATATAATACTTTTGACCCCATATAAGTAGTGCCTCCAAGTCTTTAATGCAAAAACAAACGCGCCTAATTCCAAATCATGCGTCGTATAATTTTGCTCGTGAATATTTAATTGTCTAGACGCATAAGCAATCACCTTCGTCCGTTGCATTAATACACAACCGAGACCTTGCTTTGATGCGTCACAATAAATCACAAAATCATCATTCCCTTCAGGCAATGACAATATAGGTGCCGTAGTTAGCTTTTTCTTCAATAATTGAAACGCCTTCTCTTGTTCATCCTTCCATTCAAATTTCTTCCCTTTATGCGTTAATGCAGTCAAGGGTTTTGCTATTTTGGAGAAATCTTGGATGAATCTTCTATAGTAACCATCCAATCCTAAAAATTGACGTATATGCTTCGGAGTTTTTGGGGTTTCCCACTTTTCAACGGTTTCGATCTTTGATGGGTCCACCTGGATACCTTCTTTGTTCACTATGTGACTGAGGAATTGAACTTCTTCCAACTAAAATGCACACTTTGAAAACTTAGCGTACAGTTTTTCTTTCCTCAATACTTCTAGCACTTTTCTCAAATGTTCTTCGTGCTCTTGATCATTCTTTGAGTAAATAAGTATGTCATCGATGAAAACAATGACAAACTTGTCAAGATATGGCCCACACACTCGATTCATAAGGTCCATGAACACAGCTGGTGCGTTAGTCAATCCAAACGGCATGACCATAAACTCGTAATGACCGTAACGTGTTCTGAAAGCAGTCTTTGGAATATCATCTTCTTTCACCCGCATTTGATGATACCCGGAACGTAAGTCAGTCTTTGAATAAACAGACGAGCCTTGTAGTCGATCAAATAAGTCGTCGATTCTCGGTAGTGGATAACGGTTTTTGATGGTAAGTTTGTTCAACTCTCTGTAGTCAATACACAACCTAAATGTACCATCCTTCTTCTTGACAAACAAAACAGGAGCTCCCCACGGTGATGTGCTTGGTCGAATGAAACCACGCTCTAAAAGTTCTTGTAATTGGCTTTGCAGTTCTTTCATCTCGCTGGGTGCGAGTCGGTAAGGAGCACGAGCTATTGGTGCAGCTCCTGGTACAAGATCTATTTGAAATTCAACGGATCGATGTGGGGGTAATCCCGGTAATTCTTTCAGAAATACATCGGGAAATTCTTTTGCGACGGGAACATCATTGATGCTCTTTTCTTCAGTTTGTACTTTCTTGACGTGTGCTAGAACAGCATAGCAACCTTTTCTTATTAGTTTTTGTGCCTTCAAATTACTAATAAGATGTAGCTTCGTGTTGCCCTTTTCTCCGTACACCATTAAGGGTTCTCCTTCTTCTCGTACAATGCGAATTGCATTTTTATAACATACGATCTCTGCTTTCACCTTCTTCAGCCAGTCCATGCCAACTATTACATCAAAACTCCCTAACTCTACTGGTATCAAATCAATCTTAAATATTTCGCTACCCAGTTTAATTTCTCGATTTTGGCATATATTATCTGCTGAAATTAATTTAGCGTTTGCTAATTCGAGTAAAAATTTAATATCCAACGGCGTCAATCGACAACTTAATTTAGCACAAAAATCTCTACTCATATAGCTTCTATCCGCACCCGAATCAAATAAAACGTAAGCAGATTTATTGTCAATAAGAAACGTACCCGTAACAAGCTCCATGTCTTCCTGTGCCTGTGCCGCATTAATATTGAAAACTCTTCCGCGGCCTTGTCCATTCGTGTTCTCCTGGTTCGGGAAATTTCTAATAATGTGGCCCGGTTTTCCACATTTATAACAAACTACATTGGCATAACTTGCTCCGACACTACTTGCTCAGCCATTACTCGTTCCGACACCATTTGTTCCTTTCGTTCTGTTAACCCCTGGTCCATAGACCTCACACTTCGCCGCGCTATGACCATTTCTTTTACACTTGTTGCAAAATTTGGTGCAGAACCACGAGTGATACTTTTCACACCTTTGGCATAGCTGCTTCTGATTGTTGTTGTTGTTGTTGTTGTTGTTGCGGTTGTTATTGTTGTTGGGATGATTGTTGTAGTTGCTATTGTTGTTGTTGTTGTTGTTGTTGTTGGTGGTGTTGTTGTTGGGTCGTTTGTTGTAGTTGCGATTGATGTTGCGATTGTTGGGATAATTGTTGCGATTATTATTGTAATTGCTGTTGTTGTTATATTGGTGATTCTTATCACCGTTTTCCTCCCACTTTCTTTTAACTTGCTTCACATTGGCCTCTTCAGCCGTCTGTTCTTTAATTCTTTCCTCAATCTAGTTCACTAGTTTGTGAGCCATTCTAAATGCCTGTTGTATGGAGGCGGGCTCGTGTGAACTTATATCTTCTTGGATTCTTTCCGATAATCCTTTCACAAACGCGTCGATCTTCTCTTCCTCATCTTCGAACGCTCCCGGACACAATAGGCACAATTCTGTGAATCGTCTTTCGTACGTGGTAATATCAAATCCTTGGGTTCGTAACCCTCTAAGTTCTGTCTTGAGCTTATTGACCTCCGTTCTGGGACAGTACTTCTCGTTCATCAAGTGCTTGAATTCTGACCACGGTAGTGCGTAAGCATCATCTTGTCCCACTTGCTCTAGATAGGTATTCCACCATGTTAACGCAGAACCTGTGAAGGTATGCGTAGCGTACTTCACTTTGTCCTCTTCAGTACACTTACTAATGGCAAACACCGATTCGACCTTCTCGGTCCACCGTTTCAATCCGATCGGTCCTTCGGTTCCATCAAATTCCAAAGGTTTGCAGGCAGTGAATTCTTTGTAGGTGCATCCTACACGATTTTCTGTACTGCTAGATCCAAGGTTATTGTTGGTATGTAGCGCAGCCTGTACTGCAGCTATGTTTGAAGCTAGAAAAGTACGGAATTCCTCTTCATTCATATTCACGGTGTGTCGAGTAATCGGTGCCATTTCCTTCAAAATAGTCAAATGGAACAAGTTAATCATACAGAATATTAAGAGTAGTTAATAGTATTTCGTAGCATAATATGAACTCATTTATAAAAGCTTTTTCTTCATATTAGCGTTTTATAAGTTTAAATTCGGGTAGTACCTACCCGTTAAGTTCATACTTAGTAGCTAATATACAATTCAACTACTACAATTCTATATGAAAAACTGATTATAATAATATTTCGCGTTCAAACTTTTATACAATATTTTACAAACTTACAATACCGCTTATTTTACATAAAGCATGAAATATAGCACACAATAACTTTGATACAAGATAGTTGTGAAGATAATTCTAGCTAGTACACAAGTAGTTCAGCAAAGGCAATAAAGACACGTAATTCATACGTCCAGAAACAAGTCATGCATTCTGGTTTTACTAGGACTACCTCCCATCCTTGGTCTTGTGGAACATAACCGTTATGGCCGTTGATAAGACAGCGTATTGTAACGTCGTCAATGGGACGAGGGTTACGTAATGACCAACAGTCTCGTAATAACCTAAAAACCTCATTTCTTACCCCAATTACCGACTCCGTCACTTGTGGGAACGTTTTGTTTAATAGCTGTAGCCCGATGTTCTTTTTCTCACTTTGGTGAGAAGCGAACATTACTAACCCGTAAGCATAGCATGCTTCTTTATGTTGCATGTTAGCCGCTTTTTCTAAATCATGAAGTCCTATATTCGGATACATTGAGTCAAAATAATTTCTTAACCCGTTGCGTAAAATAGCATTTGGGTTCTCCGCAATATATGCGTCAAAGTAAACACATCGTAACTTATGGGTTTCCCAATGTGATATCCCCCATATTTCAAACGAAAGTCTCTTATAAACCAAGACATTCTTGGAACGTTCTTCGAATGTCTTACAAACTGATCTCGCCTTAAATAGTTGGGCCGAGGAATTCTGACCGACTCTAGACAAGATTTCATCAATCATGTCTCCGGGTAGGTCTCTTAAAATATTGGGTTGTCTATCCATTTTGTATTTTTAAACTGTAAAATAGACAAGAGTTAGATTCATAAAAAAAATACTTATTAATACAAGCAATTTTTACATATATCATAAAGCATAAGCACACTATATTACATATATTACACCACACGAATACAACTATCATATTCCGACTCGCTCGTTTCTTCTTCTTCAGTTTTGGTTCGTTTTGCCAAGTTTCTAGGGATATATGATGTTCCCCTAATACGAGCTGTCGTTTTCCACAATGGTTTAGAAAAACCTGGTGGTTTAGAGGTTCCCGGGTCATTGTTACAACTTAAGGGCTTCGGGGGTTGACGATACATATAAAGTTTATCGGGGTTGGAATTAGATTTCTCTATTTTTATGCCCTTTCCCTTATTATTTTCTTTTGCCTTTTTAAATGCAGTTGGGGTAATTTCTATAACATCATCGGAATTCTCGTCGGAATCTGATTCATCGGAGAATTGGTAATCCTCCCAATATTTTGCTTCCTTGGCGGAAATACCATTGACCATAATTAACCTTGGTCGGTTGGTTGAGGATTTTCTTTTACTTAACCGTTTTATTATTTCCCCCACCGGTTCTATTTCCTCCTCCGGTTCCTCCTCTTCCGGTTCTGATTCTTCTTCCGGTTCTTCTTCGGGAACTTGTGAATCAGTCCAATATATATTCGACTCTTCGTTATTATTAGGTGAGTCAATGGGATTTGTGCTAGAGGTAGACATCTATCACACAATATCAAACATGTTAAGAGATTAATATATCACATAATATATATATGTTAATAATATATAGTTTCCAACAAAAATGTTAAGCAATCATTTTTAAAGAAAACACGGTCGAAGTCCAGACTCACTAATGCATCCTAACAAACTCGATAAGACACACTAATGCAAATTTTTTGGTTCTCTAAGACCAACGCTCGGATACCAACTGAAATGTCCCGTTCTTATTGATTAAAAACGTTCCATATTAATTGATTTCGTTGCGAGGTTTGACCTCTATATGAGACGTTTTTCAAAGACTGCATTCATTTTTTAAAACAAACAATAACCTTTATTTCATAAATAAAGGTTTAAAAAGCTTTATGTAGATTATCAAATAATGATAATCTAAAATATCCTGTTTACACACGACCATTACATAATGGTTTACAATACAAATATGTTACATCGAAATCAGTTTCTTGAATGCAGTTTTTACACAATATCATACAAACATGGACTCCAAATCTTGTCCTTATTTTAGTATGCAACAGTAGAAGCTCTTAGTATTCACCTGAGAATAAACATGCTTTAAACGTCAACAAAAATGTTGGTGAGTTATAGGTTAACCTATATATATCAAATTGTAACAATAGACCACAAGATTTCATATTTCAATACACATCCCATACATAGAGATAAAAATCATTCATATGATGAACACCTGGTAACTGACATTTACAAGATGCATATATAAGAATATCCCCATCATTCCAGGACACCCTTCGGATATGATATAATTTTCGAAGTACTAAAGCATCCGGTACTTTGGATGGGGTTTGTTAGGCCCAATAGATCTATCTTTAGGATTCGCGTCAATTAGGGTGTCTGTTCCCTAATTCTTAGATTACCAGACTTAATAAAAAGGGGCATATTCGATTTCGATAATTCAATCATAGAATGTAGTTTCACGTACTTGTGTCTATTTTGTAAATCATTTATAAAACCTGCATGTATTCTCATCCCAAAAATATTAGATTTTAAAAGTGGGACTATAACTCACTTTCACAGATTATTACTTCGTCAGGAAGTAAGACTTGGCCACTGGTTGATTCACGAACCTATAACAATATATACATATATATATCAAAGTATGTTCAAAATATATTTACAACACTTTTAATATATTTTGATGTTTTAAGTTTATTAAGTCAGCTGTCCTCGTTAGTAACCTACAACTAGTTGTCCACAGTTAGATGTACAGAAATAAATCGATAAATATTATCTTGAATCAATCCACGACCCAGTGTATACGTATCTCAGTATTGATCACAACTCAAACTATATATATTTTGGAATCAACCTCAACCCTGTATAGCTAACTCCAACATTCACATATAGAGTGTCTATGGTTGTTCCGAAATATATATAGATGTGTCGACATGATAGGTCGAAACATTGTATACGTGTCTATGGTATCTCAAGATTACATAATATACAATACAAGTTGATTAAGTTATGGTTGGAATAGATTTGTTACCAATTTTCACGTAGCTAAAATGAGAAAAATTATCCAATCTTGTTTTACCCATAACTTCTTCATTTTAAATCCGTTTTGAGTGAATCAAATTGCTATGGTTTCATATTGAACTCTATTTTATGAATCTAAACTGAAAAAGTATAGGTTTATAGTTGGAAAAATAAGTTACAAGTCGTTTTTGTAAAGGTAGTCATTTCAGTCGAAAGAACGACGTCTAGATGACCATTTTAGAAAACATACTTCCACTTTGAGTTTAACCATAATTTTTGGATATAGTTTCATGTTCATAATAAAAATCATTTTCCCAGAATAACAACTTTTAAATCAAATTTTATCATAGTTTTTAATTAACTAACTCAAAACAGCCCGCGGTGTTATTACGACGGCGTAAATCCGGTTTTACGGTGTTTTTCGTGTTTCCAGGTTTTAAATCATTAAGTTAGAATATCATATAGATATAGAACATGTGTTTAGTTGATTTTAAAAGTCAAGTTAGAAGGATTAACTTTTATTTGCGAACAAGTTTAGAATTAACTAAACTATGTTCTAGTGATTACAAGTTTAAACCTTCGAATAAGATAGCTTTATATGTATGAATCGAATGATGTTATGAACATCATTACTACCTCAAGTTCTTTGGATAAACCTACTGGAAATGAGAAAAATAGATCTAGCTTCAAAGGATCCTTGGATGGCTTGAAAGTTCTTGAAGCAGAATCATGACACGAAAACAATTTCAAGTAAGATTTCCACTTTAAATAAGATTGTTATAGTTATAGAAATTGAATTAAAGTTTGAATATGATTATTACCTTGTATTATAAAGATAACCTACTGTAAGTAACAAAGGTTTCTTGATCTTGGATGATTACTTGGAATGGATTTAGAAAACTTGGAAGTAAACTTGCAATCTTGGAAGTATTCTTGATTTTATGAAACTAGAACTTTTGGAATTTATGAAGAACACTTAGAACTTGAAGATAGAACTTAAGAGAGATCAATTAGATGAAGAAAATTGAAGAATGAAAGTGTTTGTAGGTGTTTTTGGTCGTTGGTGTATGGATTAGATATAAAGGATATGTAATTTTGTTTTCATGTAAATAAGTCATGAATGATTACTCATATTTTTGTAATTTTATGAGATATTTCATGCTAGTTGCCAAATGATGGTTCCCACATGTGTTAGGTGACTCACATGGGCTGCTAAGAGCTGGTCATTGGAGTGTATATACCAATAGTACATACATCTAAAAGCTGTGTATTGTACGAGTACGAATACTGGTGCATACGAGTAGAATTGTTGATGAAACTGAACGAGGATGTATTCGTAAGAATTTTTGCTAAGTAGAATTATTTTGATAAGTGTCTTGAAGTCTTTCAAAAGTGTATGAATACATATTAAAACACTACATGTATATACATTTTAACTGAGTCGTTAAGTCATCGTTAGTCGTTACATGTAAATGTTGTTTTGAAACCTTTAGGTTAACGATCTTGTTGAATCTTGTTAACCCATTGTTTATTATAACAAATGAGATGTTACATTGTTATATTATCATGATATTATGATATATAATATATCTCAGTATGATATATATACAGTTAAATGTCGTTACAACGATAATCGTTACATATATGTCTCGTTTCGAAATCATTAAGTTAGTAGTCTTATTTTTACATATGTATTTCATTATTAATACACTTAATAATATATTTACTTATCATTTAATATAATTAACCAAGTGTATCAATATCTTAATATGATTCATATGTACCTAGTAAGACGTTGTTATAACGATAATCGTTATATATATCGTTTTCGAGTTTCTTAAATTAATAGTCTCATTTTTATGTATATAACTCATTGTTAAAATACCTAATGAGGTACATACTTATAATAAAATCATGTTAACTATATATATAACCATATATATGTCATCGTATAGTTTTTACAAGTTTTAACGTTCGTGAATCACCGGTCAACTTGGGTGGTCAATTGTCTATATGAAACCTATTTCAATTAATCAAGTCTTAACAAGTTTGATTGCTTAACACGTTGGAAACACTTAATCATGTAAATAAAAATTTCATTTAATATATATATAAACATGGAAAAGTTCGGGTCACTACAATTCACAGGTCATAACATCATCATGTGCCATGTTACATGACTCTTGTATTCTATTTAACCTCTAAAAATATCAAGAAAATATTTTCTTGATGATTCGGTCTTTTCCGGATATTCTGATAATTTGACAAATTCGAGCTACTACCTTTCCTTTCTACCTTGTATATTATGATGATTCGAAACCACATACCTACGAATTCTGGACCGTTACTTACGAAAAGAAAACAAAAGTATGAAGCTTCGAAATAGATAGGGGAGTATAAATCGCAGCAAACAGAAAAGATCATTAACTGTAGATGTCAATAATTATGGAAAGACAAATACAAGGAAGGATTATGAAAACCACTACCCCAAGAGCAAGGTAGAAGTAAACATACTCCTCCGGTGGGAGTTGGAATAGAAGGATGATTGTTGTGATAGTCAGAATAAGATCAAGGATCAGAACAGGATGGAGCATATTGACGAATACTTTAAAGTATGAATTAAGGGAGAAAGAATAGAAGGTATGAGCTGTGAAAATAAGGAAACGAAAGAGGATCAGACAGAGCAATCAAGATAGATCATCGCGTTTAACCAAAGAGGATTCTAATTTTCTTAATTACCGAAGAACCAAATCTTATTACGAAGATTTCCTCTAAAATCCCTTGAATTTCGAAAATCAACCATGACTACGTCACCAGTTAAGATGAACCTGCATTTACTCATTTCACTCTTTTGTGATAACTTCACTCGTACACTTCACATTAACAGATTGTTTTATCCATATTACTCGCTGATGATAAAACTCTTATTTTCAGCTCGTATGCTTCATGAAAATATACTTATTGTCAGCCATGACCATCCCAATCAAATTTCGGGATGAAATTTCTTTAACGGGTAGGTACTGTGACAACCCGGAAATTTCTGACCAAATTTAAACTTTATCTTTATATTATTCCGACACGATAAGCAAAGTTTGTTAAGTTGAATCTCAAGAAGTGTAAACTGTATTCATACATTCATTTAACCTCGACCAAATTCCAACAATTCACGAACCATTATATGAACGGATATGATTATATATGTATATGTGTATATATTATAACTTGAAAACGTTAACAAAGTATTAGATGTATAATACTTTACATAAACGTATTAGTTTCAATATATGTTTATCGACAGAAATTAAAAGATAATATTAAATGATTGAGTTATCAGATACATTGTGATTATGATTACAGGTCTCTGTTATGAGGTCCACTATGATTTAAGAAATCTGTTCTTTTTGACAACATTCGGAAAATAGTAAAGTGATTTACAAGTAAGATCAAATGTGTCAATTAACGAGAATTAGACAAGGGTTAGTAGAGATTTCTGTTAGATTTCCAATTCTTAATAAGATAATAACTTCCATTTTGTTTAATGTGAAAGTAAGAACGTGTAGTGTAAATAACTTAGATGTTGGATATTGACAAGTTAAGAAAATCAACGTTGTACATTAAATGATTTCGTACATTTAATTAACCATTGGACTTATCTTATGCTTCACCAACAAATGATGATTTTGAAACTTGAAACCTGTTATGTGTCATATATGATTTTACCTTTCTAAAACATGTTATGAAATAACTATTTTCATTATTTTAAACTTTTAACAAAATGGTTCTTAAATATAATTAGTTTTGGAAAACAAAGTTATCATATTTATTTGAATTAGTTTCAAACGTACAAAAACGTTTTCAGTTTTAAAAGAACTTTATTATTAAAACATTTTATAAGATAATTTGTTTATGAATTTTGAAGGATTTAATTAAAGTTTATATTATAAATTACAAGTATATATATAGTGTTTCAAAAACGTAAACGTGATACGACATAATATTTTTCTATTATTTAAACGATTATAAAATGAACTTTGAAATATAATTACTTTTGAAAAACTAAATATTATACTATTAAATGAATATTTCAAATTTATATTTCGAAATAAATAAATAAATAAATATATATATATATATATATATATATATATATATATATATATATATATATATATGTATGTATATATTTTACAAGGTAATAAGATATAATAATAACATAAGATATAATAATAACATAAGTTATAAAACGTTTTGATTTTAAATTAATATATTTTGGTAAACAACGAGACATTGATTTACAGAAGCAAATGACCACAACACACAAATGTAAAGGTTATACTCTAGGTAATATAGTCTATCGATGATTAAGTCAAATTATTGATAAAGGTACGTGTCGCGAAACGTAAAGTACAAGTTTTCTAAGAATACGAAATAACGATAGAAAAACTAGAACCGGGACATTAGTCGAGCGTCAACGTACAATTTATCAGAACTAAATTTACAAATCAACTATGCTCATAAATATAATATAATATTTATATAATTATATAAATTAAATATATATATTATTATATATTAAAAAATGAGTGTCGGCAAGACTTTTGAAGCAAAGTGAGCTGGCCTGAGAGCTCATGCGATCGCATGGCTCTAAGGCACAACCCCCATGCGATCGCATGGGGGGTTGGTGGCAGCCACACCCCTTTAAATTGCTCGATTTCAGTTTCGTGTAGTTCACAATTCATATATCTATCTCTCTGCTCTCCATTTATATATTTAAATTATTATTATTATTATTATTATTATTATTATTATTATTATTATTATTATTATTATTATTATTATTATTATTATTATTAAGATTAATATTATTATTGTTAGGAGTATTATTATTAGTAGTATTATACATAAAATATTACGACGGGATGCTGTCCAAGTGGTTTCAAAAATTGTTTTTGAGCGGGATAGAGCTAAGGAAATTATGGGTTATAGCTATGGAGGTTATGGGTATTTTTCGAAGGGTATGCTCGTGAGTCAAACCTAGTGTTTATCATCTCTGTAGCGTCTACGTACTTTCCTACAATATTGAATCACAATATTGATACGTGAGCACTCATATCCTATCCTTTATATATCAATAGTGTATCCCTGATTAGTGCTCGAGTATATATGATTATGCATGCCTGTATGTTTAATTTCGTCGTTAAATAGTTTATGTTAGGTCATGAATTTAATACATATGCTACTAGGATAAGGTATATGATATGTATGTCATTGGAAAGATGACGAAAAATCAATAACTTTTCATTTAGGAATCGTGTGGTTTCGATGAACGGGTTAAAAGATATAGTCAATCGAATTATTATTAATTTTAGTATTTTTATTGTTAAAATGATTATTATTACTATCGTCGTTATAATTATTATCTAATAATTATAATTGTTATCATTATTATTATCATTATCGTTATCAATATAAATATTATCATTAAAAACTGTTATTATTATTATTAATACTATCGTAATTATAACTAAGTTGTTATTATTATTATTATTATTATTATTATTATTATTATTATTATTATTATTATTATTATTATTATTATTATTATTATTATTATTATTATTATTATTATTATTATTATCACTATAGTAATTATTAGTATTATCATTAGTATTATCATAATTATTATTTTTAGTATCATTATCATTAAAACTAATATTTGTATCATCTAATTATTATGATTAATATTATTACCATTATTATGAATGCGATATAAATGAGGATTAAAAGCTATTAAACAAATTGATTAGAAAATAATGAGTATATGTATCATGATGAAATTAAAATAATACAACTTTTACTTATTATTATTATTATCAATATTATTTTATCAAATAAATATATGATACAAAGATATTTTTACCACACGTAATATAATTACATTAATATTACATACTACAATATATTTATAATATTAAGTGAATTTATTAAATTATATTATATTACTTAAGATATATAAAAGTATATTCGTATCATATATAAATTTTTAATATAAATTTTAATATAAATTATTTATTTATTAATAAAAGATCTACTCTAATAAAATCTGATAAATATATTTAAATATATATAAAATGACTATTTAAGTTTCATATTAAACATGTATGGATCTTGTATATCATTTTGGGTCAAATTGACTTTTGTTGACTTTTGCATATCGATCTCGAGCATTAGGATTGTGATACACTATGACTTGACCTAAATTGTTCGACAGATATTGACCAACATATAAATATATATACTTAATTTAGGTTTGTGAATCCGAGGCCAACCCTGCACTTGTTCAGTGCCGTCATTTGCAGTAATGCTACGAAATACAGTATTGTGAGTTTCATTTGATCCCTTTTACTCTTTACATTTTTGGGCTGAGAATACATGCGCTGCTTTTATAAATGTTTGACGAAATAGACACAAGTACTCAAAACTACATTCTATGATAGAATTATTTGGATTCAGTGGTTCGATTTCTATAAAGATTGCATTAGCTACCATCGGTGAGATTGTTTTGCATTTTTGCATTAGTTACCGCTGGTGAGATTGTTTTGCATCTTGATAAATGGTTCGATTTCTATAAAGATTGCATTAGCTACCATCGGTGAGATTTTTTTGCATTGCACGTTGCATTAGCTACCGTTGGTGAGATTGTTTTGCATCTTGGTTGCATTAGCTACCGTCGGTGAGATTGTTTTGCATTTTTGTATTAGCTACCGCCGGTGAGATTGTTTTACACTGTCCGTATTCCCATCAGGTGTTCTTCATATGAATGATTTTTAGCCGTGAGCAGACCGGCATATTATTTTAAAAAAATGAAATCTTGTGGTCTATTAAAATTATGAAATGATTATTTATGATAAACTAATGAACTCACCAACCTTTTGGTTGACACTTTTAAGCATGTTTATTCTCAGGTATTAAAGAAGTCTTTCGCTGTGCATTTGCTCATTTTAAAGATATTACTTGTAGTCATTCATGACATATTTCAAAAGACGTTGCATTTGAGTCGTTGAGTTCAACAAGATTATTATTAAGTCATTGATAGTTTGATATATTATGAAATGGTATGCATGCCTGATAACTTTCGATGTAATGAAAGTTTGTCTTTTGAAAACGAATGCAATGTTTGTAAAATGTATCATTTAGAGGTCAAATACCTCGCAATGTAATCATATGTTATTGTATTCGTTCTTATGGATTAGGACGGTTCATCTCATTGGCCATTGTGTTCTTTATGGTTGAACTCTTTTTTAAGGGCCTAACTATCTTTTAAAATCAATCGTTAACGAAAGCATTGAAACACATCACGTCTCTCGGATATGGTAAACCATGTATTCTATTATTTTTAAGAAAGTTTAGACCATTGTGGAATGTTAATACGTCACCCAACCGAGTCGCTCAATTGGATGAGCCGTTTGAACGTGTATGCCTCTAGTCAAACTGCACGGGCGTCGGGGGTAAGGGACGTTGCTGTCTATTTAGAATCTTCAAGCCTAACGCAGTACCCAGTGACATGTCTTATGATAGGGGCGTTTAGGACCAGTGTAATGAATACATGGCCTCTGCCTATTCATGTGCCAGCATTCCATAATCTTGGCAGAATAACTGATGAAATCATAGTATGCACTCACTTTAACCTTATCTGAATTACGAATTTTATCGCATTTACTTTATCTGTCTTATAAATTAGAAAATCCCAAAATTAAGTAATCACTACTCCTTCATAACTTTCTTAGGCTTAAATATAGGTTCGATTCTACTGACATCTCAAAAATACGACTGTAGGTCATACTTACCTTACTCATACTAAGGAGTAGTTCGATTTAGGCCCTGCTAAATATAAATTTAAAACAGTACCACCCCCTTGGTGGTTGATTCTGGCGTGCTGCGGCCCGACGACACCGCACAAATAAAACCGTCCGTTTCGGCCGTATCAGGCCTCTCATGAAAAGGACTCGCATCATCAAGGTGCATGTACTGTAATGCTTACTTACCCATTTCTTGTGTTAATCTAAGTATTCTAATTTATATCTTCATTCAGGAAATGGAGTCATATGTAAATGACAACAGTGCCCACAAAAAACCGTATACAATACAAGGGGTGACACCACAAAGACTAATGAAATTTCAACAAAAAAAGGTTATTAATGTTTATATTCTGAATAATAGTATACTTATGATACTCTATATAATTGTATACTCTGTCAATATTTGGATACTCTGAATACTTGTATAATTCTTACTAAATATATTTATATTTCATGTTTGTTACTTGATAGGTGAAGACAGATGTCGTTTTGTTCCACCCCACGATTTCAGAACCTACACCATGTGCTAGGGGGCATATACATCCAACCGATGAGACTACCTCGATACATGGAAAGTGTGTGCTTCCGTGCTACATGAAGGTGTCTATACAGTATGTTTTGCCTCGATTTAAATCTATATTACTTCCAATACAAGATAAAAATCTTGAGCATAATACAATAAAGGAGGCTATTGGGGCTATGATACAATGGCCTCTGTTGAAACTTCATCCGTCGGATAAAAAAAGGTACATGTATAATTGCTTATAGAATTTCTTGTATTGGTAAACTGCATTTAAGTGTTATATTTAACTTTGCATTGTTAATATTAGTATAGTCATGACAGAATCATAATAAGGGGTAAACAACCACAACCATTAACACTTAATTGTAATTGAAACTATTAAATGTCTGGACACAAATATTCTATTACTGTGTCATGTAATAATTAAATTTGTTAACAGGAGAGTGCAATGAAATCAAAGAGTGTTGGATTACAAAATAGAATAGATAAAAGCTGTGTGGCTACTGGTAGTAAGCAGGTATATATATGCTCATTAAATTTAAGTTACATCATCATACGTATATAATTTAGAATATTCTTTCTTTAGTTTATAGTTTATAAACTGTTGTGGTGTGATGTGGTGTTGCAGGTGCATCCACGTAACAAAGGAGATTCAGGAATGTAACAAAACAAGAAAGAACAATTGTATAGTAAGCTGCTTTCAATGAAACATCTCCTACCTAACAGATCATGTGTACAAGCTGCGTATACTAGATGGATGAGTCGAGAAGATCCTACCGCCGGCTTCACTCTTAATGCAACTCCAGGAGTTTTTGGTGTACCCGATGCCTGCGTAACTACGATTGATGCTGATAATATCATCACACTTTGGACAAGGGGTTGCCTGGATTGCAACATCATTTTTTCCTTCATGTTGTAAGTGCATTTATCATTTCATATGCACGTTTGACTGTAGTTTTCAGGTTTTGAGCTGACATGTTATTTTTAATTTTTATTTTTCGCATATTAAGGGTCTACAAACTTTTATGAAAGTAGCTTCTACCGAACCATATGGGTTAATGAACCCTTATTTAATACAATGCTCATTGATCAACTCAGACAAAAATGATGTAATAAACTACTTGTGGACCGGCTTTAACTCTACTCAACAGTCTTTCTTCGCACCATATAATCAGAAGTATGTAATCATTGCTTATATATTATTGTTTACAAAAATGTTATCATTTAACTAGTGTATTTTAATTTGCTAGTGGCCATTGAGTGTTGGTTTTTGTATCTCACACAGAGTACAAAGGAATTATACTTGATTCAGTAAATAGAAATCAAAAGAAGACGAAAGATGATTATCTGATCACAGACTGTATAACACAGTAAGACTTATTTCTTTATTAAAAATAGTTGTTTATTTAAATCTTTATTAAATTTACATTATGTCACATTAGACAATATCATTTGTTCTTTTATTTGTCTAATTTTAAATAGGGCTTAGGGTCCTTTGCAATGGAATGTAGTTAAGGTTAGTCATCCCAACTGTATACAAACAATCCTCCATGTTGTTCATCCTTGTTTTCATGTTCATGTTAATGTTACGTGTTACATGTTAAACTAATACATGTGTATAAATGTATGGTTATAATGCAGTGCAATCAACAACCCGACAGTTGGGAGTGTGGATATTATGTGCTCACTTGGATGCATTCGATCGTAAGTAGTCGTATCAAAAAGGAAGCTATTAATATTGACGAAGTAAATATTTTAAGTTATGAATTATTAAATTTTATCTTTAGGTATATGTTTCAAAAAGCTTATATTTTATATGTATATGTATATATGTATATTTATATCGTATATTTAAAATTTACAACTTTCATGGGATAAACGTTGTTTATCTACAATCGATCTCGACGATATTATGAAAAATGGCATTTGTGGTCTCATTTTTTATGTCTGGTATGTGTAACCCTTGTGTGATATGATATTGCGTGTCAACGGTCTTGGAGATTTTGTATTATTGTTAAAGTCCATATATTCATGCATGTTCAAAATAATTTTCTTTCAAAACAGGTAAACCAAATCAAGGGATTAATGTATTGCATAAGACGCTTCTTTTTGAGTTTGAGGTGGATTTTTTGAAGAGCAGGTGGATTTTTTGAGCTGCAGGCTGCTTTGCTTTAAAAGGGAGTATGTAAAAATATGATGCAGGCTGCTTTGCTTTGCTTTGAAAGGAAAATAAGCTGCAGGTTGCAGGCTGCTTTAGAGCATATGGATTTTTTAGTATAGTGTAGTATAGGCTGGTGATCTATTTGTTTATTGTTACTGGTTTGAAAATTTAATAACTAGATGATTTAGATTTATGACTTTTTTCGTTTGTAAATACTATAAAGATCATTTATATGTATATTAGGGTTTTCTTTATAAATAAAATTAATTTTTGTGTTATTGTTATTGATCTTTTACATTTATCATTACCAGTATGTATTTACTATGCAATTCAACACGTCTACTAGCACAACCAATTCAACATGTCTAATTGCTTTTTAAATTTATGTTATAATGCAACACGTCTACTTGCAAAAGTCTGTTATATTTGGTGGCAATTTGAAATATTTAATTTTTAAAATTTTAAATTTTTAAAGTTTTGAATATTTTAAAATTTTTGGCGGGTTTATAAAATTTTCCGGAACACGTCTAATTGCAACTAGATGAACATGTCTAATTGCAACAAGATGAACACGTCTAGTTGCAACTACATGAACACGTCTAATTGCAACTAGATGAACACGTCTAATAGCAACTAACGGAACATATAGGAACGTCCAATTGCAACTAACGGTACACCTTTAAGTGCAACTAACGGAACACGTCTAATTGCAACTAACGGAACACATCTAATTGTAAATAATGGAACACGTCTAAAAGACATAAACGGAGCAGCATAATCTGACGATTTGACAACACGTCTACTTGATAGTTTTTAGAGCGGTTCCTTGAACCGTGCTATGTCACCACTCAATTGAAGCCATCACATGTAGACGTGTTGTTCAACACGTCTAAAAAGCTTTTTCCACACGCCTAATTGTGCCAAAATGTAGTAGTGCTTTTTAGTAATATAAATCTATAGTCATTTTTGTTCCACCTTTTCTTGCAAAGCTCTTTAATGTATTACTTTGTATATGGTTTATTGGTGGTCAATGAGTACTGAGCCTAAGAGGCCTGGTTAAATATGAGCAGGTGTTATAGTTGTAATGTTGTTGGAACACTTTTTGTACCCAATATTAGCCATTTTTCTCAGTCTATCAACTGGTCTGGTCTGGTATCTGATACCATTTGAAAATGGGAAAAATACCCAAGGTGAGATTTACGACAATTCTGTCTATTGTCTCTCCCTTTTTTTATTCCCCCTGGTCATACCTGTTAAACTGAAGATGCGTGATATTATTTCTTGATGAATAACAGTACATAATACATGAATATATAAAGGGTAAAACCCTAACAATGAAAATGGGCTCGGCCCAACTGCTAGATACATGGGCTAATATATAATGGCTAACATTCCCCCGCAGTTGGAGCGGAAGTACGGCGAACGCTCAAACTAGATCTGAACTCGTCGAATAGAGCAAATGGAAGACCTTTGGTGAAGTTGTCTGCAAACTAATATCTGGATGGAACATGTAGAACCCGGACCTGTCCCTGAGCAACTAAATCTCTAACAAAATTAATATCTATCTCAATGTGTTTGGTCCGCTGATGTTGGACCGGATTAGATGCAAGGTAGACGGAGCTAACATTATCACAGTAAACTAGTGTAGCAGAGGTGAGAGGGCAGTGAAGCTCATGAAGAAGATTACGTATCCAACATGTCTCAGCAATGGCATTGGCAACCCCTCGATATTCTGCCTCGGCACTAGAGCGAGAAGGAGTAAGTTGCCGCTTTGAAGACCAAAGAAGTAGATTGTTGCCAAGGAAGACACAATAACTAGAAGTGGAGCGTCTGGTGGTAGGGCAACCTGCCCAGTCAGCGTCAGAGTAAGCAACCAACGTGGTAGGGGACGAAGCATATAACTGTAATCCCATGTCAAGAGTCCCCTGAACATAACGAACAATCTGCTTGAGAGCATGTAAGTGTTGCTCCCACGAGTCGTGCATGAAAAGACAAACCTGTTGAACTGCATAGGAGATGTTTGGACGAGTGAAGGTGAGATACTGTAATGCACATGCAAGGCTACGATATAAAGTCGGGTCCTGCACAGAGGGACCGTGGGCAGTGAGCTTGGCGCCAGGCTCAACGGGGGTCTTGCACAGTTGACAAGAAGTCATACTGGCTCGCTCAAGAATCTCTATGGCATAGTGCTTCTGAGACAAGAACATGCCAGTAGCATTACGCGAGGCTGAAATGCCAAGAAAATAATCCAACGATCCTAAGTCAGTCATGGAAAATTCTGTATGTAAAGACTGGATAATCCGGTGAAGCAAGCTAGTGGAGGATGATGTCAACAAAATGTCATCCACATACAAGAGGAGGTAGGCAATATCGGAACCCTGTCGATAAATAAATAAAGAAGTGTCACATCAGCTGTGGTGAAATCCAAGGCGCTGAGTGTAGTGACCCGAACTTTTCCATGTTTATATATATTAATTGAGAGTGATATTTACATGATTAAATGTTTCCAACATGTTAAGCAATCAAACTTGTTAAGACTTGATTAATTGAAATAGGTTTCATATAGACAATTGACCACCCAAGTTGACCGGTAATTCACGAACGTTAAAACTTGTAAAAACTATATGATGACATATATATGGTTATATATATAGTTAACATTATATTATGATAATTAAACATATCATTAAGTATATTAACAATGAACTACATATGTAAAAACAAGACTACTAACTTAATGATTTTGAAACGAGACATATATGTAACGATTATCGTTGTAACGACATTTAATGTATATATATCATATTAAGAGATATTTGTACATCATAATATCATGATAATATAATAATTTAAAATCTCTTTTGATATTATAAACATTGGGTTAACAACATTTAACAAGATCGTTAACCTAAAGGTTTCAAAACAACATTTACATGTAACGACTAACGATGACTTAATGACTCAGTTAAAATGTATATACATGTAGTGTTTTAATATGTATTTATACACTTTTGAAAGACTTCAATACACTTATCAAAATACTTCTACTTAACAAAAATGCTTACAATTACATCCTCGTTCAGTTTCATCAACAATTCTACTCGTATGCATCCGTATTCGTACTCGTACAATACACAGCTTTTAGATGTATGTACTATTGGTATATACACTCCAATGATCAGCTCTTAGCAGCCCATGTGAGTCACCTAACACATGTGGGAACCATCATTTGGCAACTAGCATGAAATATCTCCTAAAATTACAAAAATATGAGTAATCATTCATGACTTATTTACATGAAAACAAAATTACATATCCTTTATATCTAATCCATACACCAACGACCAAAAACACCTACAAACACTTTCATTCTTCAATTTTCTTCATCTAATTGATCTCTCTCAAGTTCTATCTTCAAGTTCTAAGTGTTCTTCATAAATTCCAAAAGTTCTAGTTTCATAAAATCAAGAATACTTTCAAGTTTGCTAGCTCACTTCCAATCTTGTAAGGTGATCATCCAACCTCAAGAAATCTTTGTTTCTTACAGTAGGTTATCATTCTAATACAAGGTAATAATCATAATCAAACTTTGGTTCAATTTCTATAACTATAACAATCTTATTTCAAGTGATGATCTTACTTGAACTTGTTTTCGTGTCATGATTCTGCTTCAAGAACTTCGAGCCATCCAAGGATCCATTGAAGCTAGATCCATTTTTCACTTTTCCAGTAGGTTTATCCAAGGAAATTAAGGTAGTAATGATGTTCATAACATCATTCGATTCATACATATAAAGCTATCTTATTCGAAGGTTCAAACTTGTAATCACTAGAACATAGTTTAGTTAATTCTAAACTTGTTCGCAAACAAAAGTTAATCCTTCTAACTTGACTTTTAAAATCAACTAAACACATGTTCTATATCTATATGATATGCTAACTTAATGATTTAAAACCTGGAAACACGAAAAACACCGTAAAACCGGATTTACGCCGTCGTAATAACACCGCGGGCTGTTTTGGGTTAGTTAATTAAAAACTATGATAAACTTTGATTTAAAATTTGTTATTCTGAGAAAATGATTTTTATTATGAACATGAAACTATATCCAAAAATTATGGTTAAACTCAAAGTGGAAGTATGTTTTCTAAAATGGTCATCTAGACGTCGTTCTTTCGACTAAAATGACTACCTTTACAAAAACGACTTGTAACTTAATTTTCCGACTATAAACCTATACTTTTTCTGTTTAGATTCATAAAATAGAGTTCAATATGAAACCATAGCAATTTGATTCACTCAAAACGGATTTAAAATGAAGAAGTTATGGGTAAAACAAGATTGGATAATTTTTCTCATTTTAGCTACGTGAAAATTGGTAACAAATCTATTCCAACCATAACTTAATCAACTTGTATTGTATATTATGTAATCTTGAGATACCATAGACACGTATACAATGTTTCGACCTATCATGTCGACACATCTATATATATTTCGGAACAACCATAGACACTCTATATGTGAATGTTGGAGTTAGCTATACAGGGTTGAGGTTGATTCCAAAATATATATAGTTTGAGTTGTGATCAATAATGAGATACGTATACACTGGGTCGTGGATTGATTCAAGATAATATTTATCGATTTATTTCTGTACATCTAACTGTGGACAACTAGTTGTAGGTTACTAAAGAGGACAGCTGACTTAATAAACTTAAAACATCAAAATATATTAAAAGTGTTGTAAATATATTTTGAACATACTTTGATATATATGTATATATTGTTATAGGTTCGTGAATCAACCAGTGGCCAAGTCTTACTTCCCGACGAAGTAAAAATCTGTGAAAGTGAGTTATAGTCCCACTTTTAAAATCTAATATTTTTGGGATGAGAATACATGCAGGTTTTATAAATGATTTACAAAATAGACACAAGTACGTGAAACTACATTCTATGGTTGAATTATCAAAATCGAATATGCCCCTTTTTATTAAGTCTGGTAATCTAAGAATTAGGGAACAGACACCCTAATTGACGCGAATCCTAAAGATAGATCTATTGGGCCTAACAAACCCCATCCAACGTACCGGATGCTTTAGTACTTCGAAATTTATATCATATCCGAAGGGTGTCCCGGAATGATGGGGATATTCTTATATATGCATCTTGTTAATGTCGGTTACCAGGTGTTCACCATATGAATGATTTTTATCTCTATGTATGGGATATGTATTGAAATATGAAATCTTGTGGTCTATTATTATGATTTGATATATATAGGTTAAACCTATAACTCACCAACATTTTTGTTGACGTTTTAAGCATGTTTATTCTCAGGTGATTATTAAGAGCTTCCGCTGTCGCATACTTAAATAAGGACGAGATTTGGAGTCCATGCTTGTATGATATTGTGTAAAAACTGCATTCAAGAAACTTATTTTGTTGTAACATATTTGTATTGTAAACCATTATGTAATGGTCGTGTGTAAACAGGATATTTTAGATTATCATTATTTGATAATCTACGTAAAGCTTTTTTTAAAACCTTTATCTATGAAATAAAGGTTATGGTTTGTTTTAAAAATGAATGCAGTCTTTGAAAAACGTCTCATATAGAGGTCAAAACCTCGCAACGAAATCAATTAATATGGAACGTTTTTAATCAATAAGAACGGGACATTTCAGTTGGTATCAGAGCGTTGGTCTTAGAGAACCAGAATTTTGCATTAGTGTGTCTTATCGAGTTTGTTAGGATGCATTAGTGAGTCTGGACTTCGACCGTGTTTACTTGAAAAATGATTGCTTAATAAATTTTGTTGGAAACTATATATTTTTAACATGTGAATATTATGTGATATATTAATCTCTTAACGCGTTTGATATTATGTGATAGATGTCTACCTCTAGAATAAGTCCTATTGACTCACCTAATAATAATGAAGAGTCAAATATAAATTGGGATGATTCGTGGACTGATTCACAAGTTCCCGAAGAGGAACCGGAAGAAGAGTCGGAACCGGAAGAAGAATCGGAACCGGAAGAAGAATCGGAACCGGATGAAGAAATAGAACCGGTGGGGGAAATAATAAAACGGTTAAGTAAAAGAAAATCCTCAACCAACCGACCAAGGTTAATTATGGTCAATGGTGTTTCCGCCAAGGAAGCAAAATATTGGGGGGATTACCAATTCTCCGATGAATCGGATTCCGACGAGAATTCCGATGATGTTATAGAAATTACCCCAACTGAATTTAAAAAGGCAAAAGAAAATAATAAGGGAAAGGGCATAAAAATAGAGAAATCTAATTCCAACCCCGATGAACTTTATATGTATCGTCAACCCCCGAAGTCCTTAAGTTGTAACAATGACCCGGGAACCTCTAAACCACCAGGTTTTTCTAAACCAATGTGGATCACGACGGCTCGTATTAGGGGAACATCATATATCCCTAGAAACTTGGCAAAACGAACCAAAACCGAAGAAGAAGAAACAAGCGAGTCGGAATAAGATAGTTGTATTCGTGTGGTGTAATATATGTAATATAGTGTGCTTAAGCTTTATGATATATGTAAAAATTGCTTGTATTAATAAGTATTTTTTTTTATGAATCTAACTCTTGTCTATTTTACAGTATAAAAACACAAAATGGATAGACAACCCAATATTTTAAGAGACCTACCCGGAGACATGATTGATGAAATCTTGTCTAGAGTCGGTCAGAATTCTTCGGCACAACTATTTAAGGCTAGATCAGTTTGTAAGACATTCGAAGAACGTTCCAAGAATGCCTTGGTTTATAAAAGGCTTTCGTTTGAAAGATGGGGGATATCACATTGGGAAACCCATAAGTTACGATGTGTTTACTTTGACGCATATATTGCGGGGAACCCAAATGCTATTTTACGCAACGGGTTAAGAAATTATTTTGACTCAATATATCCGAATATTGGACTTCGTGATTTAGAAAAAGCGGCTAACATGCAACATAAAGAAGCATGTTATGCTTACGGATTAGTAATGTTCGCTTCTCACCAAAGTGAGAACAAGAACATCGGGCTACAACTATTAAACAAAACGTTTCCACAAGTGACGGAGTCGGTAATTGGGGTAAGAAATGAGGTTTTTAGATTGTTACGGGACTGTTGGACATTACGTAACCCTCGTCCCTTTGACGACGTTACAACACGCTATCTTATCAACGGCCATAACGGTTATGTTCCACAAGACCAAGGATGGGAAGTAATCCTAGTAAAACCAGAATGCATGACTTGTTTCTGGACGTATGAATTACGTGTCTTTATTGCCTTTGCTGAACGACTTGTGTACTAGCTAGAATTATCTTCACAACCATCTTGTATCAAATTTATTGTGTGCTATATTTCATGCTATATGTAAAATAAGCGGTATTGTAAGTTTGTAAAATATTGTGTAAAAGTTTAAACGCGAAATATTATTATAATCAGTTTTTCATATAGAATTGTAGTAGTTGAATTGTATATTAGCTACTAAGTATGAACTTAACGGGTAGGTACTACCCGAATTTAAACTTATAAAACGCTAATATGAAGAAAAAGCTTTTATAAATGAGTTCATATTATGCTACGAAATACTATTAACTACTCTTAATATTCTGTATGATTAACTTGTTCCATTTGACTATTTTGAAGGAAATGGCACCGACTACTCGACACACCGTGAATATGAATGAAGAGGAATTCCGTACTTTTCTAGCTTCAAACATAGCCGCAGTACAGGCTGCGCTACATACCAACAATAACCTTGGATCTAGCAGTACAGGAAATCGTGTAGGATGCACCTACAAAGAATTCACTGCCTGCAAACCTTTGGAATTTGATGGAACCGAAGGACCGATCGGATTGAAACGGTGGACCGAGAAGGTCGAATCGGTGTTTGCCATAAGTAAGTGTACTGAAGAGGACAAAGTGAAGTATGCTACGCATACCTTCACAGGTTCTGCGTTAACATGGTGGAATACGTATCTAGAGCAAGTGGGACAAGACGATGCGTACGCACTACCGTGGTCAGCATTCAAGCACTTGATGAACGAGAAGTACCGTCCCAGAACCGAGGTCAATAAGCTCAAGACAGAACTTAGAGGGTTACGAACCCAAGGATTTGATATTACCACGTACGAAAGACGATTCACAGAATTGTGCCTATTGTGTCCGGGAGCATTCGAAGATGAGGAAGAGAAGATCGACGCGTTTGTGAAAGGATTACCGGAAAGAATCCAAGAAGATATAAGTTCACACGAGCCCGCCTCCATACAACAGGCATGTAGAATGGCTCACAAACTCGTGAACCAGATTGAAGAAAGAATTAAAGAACAGACTGCTGAAGAGGCCAATGTGAAGCAAGTCAAAAGAAAGTGGGAGGAAAACGGTGATAAGAATCACCAATACAACAACAACAGCAATTACAACAATAATCGCAACAATTATCCCAACAATCGCAACATCAATCGCAACTACAACAAACGGCCCAACAACAACAACAACAACAACAACAACAGCAACTACAACAATCATCCCAACAATAATAATAACCGCAACAACAACAACAATCAGAAGCAGCTATGCCAAAGGTGTGAAAAGAATCACTCGGGGTTCTGCACCAAATTTTGCAACAAGTGTAAAAGAAATGGTCATAGCGCGGCGAAGTGTGAGGTCTACGGACCAGGGGTTAATAGAACGAAAGGAACAAATGGTGTCGGAACGAATAATGGCGGAGCAAGTAGTGTCGGAGCAAGTTATGCCAATGTAGTTTGTTATAAATGTGGAAAACCGGGCCACATTATTAGAAATTGCCCGAACCAGGAGAACACGAATGGACAAGGCCGTGGAAGAGTTTTCAATATTAATGCGGCAGAGGCACAGGAAGACCCGGAGCTTGTTACGGGTACGTTTCTTATTGACAATAAATCTGCTTACGTTTTATTTGATTCGGGTGCGGATAGAAGCTATATGAGTAGAGATTTTTGTGCTAAATTAAGTTGTCCATTGACGCCTTTGGATAGTAAATTTTTACTCGAATTAGCAAATGGTAAATTAATTTCAGCAGATAATATATGTCGGAATCGAGAAATTAAACTGGTTAGCGAAACATTTAAGATTGATTTGATACCGGTAGAGTTAGGGAGTTTTGATGTGATAATCGGTATGGACTGGTTGAAAGAAGTGAAAGCGGAGATCGTTTGTTACAAAAATGCAATTCGCATTATACGAGAAAAAGGAAAACCCTTAATGGTGTACGGAGAAAAGGGCAACACGAAGCTACATCTTATTAGTAATTTGAAGGCACAAAAACTAATAAGAAAAGGTTGCTATGCTGTTCTAGCACACGTCGAGAAAGCACAAACTGAAGAAAAGAGCATCAATGATGTTCCCGTCGCAAAAGAATTTCCTGATGTATTTCCGAAAGAATTACCGGGATTACCCCCACATCGATCCGTTGAATTTCAAATAGATCTTGTACCAGGAGCTGCACCAATAGCTCGTGCTCCTTACAGACTCGCACCCAGCGAGATGAAAGAACTACAAAGCCAATTACAAGAACTTTTAGAGCGTGGTTTCATTCGACCAAGCACATCACCGTGGGGAGCTCCTGTTTTGTTTGTCAAGAAGAAAGATGGTACATTCAGGTTGTGTATCGACTACCGAGAGTTGAACAAACATACCATCAAGAACCGCTACCCACTACCGAGAATCGATGACTTATTTGATCAACTACAAGGCTCGTCTGTTTATTCAAAGATTGACTTACGTTCCGGGTATCATCAAATGCGGGTGAAAGAAGATGATATTCCAAAGACTGCTTTCAGAACACGTTACGGTCATTACGAGTTTATGGTCATGCCGTTTGGTTTAACTAATGCACCAGCTGTGTTCATGGACCTTATGAACCGAGTGTGTGGACCATACCTTGACAAGTTTGTCATTGTTTTCATTGATGACATACTTATTTACTCAAAGAATGACCAAGAACACGGTGAACATTTGAGAAAGGTGTTAGAAGTATTGAGGAAGGAAGAATTGTACGCTAAGTTTTCAAAGTGTGCATTTTGGTTGGAAGAAGTTCAATTCCTCGGTCACATAGTGAACAAAGAAGGTATTAAAGTGGATCCGGCAAAGATAGAAACTGTTGAAAAGTGGGAAACCCCGAAAACTCCGAAACACATACGCCAGTTTTTAGGACTAGCTGGTTACTACAGAAGGTTCATCCAAGACTTTTCCAGAATAGCAAAACCCTTGACTGCATTAACGCATAAAGGGAAGAAATTTGAATGGAATGATGAACAAGAGAAAGCGTTTCAGTTATTGAAGAAAAAGCTAACTACGGCACCTATATTGTCATTGCCTGAAGGGAATGATGATTTTGTGATTTATTGTGATGCATCAAAGCAAGGTCTCGGTTGTGTATTAATGCAACGAACGAAGGTGATTGCTTATGCGTCTAGACAATTGAAGATTCACGAACAAAATTATACGACGCATGATTTGGAATTAGGCGCGGTTGTTTTTGCATTAAAGACTTGGAGGCACTATTTATATGGGGTCAAAAGTATTATATATACCGACCACAAAAGTCTTCAACACATATTTAATCAGAAACAACTGAATATGAGGCAGCGTAGGTGGATTGAATTATTGAATGATTACGACTTTGAGATTCGTTACCACCCGGGGAAGGCAAATGTGGTAGCCGATGCCTTGAGCAGGAAGGACAGAGAACCCATTCGAGTAAAATCTATGAATATAATGATTCATAATAACATTACTACTCAAATAAAGGAGGCGCAACAAGGAGTTTTAAAAGAGGGAAATTTAAAGGATGAAATACCCAAAGGATCGGAGAAGCATCTTAATATTCGGGAAGACGGAACCTGGTATAGGGCTGAAAGGATTTGGGTACCAAAATTTGGAGATATGAGAGAAATGGTACTTAGAGAAGCTCATAAAACCAGATACTCAATACATCCTGGAACGGGGAAGATGTACAAGGATCTCAAGAAACATTTTTGGTGGCCGGGTATGAAAGCCGATGTTGCTAAATACGTAGGAGAATGTTTGACGTGTTCTAAGGTCAAAGCTGAGCATCAGAAACCATCAGGTCTACTTCAACAACCCGAAATCCCGGAATGGAAATGGGAAAACATTACCATGGATTTCATCACTAAATTGCCAAGGACTGCAAGTGGTTTTGATACTATTTGGGTAATAGTTGATCGTCTCACCAAATCAGCACACTTCCTGCCAATAAGAGAAGATGACAAGATGGAGAAGTTAGCACGACTGTATTTGAAGGAAGTCGTCTCCAGACATGGAATACCAATCTCTATTATCTCTGATAGGGATGGCAGATTTATTTCAAGATTCTGGCATACATTACAGCAAGCATTAGGAACTCGTCTAGACATGAGTACTGCCTATCATCCACAAACTGATGGGCAGAGCGAAAGGACGATACAAACGCTTGAAGACATTCTACGAGCATGTGTTATTGATTTCGGAAACAGTTGGGATCGACATCTACCGTTAGCAGAATTTTCCTACAACAACAGCTACCATTCAAGCATTGAGATGGCGCCGTTTGAAGCACTTTATGGTAGAAAGTGCAGGTCTCCGATTTGTTGGAGTGAGGTGGGGGATAGACAGATTACGGGTCCGGAGATTATACAAGAAACTACCGAGAAGATCATCCAAATTCAACAACGGTTGAAAACCGCCCAAAGTCGACAAAAGAGCTACGCTGACATTAAAAGAAAAGATATAGAATTTGAAATTGGAGAGATGGTCATGCTTAAAGTTGCACCTTGGAAAGGCGTTGTTCGATTTGGTAAACGAGGGAAATTAAATCCAAGGTATATTGGACCATTCAAGATTATTGATCGTGTCGGACCAGTAGCTTACCGACTTGAGTTACCTCAACAACTCGCGGCTGTACATAACACTTTCCACGTCTCGAATTTGAAGAAATGTTTTGCTAAAGAAGATCTCACTATTCCATTAGATGAAATCCAAATCAACGAAAAACTTCAATTCATCGAAGAACCCGTCGAAATAATGGATCGTGAGGTTAAAAGACTTAAGCAAAACAAGATACCAATTGTTAAGGTTCGATGGAATGCTCGTAGAGGACCCGAGTTCACCTGGGAGCGTGAAGATCAGATAAAGAAGAAATACCCGCATCTATTTCCAGAAGATTCGTCAACACCTTCAACAGCTTAAAATTTCGGGACGAAATTTATTTAACGGGTAGGTACTGTAGTGACCCGAACTTTTCCATGTTTATATATATTAATTGAGAGTGATATTTACATGATTAAATGTTTCCAACATGTTAAGCAATCAAACTTGTTAAGACTTGATTAATTGAAATAGGTTTCATATAGACAATTGACCACCCAAGTTGACCGGTGATTCACGAACGTTAAAACTTGTAAAAACTATATGATGACATATATATGGTTATATATATAGTTAACATTATATTATGATAATTAAACATATCATTAAGTATATTAACAATGAACTACATATGTAAAAACAAGACTACTAACTTAATGATTTTGAAACGAGACATATATGTAACGATTATCGTTGTAACGACATTTAATGTATATATATCATATTAAGAGATATTTGTACATCATAATATCATGATAATATAATAATTTAAAATCTCTTTTGATATTATAAACATTGGGTTAACAACATTTAACAAGATCGTTAACCTAAAGGTTTCAAAACAACATTTACATGTAACGACTAACGATGACTTAACGACTCAGTTAAAATGTATATACATGTAGTGTTTTAATATGTATTTATACACTTTTGAAAGACTTCAATACACTTATCAAAATACTTCTACTTAACAAAAATGCTTACAATTACATCCTCGTTCAGTTTCATCAACAATTCTACTCGTATGCATCCGTATTCGTACTCGTACAATACACAGCTTTTAGATGTATGTACTATTGGTATATACACTCCAATGATCAGCTCTTAGCAGCCCATGTGAGTCACCTAACACATGTGGGAACCATCATTTGGCAACTAGCATGAAATATCTCATAAAATTACAAAAATATGAGTAATCATTCATGACTTATTTACATGAAAACAAAATTACATATCCTTTATATCTAATCCATACACCAACGACCAAAAACACCTACAAACACTTTCATTCTTCAATTTTCTTCATCTAATTGATCTCTCTCAAGTTCTATCTTCAAGTTCTAAGTGTTCTTCATAAATTCCAAAAGTTCTAGTTTCATAAAATCAAGAATACTTTCAAGTTTGCTAGCTCACTTCCAATCTTGTAAGGTGATCATCCAACCTCAAGAAATCTTTGTTTCTTACAGTAGGTTATCATTCTAATACAAGGTAATAATCATAATCAAACTTTGGTTCAATTTCTATAACTATAACAATCTTATTTCAAGTGATGATCTTACTTGAACTTGTTTTCGTGTCATGATTCTGCTTCAAGAACTTCGAGCCATCCAAGGATCCATTGAAGCTAGATCCATTTTTCTCTTTTCCAGTAGGTTTATCCAAGGAAATTAAGGTAGTAATGATGTTCATAACATCATTCGATTTATACATATAAAGCTATCTTATTCGAAGGTTCGAACTTGTAATCACTAGAACATAGTTTAGTTAATTCTAAACTTGTTCGCAAATAAAAGTTAATCCTTCTAACTTGACTTTTAAAATCAACTAAACACATGTTCTATATCTATATGATATGCTAACTTAATGATTTAAAACCTGGAAACACGAAAAACACCGTAAAACCGGATTTACGCCGTCGTAGTAACACCGCGGGCTGTTTTGGGTTAGTTAATTAAAAACTATGATAAACTTTGATTTAAAATTTGTTATTCTGAGAAAATGATTTTTATTATGAACATGAAACTATATCCAAAAATTATGGTTAAACTCAAAGTGGAAGTATGTTTTCTAAAATGGTCATCTAGACGTCGTTCTTTCGACTGAAATGACTACCTTTACAAAAACGACTTGTAACTTATTTTTCCGACTATAAACCTATACTTTTTCTGTTTAGATTCATAAAATAGAGTTCAATATGAAACCATAGCAATTTGATTCACTCAAAACGGATTTAAAATGAAGAAGTTATGGGTAAAACAAGATTGGATAATTTTTCTCATTTTAGCTACGTGAAAATTGGTAACAAATCTATTCCAACCATAACTTAATCAACTTGTATTGTATATTATGTAATCTTGAGATACCATAGACACGTATACAATGTTTCGACCTATCATGTCGACACATCTATATATATTTCGGAACAACCATAGACACTCTATATGTGAATGTTGGAGTTAGCTATACAGGGTTGAGGTTGATTCCAAAATATATATAGTTTGAGTTGTGATCAATACTGAGATACGTATACACTGGGTCGTGGATTGATTCAAGATAATATTTATCGATTTATTTCTGCACATCTAACTGTGGACAACTAGTTGTAGGTTACTAACGAGGACAGCTGACTTAATAAACTTAAAACATCAAAATATATTAAAAGTGTTGTAAATATATTTTGAACATACTTTGATATATATGTATATATTGTTATAGGTTCGTGAATCAACCAGTGGCCAAGTCTTACTTCCCGACGAAGTAAAAATCTGTGAAAGTGAGTTATAGTCCCACTTTTAAAATCTAATATTTTTGGGATGAGAATACATGCAGGTTTTATAAATGATTTACAAAATAGACACAAGTACGTGAAACTACATTCTATGGTTGAATTATCGAAATCGAATATGCCCCTTTTTATTAAGTCTGGTAATCTAAGAATTAGGGAACAGACACCCTAATTGACGCGAATCCTAAAGATAGATCTATTGGGCCTAACAAACCCCATCCAACGTACCGGATGCTTTAGTACTTCGAAATTTATATCATATCCGAAGGGTGTCCCGGAATGATGGGGATATTCTTATATATGCATCTTGTTAATGTCGGTTACCAGGTGTTCACCATATGAATGATTTTTATCTCTATGTATGGGATGTGTATTGAAATATGAAATCTTGTGGTCTATTATTATGATTTGATATATATAGGTTAAACCTATAACTCACCAACATTTTTGTTGACGTTTTAAGCATGTTTATTCTCAGGTGATTATTAAGAGCTTCCGCTGTCGCATACTTAAATAAGGACGAGATTTGGAGTCCATGCTTGTATGATATTGTGTAAAAACTGCATTCAAGAAACTTATTTTGTTGTAACATATTTGTATTGTAAACCATTATGTAATGGTCGTGTGTAAACAGGATATTTTAGATTATCATTATTTGATAATCTACGTAAAGCTTTTTTTAAAACCTTTATCTATGAAATAAAGGTTATGGTTTGTTTTAAAAATGAATGCAGTCTTTGAAAAACGTCTCATATAGAGGTCAAAACCTCGCAACGAAATCAATTAATATGGAACGTTTTTAATCAATAAGAACGGGACATTTCACTGAGCATATCCTGCAAAGCGCTGAAACCATGCGCGCGGGGCCTGTTTGAGGCCGTATAAAGATTTCTGCAGTAAGCAGACATGGTCGGGATATCTAGGATCCCGAAAACCCGGAGGCTGATGCATGTAAACCGTCTCAGACAGCTGGCCATGAAGAAATGCGTTCTTGACATCTAGCTGATGAACAGGCCAATGTCAAGAAATCGCTAAGCTGAGAACAGTGCGTATAGTTGCCGGTTTGACAACTGGACTAAATGTCTCATCACAATCAACACCAATCTGCTGCCTGCGACCATTAGCAACAAGTCGCGCCTTATACCTGCTTAAGTTACCATCTGCATTAAACTTATGCTTAAATAACCACATAGAGCGAACAATGTTCGTGTCCGATAGGCGAGGCACAAGTTTTCAAGTACTATTTTTAATTAAAGCATTATATTCATCAGTCATAGCTTGTTTCCAGTTAGGGTCATGGAGTGCGTCAGGGTAAGAACGAGGAACAGGAGATATAACATAAGTGTGAAGGTTAAGTCGTTGGACAGGTTTCGTGGTACCAAGGTGAGTTCGTGTAATCATAGGGTGAGAAGACTGAGAGGTAGTAGTGGTGGTAGCCTCAGTGGGAGGAGGCTGTGTCTCCGGAAGAGAGGTAGTAGTGGGTTGCGTATTATCAGTAGGCGCATTTGGAAGAGGTTGTGTCTCCGGAAGAGAGGTAGTAGTGGGTTGCGTATTATTAATAACCTCATTTGGAGGAGGTTGTGTCTCCGAAGAAGGAGGGGATTCGGAGAGATGGAAGGAGCGGAAGAAGAGATTAGGAGGAGGATCAAGAAAGTCATAAGAGGGAGGCTCAGTCGGTGTCATAGAGCCGAAAGGGAAGGATGTCTCGTCGAAGGTGACATGACGAGATATGATGATTGTATTTGTAGTTAGGTCAAGGCATCGGTAGCCACGATGGTTTGATGGATAGCCGAGAAAGATGCTGGGAGTGGATCGAGACGCGAGTTTATTTGTGGTGTTAAGATAAGGATAGCAAAGGCATCCGAAGATGCGGAGATTGGTGTACGTGGGTTTTTGTTGGTAGAGACGGGTGTGTGGTATTTCATGATTAATGGCGGAAGATGGAAGGATATTAAGAAGATAAGCAGCCATGTGGAGAGCTTCCACCCAATAGATAGGCGGAAGGTGAGCTTGAAATAAAAGAGTGCGGATGAGGTTATTAATGGTGCGAAGCATGCGTTTAGACTTTCCGTTTTGTTGAGATGTATGAGGACAAGAGAATCGGAATTGAATGTCGTGGGTTTGTAGGAGGTGATGGAAGGCGGTGTTATCGAATTCGCCGCCGTTGTCACATTGGAATGATTTTATCTCTTTTTTAAACTGAGTTTGTACAAAGATGCGGAATTGGATGAATTTAGTTAGTGCTTCAGATTAATTTCGTAACGGAAAAACCCATACGTAATGCGTATAATGATCAAGAAAAATAATATAATATTTTAAACCACTAATGCTAGAAACAGGAGAAGTCCATAAATCAGAATGAATAATATCAAAAGGGGCAGTAACATTAGTGCTAGAAACAGAAAAAGGAAGATGAACATGTTTGCCAAGTTGACACGTATGACACAAAACGGAGGGCATAGTTTTGTTACAAATAATATCTTTATTGGAAAGAAGTTTGCGAAAAGCATCATGCCCTGGATGACCAAGACGCTGATGCCATGTATGAAATGTCCCGTTCTTATTGATTAAAAACGTTCCATATTAATTGATTTCGTTGCGAGGTTTTGACCTCTATATGAGACGTTTTTCAAAGACTGCATTCATTTTTAAACAAACCATAACCTTTATTTCATCAATAAAGGTTTAAAAAGCTTTACGTAGATTATCAAATAATGATAATCTAAAATATCCTGTTTACACACGACCATTACATAATGGTTTACAATACAAATATGTTACAACAAAATAAGTTTCTTGAATGCAGTTTTTACACAATATCATACAAGCATGGACTCCAAATCTTGTCCTTATTTAAGTATGCGACAGCGGAAGCTCTTAATAATCACCTGAGAATAAACATGCTTAAAACGTCAACAAAAATGTTGGTGAGTTATAGGTTTAACCTATATATATCAAATCGTAACAATAGACCACAAGATTTCATATTTCAATACACATCCCATACATAGAGATAAAAATCATTCATATGGTGAACACCTGGTAACCGACAATAACAAGATGCATATATAAGAATATCCCCATCATTCTGGGACACCCTTCGGATATGATATAAATTTCGAAGTACTAAAGCATCCGGTACTTTGGATGGGGTTTGTTAGGCCCAATAGATCTATCTTTAGGATTCGCGTCAATTAGGGTGTCTGTTCCCTAATTCTTAGATTACCAGACTTAATAAAAAGGGGCATATTCGATTTCGATAATTCAACCATAGAATGTAGTTTCACGTACTTGTGTCTATTTTGTAAATCATTTATAAAACCTGCATGTATTCTCATCCCAAAAATATTAGATTTTAAAAGTGGGACTATAACTCACTTTCACAGATTTTTACTTCGTCGGGAAGTAAGACTTGGCCACTGGTTGATTCACAAACCTATAACAATATATACATATATATCAAAGTATGTTCAAAATATATTTACAACACTTTTAATATATTTTGATGTTTTAAGTTTATTAAGTCAGCTGTCCTCGTTAGTAACCTACAACTAGTTGTCCACAGTTAGATGTACAGAAATAAATCGATAAATATTATCTTGAATCAATCCACGACCCAGTGTATACGTATCTCAGTATTGATCACAACTCAAACTACATATATTTTGGAATCAACCTCAACCCTGTATAGCTAACTCCAACATTCACATATAGAGTGTCTATGGTTGTTCCGAAATATATATAGATGTGTCGACATGATAGGTCGAAACATTGTATACGTGTCTATGGTATCTCAAGATTACATAATATATAATACAAGTTGATTAAGTTATGGTTGGAATAGATTTGTTACCAATTTTCACGTAGCTAAAATGAGAAAAATTATCCAATCTTGTTTTACCCATAACTTCTTCATTTTAAATCCGTTTTGAGTGAATCAAATTGCTATGGTTTCATATTGAACTCTATTTTATGAATCTAAACAAAAAAAGTATAGGTTTCTAGTCGGAAAAATAAGTTACAAGTCGTTTTTGTAAAGGTAGTCATTTCAGTCGAAAGAACGACGTCTAGATGACCATTTTAGAAAACATACTTCCACTTTGAGTTTAACCATAATTTTTGGATATAGTTTCATGTTCATAATAAAAATCATTTTCTCAGAATAACAACTTTTAAATCAAAGTTTATCATAGTTTTTAATTAACTAACCCAAAACAGCCCGCGGTGTTACTACGACGGCGTAAATCCGGTTTTACGGTGTTTTTCGTGTTTCCAGGTTTTAAATCATTAAGTTAGCATATCATATAGATATAGAACATGTGTTTAGTTGATTTTAAAAGTCAAGTTAGAAGGATTAACTTTTGTTTGCGAACAAGTTTAGAATTAACTAAACTATGTTCTAGTGATTACAAGTTTAAACCTTCGAATAAGATAGCTTTATATGTATGAATCGAATGATGTTATGAACATCATTACTACCTTAAGTTCCTTGGATGAACCTACTGGAAAAGAGAAAAATGGATCTAGCTTCAATGGATCCTTGGATGGCTCAAAGTTCTTGAAGCAAAATCATGACACGAAAACAAGTTCAAGTAAGATCATCACTTGAAATAAGATTGTTACAGTTATAGAAATTGAACCAAAGTTTGAATATGATTATTACCTTGTATTAGAATGATAACCTACTGTAAGAAACAAAGATTTCTTGAGGTTGGATGATCACCTTACAAGATTGGAAGTGAGCTAGCAAACTTGAAAGTATTCTTGATTTTATGAAACTAGAACTTTTGGAATTTATGAAGAACACTTAGAACTTGAAGATAGAACTTGAGAGAGTTCAATTAGATGAATAAAATTGAAGAATGAAAGTGTTTGTAGGTGTTTTTGGTCGTTGGTGTATGGATTAGATATAAAGGATATGTAATTTTGTTTTCATGTAAATAAGTCATGAATGATTACTCATATTTTTGTAATCTTATGAGATATTTCATGCTAGATGCCAAATGATGGTTCCCACATGTGTTAGGTGACTCACATGGGCTGCTAAGAGCTGATCATTGGAGTGTATATACCAATAGTACATACATCTAAAAGCTGTGTATTGTACGAGTACGAATACGGGTGCATACGAGTAGAATTGTTGATGAAACTGAACGAGAATGTAATTGTAAGCATTTTTGTTAAGTAGAAGTATTTTGATAAGTGTATTGAAGTCTTTAAAAAGTGTATAAATACATATTAAAAAACTACATGTATATACATTTTAACTGAGTCGTTAAGTCATCGTTAGTCGTTACATGTAAGTGTTGTTTTGAAACCTTTAGGTTAACGATCTTGTTAAATGTTGTTAACCCAATGTTTATAATAACAAAAGAGATTTTAAATTATTATATTATCATGATATTATCATGTATGAATATCTCTTAATATGATATATATATACATTAAATGTCTTTACAACGATAATCGTTACATATATGTCTCGTTTAAAAATCATTAAGTTAGTAGTCTTGTTTTTACATATGTAGTTCATTGTTAATATACTTAATGATATGTTTACTTATCACAGTATCATGTTAACTATATATATATATATATCTATATATATGTCATCATATAGTTTTTTACAAGTTTTAACGTTCGTGAATCACCGGTCAACTTGGGTGGTCAATTGTCTATATGAAACCTATTTCAATTAATCAAGTCTTAACAAGTTTGATTGCTTAACATGTTGGAAACATTTAATCATGTAAACATCAATCTCAATTAATATATATAAACATGGAAAAGTTCGGGTCACTACAGTACCTACCCGTTAAATAAATTTCGTCCCGAAATTTTAAGCTGTTGAAGGTGTTGACGAATCTTCTGGAAATAGATGCGGGTATTTCTTCTTCATCTGATCTTCACGCTCCCAGGTGAACTCGGGTCCTCTACGAGCATTCCATCGAACCTTAACAATTGGTATCTTGTTTTGCTTAAGTCTTTTAACCTCACGATCCATTATTTCGACGGGTTCTTCGATGAATTGGAGTTTTTCGTTGATTTGGATTTCATCTAACGGAATAGTGAGATCTTCTTTAGCAAAACATTTCTTCAAATTCGAGACGTGGAAAGTGTTATGTACAGCCGCGAGTTGTTGAGGTAACTCAAGTCGGTAAGCTACTGGTCCGACACGATCAATAATCTTGAATGGTCCAATATACCTTGGATTTAATTTCCCTCGTTTACCAAATCGAACAACGCCTTTCCAAGGTGAAACTTTAAGCATGACCATCTCTCCAATTTCAAATTCTATATCTTTTCTTTTAATGTCAGCGTAGCTCTTTTGTCGACTTTGGGCGGTTTTCAACCGTTGTTGAATTTGGATGATCTTCTCGGTAGTTTCTTGTATAATCTCCGGACCCGTAATCTGTCTATCCCCCACCTCACTCCAACAAATCGGAGACCTGCACTTTCTACCATAAAGTGCTTCAAACGGCGCCATCTCAATGCTTGAATGGTAGCTGTTGTTGTAGGAAAATTCTGCTAACGGTAGATGTCGATCCCAACTGTTTCCGAAATCAATAACACATGCTCGTAGCATGTCTTCAAGCGTTTGTATCGTCCTTTCGCTCTGCCCATCAGTTTGTGGATGATAGGCAGTACTCATGTCTAGACGAGTTCCTAATGCTTGCTGTAATGTCTGCCAGAATCTTGAAATAAATCTGCCATCCCTATCAGAGATAATAGAGATTGGTATTCCATGTCTGGAGACGACTTCCTTCAAATACAGTCGTGCTAACTTCTCCATCTTGTCATCTTCTCTTATTGGTAGGAAGTGTGCTGATTTGGTGAGACGATCAACTATTACCCAAATAGTATCAAAACCACTTGCAGTCCTTGGCAATTTAGTGATGAAATCCATGGTAATGTTTTCCCATTTCCATTCCGGGATTTCGGGTTGTTGAAGTAGACCTGATGGTTTCTGATGCTCAGCTTTGACCTTAAAACACGTCAAACATTCTCCTACGTATTTAGCAACATCGGCTTTCATACCCGGCCACCAAAAATGTTTCTTGAGATCCTTGTACATCTTCCCCGTTCCAGGATGTATTGAGTATCTGGTTTTATGAGCTTCTCTAAGTACCATTTCTCTCATATCTCCAAATTTTGGTACCCAAATCCTTTCAGCCCTATACCGGGTTCCGTCTTCCCGAATATTAAGATGCTTCTCCGATCCTTTAGGTATTTCATCCTTTAAATTTCCCTCTTTTAAAACTCCTTGTTGCGCCTCCTTTATTTGAGTAGTAATGTTATTATGAATCATTATATTCATAGATTTTACTCGAATGGGTTCTCTATCCTTCCTACTCAAGGCATCGGCTACCACATTTGCCTTCCCCGGGTGGTAACGAATCTCAAAATCGTAATCATTCAATAATTCAATCCACCTACGCTGCCTCATATTCAGTTGTTTCTGATTAAATATGTGTTGAAGACTTTTGTGGTCGGTATATATAATACTTTTGACCCCATATAAGTAGTGCCTCCAAGTCTTTAATGCAAAAACAACCGCGCCTAATTCCAAATCATGCGTCGTATAATTTTGTTCGTGAATCTTCAATTGTCTAGACGCATAAGCAATCACCTTCGTTCGTTGCATTAATACACAACCGAGACCTTGCTTTGATGCGTCACAATAAATCACAAAATCATCATTCCCTTCAGGCAATGACAATATAGGTGCCGTAGTTAGCTTTTTCTTCAATAACTGAAACGCTTTCTCTTGTTCATCATTCCATTCAAATTTCTTCCCTTTATGCGTTAATGCAGTCAAGGGTTTTGCTATTCTGGAAAAGTCTTGGATGAACCTTCTGTAGTAACCAGCTAGTCCTAAAAACTGGCGTATGTGTTTCGGAGTATTCGGGGTTTCCCACTTTTCAACAGTTTCTATCTTTGCCGGATCCACCTTAATACCTTCTTTGTTCACTATGTGACCGAGGAATTGAACTTCTTCCAACCAAAATGCACACTTTGAAAACTTAGCGTACAATTCTTCCTTCCTCAATACTTCTAACACCTTTCTCAAATGTTCACCGTGTTCTTGGTCATTCTTTGAGTAAATAAGTATGTCATCAATGAAAACAATGACAAACTTGTCAAGGTATGGTCCACACACTCGGTTCATAAGGTCCATGAACACAGCTGGTGCATTAGTTAAACCAAACGGCATGACCATAAACTCGTAATGACCGTAACGTGTTCTGAAAGCAGTCTTTGGAATATCATCTTCTTTCACCCGCATTTGATGATACCCGGAACGTAAGTCAATCTTTGAATAAACAGATGAGCCTTGTAGTTGATCAAATAAGTCGTCGATTCTCGGTAGTGGGTAGCGGTTCTTGATGGTAAGTTTGTTCAACTCTCGGTAGTCGATACACAACCTGAATGTACCATCTTTCTTCTTGACAAACAAAACAGGAGCTCCCCACGGTGATGTGCTTGGTCGAATGAAACCACGCTCTAAAAGTTCTTGTAATTGGCTTTGCAGTTCTTTCATCTCGCTGGGTGCGAGTCTGTAAGGAGCACGAGCTATTGGTGCAGCTCCTGGTACAAGATCTATTTGAAATTCAACGGATCGATGTGGGGGTAATCCCGGTAATTCTTTCGGAAATACATCGGGAAATTCTTTTGCAATGGGAACATCATTGATGCTCTTTTCTTCAGTTTGTACTTTCTCGACGTGTGCTAGAACAGCATAGCAACCTTTACTTATTAGTTTTTGTGCCTTCAAATTACTAATAAGATGTAGCTTCGTGTTGCCCTTTTCTCCGTACACCATTAAGGGTTTTCCTTTTTCTCGTATAATGCGAATTGCATTTTTGTAACAAACGATCTCCGCTTTCACTTCTTTCAACCAGTCCATACCGATTATCACATCAAAACTCCCTAACTCTACTGGTATCAAATCAATCTTAAATGTTTCGCTAACCAGTTTAATTTCTCGATTCCGACATATATTATCTGCTGAAATTAATTTACCATTTGCTAATTCGAGTAAAAATTTACTATCCAAAGGCGTCAATGGACAACTTAATTTAGCACAAAAATCTCTACTCATATAGCTTCTATCCGCACCCGAATCAA